>NC_135499.1:185864437-186183464 GCF_052857255.1 Amblyomma americanum | reverse complement strand
CAGGTTAATGACATCCTAATCGAAATCAAGAGGAAGAAATGGGCTTGGGCAGGGCATGTACTGCGAAGGCAAGATAACCGCTGCTCCATAAGGGTAACGCAGTGGATTCCAAGAGAAAGTAAGCGTAGCAGGGGCGGCAGAAGGTTAGGTGGGTGGATGAGATTAGAAGGTTTGCAGGCATAGGGTGGGCACAGCTGCAAAGGACAGGGTTAATTGGAGAAACATGGGAGAGGCCTTTGCCCTGCAGTGGGTGTAGTTAGGCTGATGATAATGATCGTACAGCATACAGAAATCTTGCTTCGGCTTTTCCAGCACACACAGAAGCTTGATCCAAGTGGATTTTAGCATTTCCTTCAAGTTCCTTTGACTAAGTCTTGCACATTGTTGAACCAAGGACATTCCTATCCAGTTTTAGTTTTGGTGTTAGCACTGTAGCGTAGCTTGTATGTTCAATAGACTTTCATAAACTATTTTCTAGAAATTGGTGATACCAAAAAGTATGGAATGTCTCTGAACACAACATGTTCTTCGTCCTTTTAAGGCTCGCAGTTTTATAGCATAATTATTACTCTTGTTCCGTATGGACCCAACAGTCATTAGACTACCCTCTGCCTTCCTTGGTGTATCTCGAACTTCTTGAGATCATCACCGGCCCTCTCAGTGATGATTCTGGATGACAATGTGCTCTTGGAATTTGTTACCTCCATTTCTAAAAGCTGCTGCTTTGCAGTTATGAAGGGAGACGTGATGAACCTCAAAAACACTTCATGAAGAAGGAAGCCCCTTTCTGCCAGCATCTGGTTTCTGTCCTGAAGCACATCCAGGAGACTTTTGAAACGAGAAAGAGTGACACGTGAACTCCATCTGTGCAATAGCTTGAAAACATTCAGTGTAATACATAGAAGCGTGCAATACACCACATGTAAGCTGTACCGCAGCTGTGGCCAAGTGGTTGAGCATCTGCCTCACATGCGGGAGGTGCAGGGTTCGATCCCCAGTGCCGCCGGGTACACACCAGTGATACAATGGGTACAAGCTTTCTCCTGGTCTGATGCTCGGCTTATTTAAAGTAAAAAGCTTGGGAAATGGGTCTCTGACCCCACCTTGAGAAGTCAAAAATACCTTGTGCATGGCGCTCTTTGGCCATAGATGCCCTTGCGCCATAAAAATCCATAATCATCATTATCACATGTAGGCTATAGGTGTAGACATTTATTTCCTTCACATGTATGTTCAGCACCTAGACAGTTTGCAAATGATGCTTTGTTGCACAGCAACAATTGATTTTTTTACCATTTGTCCCAGGTGTCAGTTCTCCTGCATGCTGTACTAGGAAAGGCAAAAATAACCAGGCTATCTTGCCTGCTATTTTTTTTTTTAAGTTGTGTTATTCCTTATTCCTGAAGTGAAGCTTTTCATAACTGATTGACTCTGAGTATGAAAAGAAGGGTGGCAGATAATTCTTATCACTTTGTAATGTGATAATTTTGTTGGTCACCCTCCTTTTCCACTCACAGAACTTGAAAAAACATAACTGCTCCATGCAGGTCCACGCAAACGGAGAACTTTAACGGAACATTTTGCTTGTAATTTCTCCACACTTGCTGCACGCTCATGTTGATTGGTCTGCTGGTGAAAAATTGTTTCGGTATTGGGCATGAATTTAGCAAATAAGTTCTCGTATAATAATGTATAAATCCTGCAAGTGCTCATAACGCGTTTACCTTCACACTGTGACCTGAACGTCAGGCACTGAGACCCCACCATGGCCAGTGTTGCCGTTTCGGTAGCTGATCATACTGATTTACATAGGCATTATGTGTTGGCTCTGGATTCGAGCAACTTTCACATGGCACAAATGCCTGAGAAAAAAGTCATTCAGGGCTTATAACATCTTGTGACGCTTTATTGACGGAAAATGAGTAATACATTTGCAAGCCTACGGCCGTGTGCTGCTACCGTTGTCATGCAAGGACAGCTGTAAATTCCTTCCGCAATGCTTTCAACCATTTACCTCTAATAAAATGCTTGAAGCAAAGCCTAGAGTTGTCCGTGGTGCTCATTGCAGTTAGTCTGCCAGTGCATTGCAACGGTGCACTCTTTTTACCGCTCACTACTTGATGGCACTTGGAACATGTTGTATCCCGTCCCAGTGGAGTTGCTGTAGTTTGAAGCAGTGCACAACCCCATTTTTCCAGCGATGTGAGCGTTAGTATTATGGAAAGATCGAAACCAAAGCAATGCCTGCACAAGCAAAGCCACAGGAATGACCCGAAAATCCAAATTCACGTGACAGCGGTTTGCCGTGACGCATGTCCACTGTAGTTTGAACACCACCTATTGGAAAGCAGTCCACAGATGGTGATATCTTCTAAATGGTTGACTGTAGCCAAAATGGAAGCTGCATTTTGACTGACAGAACGTTCTCTGCACATTTCCATCCAGGCTGTCCATATTGCCACTGTAAACTTGTTTGTTTAGTGCCTACTTTCAAGCATAAGTACAGACTGCCATGTAAAGTTATTTTGAGTCAGTAAAGCCCTTGTGCATTTAGAGTAATAAAAGCAGCATTCCTTTAATTATAGCTATAGTAATTCAAACTGATTTGCCTATCTAGACAAGGTCAAATAGCTGGACACTGATAGTAACCTTTACTTAGTTAATTCCTTTTTCTCTTGGCAGCTTAAGGCTTCAAAGGACGAGGAGTATTTGGAGGAACTTTTGGAGCTAGAACGACAGGAGACTGAATTGAGGTATGGTTTGGAATTTGTTTTATCTCGTCTGTCTATTGTTCGTATAGAACTATACCACGTTTCATAGGGTCAGCTTGAGTTTAGTGCAGCACGTTTAGAGAAGTCCTCAAAATGTACTTAGTCTTAGCGAGGAAATCATTATATATAACCCCAAAGTGAGCACAGCCAATCAATAAATGTGCCTGAAACACCATTGTACAATACACTTAATAGGTTGCCATCACACAGAGGGCATTGACTTTTAAGATGTGTCATGATGTCAGAATCATAACACAGTTCATTAGTGGCAGATGTGGAGAGTGATGTGTTGTATGTGCAGTACATGAGTAATTCAAAGACACGGCTTGCCTTCAGTCAGATTTGTCGGCTGAAAATGAAGCTGTTCAGCTTGAGAAATGTTTGCTGCTACTGAACATAAATTAACATTCTGTGGGAGGTCCTATGCTGCAAATTGCACACTTAATGTCATCATGCAAATGTGCAAGCATGGTCGGCTTATAAATGTTTTGCAGACGTGACCAGCTGGCTGAGGTGGAGAAGGCGGCTCAGCGTGAAAAGTTGAAGCAGAAGGAGTCACTGATTGATGACCTCATGTTCTCGGACTTGCCGGCCAACAAGATCCTGGCCAGCCATGGAGACAAGCTCCGTCAGGTAGCTTGTCCTAAGCCACTGCCTCCCAAGCCAGTTGCTGCCGAGTTCTCCACGGGGATCAAGTTCCGCCAAAAAGAGGCTTTCCTACCAATACCAAAGGTCTCCCTTTTTTTTTCTTCTTTGTGCTTCATATGCAAATCTACTCTTCTCTTGTCATGTACGCCCTTCATTATAGTGTTGTCACCCACTGCCAGCCATTGCCATGGGTGCACAAACTTATTACTATGGTGCAGCCCCCTGGGTGGTTTTAGCTGCCATTTAAACTTGGGCAGTGCTTTCTTGTCTAGTAGTCGCAACACATCTACGTCCACTTCATGTCGTCACACGACTGCTTTCTCTAGTGACACAGCAGTCATATTCGCTAACTTGAAAGGGCATGGAAAGGGCAGTTTATTATGTGCGCAGCTGAAAATCGCAAGAATGGTAGCTAATGACATATGCAAAGTTTTGTATATATTTTAATGTTTTTTAATCCATTTCTGGCTCAGTGTAGCGGCCTATTTCTGTTTTGCCTGTATTTTTTTGTGCTACCAACATATTTAAGCAATAAATTTTCTAAAAGTTTTGCGCACACAACTCTGGCATTTTGTTTGTTTGGAAATATAATCAGTAAGCTACTGTTTGATGTATTACAATGCGCAGTGCATTTAGCACTTCTTGAAGAAATAATTTTTATTTTAAGACACACAAAATCGATCATTTTTTTGTGGTAAGGAAGAGTTAATCTCCCTGTCAACAGGCATGTTTTTTGCACTGACTATGGTATAGTTTGTTTTGGTTATGTTTAGTCACAAGTCATCGCTAATAAACCAGCTTGATCACTGACTCAGCAAAGTATATGCTGTGGCTTCTAGTTCTTTCAATTTTGATCTAGAGAAAAGTGCATTAGGGTCATGAGCATACAGCAGAATGTCTTGGGTGAAAGAAAGAAAGGCGTACCTAAAATTGACGGAAACCGATTGAAGAGCGCTAATGGAAGAGAACACAGACACAAGCGCTCGTGTCTGTGTCCTTCTGTTCCGTCCTGTCAGCACTGTTCAGTCGGTTTCCATCAACACGCACCAACCAGCCCGACTAAGCACTATTGTGACACTCCTTTACTTATGGTTTTAAGTTTGGACACATAATCACCCAGTTTAATAAACTGCTTAGATAGCTTTTAGATATCTAAGATATCACTTAGATAGCTTTGCGTTAGATTATTGGCATGTCCCCGAATTCTTTATGTACATTTAGCTTTCTGAGCACTAGACAATGATTATTAGAACCAAATGCTTTTCTGGTGTCAAGGAACTTACCAATTGTGTAAAGTTTCTGTTTCATATTTTCAATTATTTTTTCTTTAATTTGAATTAGTGCTATTTTAGTGAATTTATTCTTGGAAAAGCTGAACTGTTTTGTGGAGATTAATTGAAAATTAATCGAAAATTAATCTCCACAATTTAGTCTTTTGTGTGTAAGGCATTTTAATATTTTCACAAAAACACGAAAGCGATATAGGTCAGTGGTTATCAAGATCATCTTTTGAGCTGCCTTTATGTATTCCTGTTACCCAGGCAATTTTGAGCTCATCTGAAAAGCATCCGCTATAAAAGAAAAAAAGTCCGCTGCATGGCTTACAATCGTATACCTGTGTAAGCGAAGTGGTGACAATGGAGGCTACCAGTTTAATTGGCTGTGGCTTGATATCATCAGGTCCTGGACCAAAATCACTTTTTAAAAAATCAAATGTATGTTTAATCTTGCATTCATGATGAGTAAAGTTTAGGAAAATCATACCTTGTGTGTGTTCATTTTTTATGCATGAAATATGATTAAATTTCGTACAGGTATGCAACTTTTTGCACCAATTTCAGAACTGCATTTTATTTTAAACTTGCTGGTATAGTTGACGAGTGATTACAAAAGACGCAAAGGTTGTTGCAGAGAACGCGTATCTGCAGAAGTACAATTTTAAATGAGGGAAGCTGCATCGCAGAAGCGTCATTGACACCTCACAATGCCTTGATTAAAAGTGATCCCTGGGGCGTTAAATAACAGCAACCGCGTGCACAAGTTTTTCATGTCAGCATGTTCACAAAGCCATGTTCTATACAATAAAGCTATTATTTCATTTTTAGGTGCCCAGTACTCATAATAAAAGCTAAACTCCAACATGCATATTTACAAGAAAATGTTTCTTGCAAAATTAACTTTCAATAACTATTCCGCGTGTACACAGAAAAATCGAGCACTTTATTGCACTCCTCAGTGCCTCGGGATTCATGCAGAAAAGGCAGAACTATTTTGTTGTCTTTCGTTGTGAAATTCTGAAAGGATGAGTGATAGCAATTGCATGAAAAATTAAGGCTGAGAAAATCAACCCTAAAGTTTATTCCATCGTTTTGCTTTCAGTCATAGAAATGGAACATTGCAACCAACGGAGTTCTGATCTCTCCTCTTCATGGTGATGCTAAGATGGTGTCGTTCTGTCGCCAGAAACCCATGTAATTCATGATGTGCTCGCAATTTTCAACCGCCACATATAAAAAAGTCATTTTCTAAATTTTTACTGCATATTTCACTATAATTTTTTTAGACAGATGAATCCACGAGAAAGAAAAATTGAATAAATTGGCCATTTTATTTGCCATGTTCCCCTTAAGCAGAATGTTGGGCAAAGCTGCAAAGGTACAATGTTGAGCAAACACCATCAGTCTGGCATGGGACCTCATGCCGACCATGAATAAATTAGAGAACCATTCTGTTGTCTTTCGTTGTGAAATTCCGAAAGTATGAGTGATAGCAATCGCATGAAAAATTAAGGCTGAGAAAATCAACCCTAAGGTTTATTCCATCGTTTGTGTCATTTATTGTATGGTTTGGCTTTCAGTCATAGAAATGGAACATTGCAGCCAACGGAGTTCTGATCTCTCCTCTTCATGGTGATGCTAAGATGGTGTCGTTCTGTCGCCAGAAATCCATGTAATTCACGATGTGCTCGCAATTTTCAACCACCACATATTAAAAAAAATGTCTTCTAAATTTTTACTGCATATTTCGCTATAACTTTTTTAGACAGATGAATCCACAAGATTTACGAGAAAGAAAAATTGAATAAATTGGCCATTTTATTTGCCATGTCTCCCCTTAAGCAGAATGTTGAGCAAACACCATCAGTCTGGCATGGGACCTCATGCCGACCATGATAAATTGGAGTCTTATTGTTAAGGCTGTGTTTCTGTTGTAGGTGGTTGAAGGTCCCTTGTACAAGTATACAGCTCTGGAGCAAGACTTGTGTGGACCGACAGCTCCAAGCCTGGAATCTCTTTCGCCATCTGGCTACACGGCACACGTGCGGGCCACAGTGGAAGCTGAGGAGGCGGGTGGCTTTCTGGCAGCACTGGCATGCCAGCGTGCGCTGCAAGATGCCTTTTGTGGTCTCCACTTCAAGGTTGTCGAGGAAGTCTCATCCTGACCGGTTTCTGGTGCGTCCACCACCTGTCATCTTCATTTCATGTGTTTGAATTGCTTTAAAATTTAGCAAGAAATAAACTGTTCACTGCATAGTCTGGTTAAAAAGTGCTCCTTCATGTGTTTCGTCTCAGCCAGAGCCTTGTCATAAACTTAAGAGTGCCTGCCCAAGCACAGCTGAGACAATTAAGGATAAGCAAGCCACTGCCAATGAAGTGTTGCCATCATAGTCCATGAATGTTGGCTGTTGTTGCCCATCACTTTTGGCATCTTAGTGTGGTGCTTTGGTGGCACAGTAATCAGCTGGGGCGTAGTGCAACCTATATCTTGGTACTTTCAGAGGAATGATGCTACTGCATGTTTGCCTTATGAAACTTGGTCGAGTTTCATAAAGCACCCCAACACACTGAAAACTTCAGTTAAAACCATGGCTACAAAAGACGACTGGCTTAAAAGCATGACAACTCCATCTGATTATTGAGTGTGCTGAAGTTTGTCCAGCAGCAAAAGTCATCAAATTGGATTTAATGCAATGGTTCTGTGGTAGAACATTTGCATTGCATTCAGGGGGTGCTGGGTTTGATCTCCAGTGCCGCCGTGTACCCACCAGTTTTCCAATGGGTGCAAGATTTCCCCCAGCTTAGTGCTCGGCTTTTCTGGGGAGAACTGATTGGTAAAAGGGCCTTGGACCAAACCATTGCGTTGAAGGGCCAGTGATTCGTTCCGCCGTCAAGCAACCCTAAATCCACCTTGTGCTGTAAAAGCCCACTTGTGACTTGTGAAATTCTTCTCGCCAAGCGAGTCAAACTCATGACGTCCCAACTGAAAAGGGCGTTTCTAAATGAATGACAGTGCAGCGCATTCCCTGGTATCTGCACACCAAAAATGGATGGCGAGTGCATTTGACTTGCAAAATCGGCAGGTAGTGGCATCACCTTTGTTGCGTTTTCTGGTAGCTTATAAAAGCCCCGTTCTCAGGGAAAGTGGCCACTTTGTGGTTACAACATGGCAAGATATCGATACATTCCAATTTGTACTTGTCCTCAGTGTCCCTTTAAGGAAGACAGTGGATCCTGCCCTACCCTCAAGCAGGAACTTTCACTCAGAAAAACTATGCTGAACCTCATTTTTTCCCCCAAAAAAATGTCCCAAGAAACACATGGTTCAAATGGAACCGCCCCCTGCCCTGAGTGACCCATAAATCTACCCTGGAGAGTAGCCCTTTGTTTTCTGGATGTTTTAATAACAGCCAAGAAACACAAAATGCTTGATATTTCCATTATTCTGTCCATTATTCAATCAGAGGCTTTGTCTTTTTATGCAAGGAGCATTAGCCTCTGTAACAAAGGTCCCCATATAAATTCGGGTAACACCAATGTACTCAATGTAGAACAGAAAGTAACAGCCTACCTAATCGTTATCATTAAAACAATGCCTAATAGGCTACAGGTGGGTGAATACTGGGAATTTCAAAAAAGTCTTGTATGCTTGCTATTCAGTTTATATTTGATTTCAGAAAGGAATGTTAAGAAATCTCCAAACAATCTGCAGGAGTTGAATACTGCCAGCTTTCATAAATCCAACTGGTGCTAAAACACATCTGGGAAAATCATTTGAAGACCGAGTTTAAAGTGTCAGGAAAACAGTAGAGTCTTTTACAGTGAGAGCGGCATGTGTGGCTTCCTCTGCAGCAAAGAGCATCATCGCTGTTGTGTTGCAACCAGTTGCTTCCGCATTCATCTGCCGGGCAATAAAAATCCACGGTGGCCCTCAACCGTAAGGACCCCACAAAGGACGTGTGGGACAAAAACTTCAAACATTCGCACGCCTCTACTTTCTGCGTCTGACATAAATGTCGAGCTGCAAGCTCCAGTAACCTGCTTTTTTGACAGCTTGGAGTATGAAAGAGGTACAGCTATGTGAAACTGGCACTGATGTGCATGCAGCTGGACCAAAGCTAGAAGATGTACAGGGTATTGTGCTTACCGTATTTATTCAAATCTAGGCCGATAGATTTTTTTTAAAACACGAGGTATGAAACTCCTAGGTCATCTTAGAACTTTTTGCTTGCGCCGCAACGAGGAGCACCTTCACGGGCCCAAAGAAATGCCACCATCCTGAAGTGGAATCAGTACTGGCAGATTTCATGAAATCGCGGAGGTCAGCGGCAGTGGCTGCGAGAGAGCTAACAAGAGAGCGAGGCATTCCACGGGACCAGTGAAACGCGCGGGCTAACTCCAACAGGCGGCATCAAGTGCACGGCGCTAGGAGTTGCTGGATCGCTGCAGCCTGGGATGACATCCCAGAAAGCTTGGTTGCGCGCTCGTTCCAAAAGTTTCATTGGACTTGATGGCACTGAATATTGTGCACTGTACAAAGAGGACAGTGATCAGGAGGCTATCTGCATGCTGTCCCTACTGTCTTAATTATTTTTTCAGCTGGCTTACATTCGAGGAAAGTTTTTTTCTTTTTCAGGCAAAAGACTTACTTGCCTGATCAGTGCCTGCAGGAAGTGTCTGTTTGCAGATAGTGTCCACCTCACCTGTCAATCAAATAATGTCATCAAAACTGAAATAAATTTTAGAAAATAAATGAATAAAATTTTTTTAAATACTGGTGTCGTGGAAAAAACCCGCATTCTAGAAAGTTCCATGCTTTCGCATTCCTCCATGTACGCAGACTTAAGTGCCATCAGAATTATTTGGCCTTCAACTTTCGGGTGTCGGCTTAGAATCGAGGCCGGCCTAGATACGAGTAAATGTGACAGTTTTGCATACACAAGGATAGCAGTGTAAATAGCTTCATAAATGGCATTGGCATATCCATCTTAAAATGCCATAAGTGAAAACTTCTGCATATACCTGCTAGTAAATTATGATGCTGCCTACGAGAGGGCACTGGCAAGAATGTGTCGGAGAAAGATGGTAAGTCTAGTTTTATTTTTTTCACTTGTGCCGCTAAGCCTTCTTAGCTTGTCGCTAAAGTTATCATTGAACGTTTGTAGCCATCTGACATTCAGTCATGCCTCTGACAACAAGTTCATCGCTGTCACTGCACTTGTAAAGCCCAGCCAGTAAGCTAGTAGCTAACTAGCAGTGCAGCACAACCATGACAAGCAATGAAGGCAGGTCGAAGTGAAAAATGCCTTTTGTCGCCCGTAACTACATAGACAGTAAAACAAGTGCTTCATGAAGACTCTGCTGCCGGAGCGTCTTTGGCCACACTTTCTTTGCCATCAGCTACAGGATTGGCATGGCTCGTCAAAAGTAGGGACAGCTTATTCTGGTGGTGAGACGTGATCTGAAGTGTCCTCGATGCCATCGAGGAGAGAATCGCACATGTCTGCCCCTGGAGGTACTCGATGTTTGGCACTGTGCTCAGCCACTGCATCTCTTCTCTGCTGAGAAAGCGTCCGTGAACAATGCCGGCTGAAAGCAAGTTCAGAGAGATGATATGCACAGCAATACTTAGAAGCAGCGCTTAGACTTCAGCACAACAATACGTATTTGCACATCAATGCTAATCACAAAATGACAAAGTCGCACATGCAAAGCTAGGCAATTATGCGATGCAAATAATGTTTTCAGCAAGCTTGAAATGTGCCAACGGGTGTTTCAATTTCAGTAAAATACGCAGGATGGTCTTCAGTGCTGAAATTAACACTGCACTTGATATTGCCCTCCTGGAATGGCTGGACGGGAAAGGAAGCAGCTGCGACCACCCTGAAGTATGAATCAGTTAACTGCCCTTTTTAACAGATTTCCAATCGTGTACACAGGTGAAAAGCAACAACAATGGGGCCGCTTTTTAAGTGCAGTGTTTACTCGGACTGTGTCTTGTGCTGCTCTCAGTTTGTATGTAAGAAGTGGATGGAAGGCATGTAATCAATACAAGGCTGCTATACTAATACAATTCTTTTTGTTTGAGTCTATTCAAACTTAATTTCAGTGAGAGTGAGGACATGCGGCAATAAACAAAGAAATTAGAATGATATGGAATGCAAATGAAGTTGTCTTATCATCCCATCCTCCTTTCTGTGAATGACAAAGCATCATGTCACCACACACGCACGCTATACTAAGTCCTGTCATTACAGACATGGTCATGCACAGAACTCCTCACACATGAAATGTGCCCATCAGTCATGTGCTCAGCATGTTTGCTAAGCTTTTACTTTTAAGCTTTTTTTTTTACTTTTCTCATGACCTGCCCACTCTCTTAAAATCTAATCCCAAAAAGTTTTGGCATGTGGTATCTCCAGACGGTACTAGCAACAATGCCACCTCCCACTTTCGGACAATGAATGCCCCCATGAATTTAACAGATATTTTGTGTCTGTATTAACTAAGGAAGATCATTCCAACATACCCATTGTTCCTGACCATGATTATCAATATATGGCTCCTATACGATAGCGATACCGCTGAAGGTATCGTTCATCTCATTGGGAACCTCAAGGTCTCTACTAGCGCTGGTGTTGATAACGTTTAATTCTAAAGTATTAAAGAACACTGTATCAATTTCTAGTCAGATTATTTGCCTTATCTTGCAGCAGTCATTATCATCTGGCTTGCTCCCTGCAGACTGGAAAATTGCCAAGCTCATCCCTGTATTTAAAAACGGAGACAGAAATTCGCCAGAAAACCATCGCCCCATTTCACTAACATGCATCTGCTGCAAGTTACTGGAGCACACATCATCGCCTCCCACATTTACTGTCACCTGGAACTTAATTCTTTCTTTTTTACTAAACAGCATGGCTTCCGAAAAGGATTTTCTTGTGAGTCGCAACTGCTAGAATTCATGACGGACTTGCACTTCAACATGGACGCTAACCTAAAAACTGACTACATCTTTTTAGATTTTGCTAAAGCTTTTGATCGCGTTGCACATTCCCGTTTGTTCTCAAAATTATCTACTCTTTGCCTAGATTCTTTAACACCGACATGGCTTCATAACTTTCTTTCTTTTCGGCAGCAGTTTACAACAATTGACAATTTCACCCTCTTACTCTGCGACGTAACATCTGGTGTGCCTCAAGGCAGTGTTCTAGGTCCTTTGTTGTTTCTAATATACATTAATGATTTACCCACTGGCATATCTTCTTCCCTACGACTTTTTGCAGAGGACTGGATTATTTACCATTCTATTAATTCAACGGATTGTCACCTTACTCTCCAAAGTGACTTGAAACTTATTTCAGACTAGTGTAAAAAAATGGCAAATGGCGGTTAACTCGACAAAATGCAAAATTATCTCTTTCAGCCGCAAACGTACTAATTCTAACTTCTCGTACATATACTATAGTGTCTCGGGCATCATCATACAAGTATTTAGGTATTCATCTGATGCATTATCTTTCACGGGCCACGCACATTCACACAATTTGTGCCAAAGCCTCCAGATCACTAGGGTGCCTGCACCCTGCGTCGCAACATGCGAAACTCTCCTAACAGCGTAAGAAAACTGGCATATCTACCAATCGTATGGCCACAATTAGAATCTGCATCACCTACATGATACCCAAATCAAAAGTACCTAATCGGCAAGCTAGAATCCATCCAGAATAGAGCCGCTTGTTTCATTACACGTAACTACAGCCCCCATTACAGCATAACAAAGATCAAACTTGATATCGGCCTTGAGCCTTTAGACATACACCGCTGCATTGCTCTTCTGTGCTTATTTTCCAAGTATCATTACAGCACTAGGCCATCTCCACTACCTCTTGAACTGCCTTCACGAATTTCACACAGTCTACATAATCAGTACAGCATAAAACGCACACACTGAAGAACCCAAGCTATTAATTCATCTGCACTTCCACGTGCCATTGCTCTTTGGAATGATCTTCCTGACAGTATCGCATGCATCTGCAACCATCAAACATTCCAGGGTCAGCTACGCAAACATCTCAAATGACATTGTATCTTTGTTTTTTTTTTTTATCACAGTGTATGTTTCTTCGTTGCTATTGTGTTTTGTTTTGGTTCCTTGTGCGTCTTACAACATTTACAGCGACTGACGCTTCTAATACGACCATTTCATTTTTTGCCATGTGTCCAGCATTCATGCTACAACAAGTACCTTGTATCTATGTACATTTTCGCCTTTAAATTTTGCCAAGTACAATAGTTTCTTTTTACTTATTCCCTTGTATATCATGCTGTATTAATTAGTTTCCTTTGTACATTTGTTGTTCCTTGTCCCCCTTACTCAATGCTCTTCTGGGCCCTGTAAGGTATCATGAATAAATAAATAAATAAATAAATAAGCAAACAAGTAGCACCTCACATTTACATAGTCCCCTTCTAGCCCAGGCAAATGACCTTTTTAGAAAAATAGGCTCGGTGCCTCATTAGAATTGTGCTGTCGTGGTTTTGCACTTGTTCCACTACAGCGTGAGAAATCCTGTACACATACTCTCTCTGTATTGCTGGCACCAGAAAAGTCGAGCAATGACACTTAGTTGCTCTTCTACCTCGTTAGCTTGTAAACAACCGTTGTAACAGCACTCCTAAGATATATTTTTACGGAAACTCTGACAACAGCGTCTGAATGTGCCAGCAAAGCACTCCCAGCAAAGAAAACAACATGGTTCTCCATGCGTCGATTCCTCTTAGCAGTATGAAGTCGATTTTGTGAAAATCCCGATATTTGAGCTGGAGCACAAGAGGTACTAAAGAGCTTCGTTAACAAATACACTGCAGTGGATTCTTCCAGAATTTGGAAATCCGCTTGAGCACCATAAAGAACTGTAGAAGTGAATGAGTCCAGCTGTAAGCCATACATCAATAGTGAATACGATGCTTCGCTACAGTCACTGTCTTATGATGGGAATATCTAGGAGCAGAAGGTTCCTTTCAACTATTATTCCTTGTTTGAAATGATGTGAAGACTCTCCTAAGCAAACGTCCACAAATGACAAGAGGTTCATCATATAACTGTGCTTTTCATGCAGGTCTCTTAGCTAGCCAAAATTAGCAACACTTAGAGGCATATTAATGCACTGGCAGTGGCACTCTTATGACCAGCCCTGGTACAATGCTCGCATTGAATGCCTACTGAGCACAAAACAAGCATTTCTTGGCCACGCATTCGCCCGGTCAACTCCCAAGTGGTACTGCTTGCAAGTCAGCATATGAAACTTGAACAACAGAACTTGTAAATAGCTTACATAGTTTCTTGTCCCCCTCCAGTCTCCCTTGAAGAAGGTACCGATTCGGCCCTGAAACACCGGTTCTTTTACGAGACTTTGGTCAGATTGTCACATCCTCTTATCTCTTATTCGCCTCCCAACCAGGCAGACAGGTGCCGGAATGTTTACATTCCAATAACCTTTTTCTCACTTAATACAACATTGACGCTGCAGAACAGCTGATGATATGGTGATGAGTTCTGGTCGCTGGCCAAAATCAATAAAGATGGAAATAGTGAACAAGAGAGCCGTAGTGTTCTCGAAACGTCAAAATTTCCATCTTTATTGACTTTCGCCAGTGACCAGTACTCCTCATCACCATGATTTTTGGCCAGACGTAAAACCCTCGACTACAGCTGAAGATATGCGATATAAAACGGGAGTTGCTGACCGCATGTATTCTTATCACTGTATTAGCAAAACCATTTTACGTTGCAAATATTCACTTGTCTCCCAGGCAGAAATACAGGGCGTTTCACATAACTTGAGTCAAAGATTTAAGAAAAAGCGATACATGGTATCTAGACGAAAGCAATGGCATATTATTTGCTGTCATGTAGCGCTCCTCAAGGTATTTTTTACCTTCTGCAACATTATTATTATGCAACATTTACAATATTCACTTTAAGGCTGAGCGTGTTTCATGAGGTTGTAGAGGGGGTTCAGAAACAATCGATCCAGTTTTTTGTGGGAATGTGCCTCCTTTGCGGTAGTTTTTTCTGCCATTTAAACAAAGCCTGCGAAATATAGAAAAAAGTTATACAGAATGTTTACTACATATGAATCAGTGCAAAAGCACAGATTTTTGCTACATAGAAGACAACGATGAGCGGGCAGTGCCACTGGACAGAGCGCTCGCGCTAGGCCAGGTGCGGACATGCAAGAGACAATTCTGCTCGGGTCAGAACCACCGGATTAGTGCCGGATTAGTGCCGCAAGACGGACCACTCGTGCTAGGAGAACAGACAACGCGACAATGGACGATTTTGCTCGGGGGTTGGTACCCTTCGGATTAGTGGTTACGCACTAAAAACGAGACTGAGTTCACGCGCTACTACAATGCAACCCTCCCAACAGTGTTCTGAACAAATGAAATGTGCGTACTGACCATGCCCAAAAAAGCGGCCGGCATTCACTTCGACAGGCTGCAAAATGATACAAAGAAAGACAACGGAGGCTTCACTGAACTACGAGACTTCACTGCTTTCCCTTCTTATTTGTTTTGTCCCTGTGATGGCACAATAAACGCTCCGTCTGAACTTGCTGCTCCCTCTAGCCATGTAATTAACTAAGTGCAATTTAAAATTAAAAAATACTGTGAGGAGTGCCACAAGACAGGAAACAATATGCCGTTGGTTGCATCCAGCTTTGATGTGCCACTTTTTCAAAATCCTTGATTCAAGTTATGCGAAACACCATCTACATGATGACGTCATTATATGTCCTAATGCCAATAAAATGGATGGTACTGATTGGGTTTTCAGCTACTGACTGATGTTTTCAGCTACTGCCAGCCATTACTGAATGCTAACTAAGGGGTTGTTCAAATAAATGCAAGATATCCTCAGGCTTGAAAAAAAAAAATTTTCTTTGGCAGCCCATTTGATTTTAAACGAGGTAAAATACCATACTACAGATGCAAGAGTGTATGCTGATGCGACGAAACCGAGGTTCATCGTTTGTAGAACATGCAGGAAACCTGGGCTGCAATGCTGCAAGGAGTGTGCAACTAAATGTAGGCAGTCATATACCATGTGCATAGTTGTCTATGCACATCTGCATATTGCGAGTTAGGATATGTTTTTGGTCAAGCCCCGAAAGGGAGCAGCAAACAGTATCTACATAAGTGCCATAAAGCCACAGAAGTATTGGCGATTTTTACGAAATCGACGCCATGCTGTGGCGTAGAGAGTAGCTAGTGCAAACTAGTCTAAGATCGGTGCGTGGAACCACGCTGTTTCCTCCATTGCATGAAGTGTTTTGCAGGCGCATTCAGATGTTGTTGTCACAGTTTTGCTGTAAACATATATCTTTGGAGCCCTGTTACGTGTTGCTTGAGTGCTGGCAAGATAGGAGAGGTAGTAAGGGCCATTGTGAAAGTTTTCTGGTGCCAGGAACACTGGGAGACTATGCGTACAAGATGTTTGCATGCTGTGTAGTGGAGTGCTTTAACAATCATGACAGCGCAGGTATTATCAGGCGCCGAGCCTCTATTTCTAAAGAGATGATTTGCGTATGCCTATGTAAATATGAACAGCTATTTGTTAACAACCATTGCAGAGCCCACGACTAATGGGATCACAAGGAGTTCATGCACGAATGGCCCTTTAATGGTAGGCCTTATTATGGCGTGCGTGTATGGTGATTAGTTATCTACGGATTAATTTCGTTAATTATTTTCGCACTTCATCATTACCCCATGCCATCGGTGTGGTCGGAAACATGCACTCAGATGGGCCACATGGTAAGAGCAAAATATAATCGGACAAAAAGATTGCATCATAGTGGCCTTAAATTGATTACGCACATTAAACTACTGCTTATGAAGAGAAAGTACAATGCATGATTGCCAGAGAATAGTGCACAAGAAAAGCAACCTCGTATTGTTCTTGCTTTCCACCCATACATGCAATTAAATATCTATACTCATACCCAAAGTAGCATGTAGTTGTTAAAATTTATGAGCACGAAAAAACGCAAAATGGGGGCAGCTTCAGGATTTAAAACTTATGTGACAGTGAGAATATTTCCAGCTTGTTTTCTGCATAAGCCAGATGAGAGTCTGTGAGTAACGCTTACCTGTAGCGCTGAATGCAAAAAATTGTGGTCTAGTTCTGAAATTCACCTATAGTACACGCCTCCAATGCCGATGCTATTCATTTTAAATTCTCTCCAAAGCACGTACTGACTCTCCACCGCTTTGCATTCATGCCAGCTGTTTTTACCCGCCACATATCTCTCATTTAGTCATTTTACACTGTCAAGCAACAAAAGACTAACTCACACAAGATCTCTACCGCACGAATTTAGCATGAAATTTTAACACAAGCACGATTCTACCTAGGCTGCGACCAAAAGCATGCAGAGTTCTGTAGCGCCGCCACATTGCATAAACTGTGGCACCCATGAAAATCGCCAACCCACCAAGCAGCACAAACTGTGGTATCTTCCTGGTCAGCTTGAAGAAGGTCTGCACATCTGATTCTGGGCTAAGGATCAGTGCGTTTCTAGACCGTGTGAAGGGAAGCGCCGATTCAAACTTGGTGCCTGTGATGGCAAGGCGCACTGTTTCGTTGTTGTACGCTTTCAGGAAGAAATTCTGAAATGAGAACAGGAAGCTTAGTCTGAACAGTGCATCAGTAAAGATGAATAGCACACCACACTGCCCATGCCAGTTGTTGAGAAATCATTCCAGCAATGCAAAGCTTTTTGAGATACTTCATTATGAGACTACATGCAAGAAACTACAGAAAAGCATCAACGCATATCACACATCAGTCTAGTTTGCTTGAGAACTGAAATCTTCTATGATCATGATTTTAACGCGAGGGCGTTAAAGGCCCCATTCTCCAAAAAAATCCTGTGTCAGCGTAAGTGGCATTGTGAGCTAAAAATCACAAGCATGGCTTTGGTAGGAAGTCCCAGAGAGCAACCTAGGAAGCAGGTGAGCTACCTAGGTCACGTGACCTTGCGGCATCATTCTAACCTGCCCACCGGATAGCAAAGTGCCCACCATGGCAGATGGCAATTAAATTAATGATTGGTTACTCGGAAAGAGCAATCTTGGCCGCACAAGGCCCACCACTGCGCCACGAAGGGGTATGAGGACTCCCAGAGATCTATGAATGTGAAGTAGAAAATGACCTTCTGTATACCAGGTGTCCCAGCTAAACGTAGCCAGGCTTTTAAAAAAGTTGAAGTGTCCTAGCCCAATGAAACCAACTCAGGGTTGTTCAGAGTTGTGTGGCCTAGTCTGTAGTATTTCATTTGTTCTTCAAAGTTAATTAATTAGTTAAGTCTAATTGACTAACTTTTTAATTATTGATTTGAGGAACAACGTGTCAATGTAAAAGTTGTAGATCGTCTCAAAAAACCACTAGCAGTGCTGTTTCCATCAAGGTATGATTTATGTAGTTTTATTTAATGGCCTTGAAAGAAAGCTATGACGTGACCAGCTGCTGGGTCACGTCTCTGCCCCAATGTGCATGCAAAGGCTCATTGGGAAGAGGGATTCAGTAAAAATGTATTTTGTCCTCTAAGACGCGGCTTGGGACGGTTAAATGGCACCACTGTCACGTGGACGCTTTTTTTTATTGTGCGAGCTAGGGTTTAAGGCCAGAAAAAAAACTACTTTACGCCAATGGTGTCTTGGTGCAAATGTTGCAGTGAACTGTTTTTCAAAGTGATCTACAATTTTTCCACTGACACTTTCTTCCCGAGGGTAATAATTAAAGGTTAGCTAATTAGGCTTAACTGATCAGTTAACTTTGAGGAACGAAAAAAATACTGCCGTCTAGGTCACGCGACTTGAAACAACCCTCAGTTGGTCTCGCATGGCTAGGGCATTCCGTGTTTTTGAAAGCTTGGTTACATTTAGCTGGGACACGTGGTATATAGGAATTCGTTATGCTATCATGTCATATACTTAAGACGGAGCTTAAGTGTACCCTCCGTTTTCAGCCATCTTCAGTTTGATAAAGATGTGCTTCTGCAACACAAACTAACAACACAATAATGGCTGGTAGCAAGTGGCCTTTTTTGAACTCACCTGACTACACTGAGCTTGGGATACATGAGATATAGAGAAGCAAAACAGCACAACGGTAAGTAAAAATTGTAACAGCTTTCGTGTTTTCGGAAACGCATAACAGGTTATATGGCGAGCTAAGTCAATCAGCCTCTTTGGAATGTACATAAATACCAGCAAGTATACAAAAAGAAAACTAATAAAATATAGCTTCTACAAAACTGAAATCTTCATGTAAGTGCAAAATCAGTATGTGCTGCATCACAATAGAGTAAATGTTCCAGGGAATAAATTCAAATGTTCAAAATCATAATTTCTTGAACTGCGGAAGAAGCTGCCAATCATACAGAACAGCTCAGTAGGGTGAGGCTGAGGTGGACACCTTCTTAGCAGAAACTAAATCAAGAGTTCAAAAAATTTCGTTGGTTAATGAATCATAGCAGAAATGAAGGATTGTATTCACAGACCGATTTGTAAATAGACAGAATTATGTTTAAGAACCCATTCAGGCTCCTTGACGACAATAAAACAAACATGGGTGGTAGTCAATTTAAATAGTTTAGAAGCAGTTGCTGTTGGGCTAGTTGGTTCATCATGAAGTTGAATGGCACAAAGGAACAAACACAGGAAGACACAGAGACAGGTGCTCTTTCTGTCTCTGTGTCTTCCTGTGTTTGTTCCTTTGCGCCATTCAACTTTATTATTTTATATAGTTCAGCCCATATGGGACCACAGCTGTATAAGTGTTAAGCGAATTATGGCACCAACACACTAACATTCGATAACAAATGCTTGTTTGGTTGGTTTGGTTTATGGGGTTTAACTTCTCAAAGTGACTCGGGCTATGAGGGACGCCATAGTGGAGGGTTCCGGATTATTTCAACCATCTGGGGTTCCTTAACATGCGCAGACATCGCAAAGTACATAGCACACGAGCGCCTTTTCCATTTCACGCTCACTGATATGCAGCCGCTGCGGCTGGGACTGAATCCGGGTTCTCCAGCTTAGTAGCTAAGCTCCCTAACTACTGAGCCATCGTAACAGATGATATAACATAAATGGCCTTTCCTTTTTAGTGCGCAATTCCAGTAAGATACCACTGTTAGTTTTCTTTGCAGACCGTTAGATGTCACTGACTTACACGTCACCATCAGCCACATTACGACTTTTGGCAACCTATGGCTACGTTTTCCTTTCCTTCAGATCTACTCTGTCACCTAAACAGACCTTAAGCAGTCTCAGTTACCCTGAATGAAGCAGAGCTCTTCAGCTGCATTCTGTACTTGAAGCACACTTCCCTCGTGAGCCGAGGGCTACCATGCAGGCAACACATTTGGTGCGGTAGAATTACTGAATAAATGAAGTAACACAAAATCAACACGCACAGGTCTCCTTGGTGACACACAGGTGTCCTAACAACTTGACATTCTCAAGACATGATCTGGCCAAGGTCTTGCACTCTTGTATTCACTGGTTTGCCTGTAGACATCTCCCGCTTTATTTTAAAGCAATAAACTGATATAAACCATTGTCATTGCAGAACAAAACGCATCTTAAGAGGGCAAAGCAATAGCGATGTGTTCTGGATTCATTGCACACACAATGATATTGATGAAGACGACGACATACAAAGCAGAGCGCGAAAGACCGCCAGTTAAACACAGGTCTATTACTAACTATTCGAAAACTTGAGATTGTATTGTATTGAATGCATTTCGAATAATTTTGAACATGTACTATTTTATTCGTTCAATGACTCCAACAGGAGGATATCTGATTCGATAGCAAAAAATTCTGAATATTCACACACCTCTACTCATGTTTAGGCAGAACCATGTGGCTAGCCACTCCTCACTGATGTACACGAATTGCTCATGAATGTATTTACGCCCCTTATCACAAGTGCACTTAATATTACATTTCCATCAGAGCAGTGCACAACACTAAGCCGTTAATTTCATGTGGCACACATGGCACATATGTTCAAAGTGACAACCATGGTTGGCCAGGACGTTACGGGAAGTACCACTTGCTTTTGCCACACTAACGAGTTCGTGCCCCAACTAGTACTTCTGTCACTAATGTTCTCATAACCCCATGCTATAAAACCTTTTCATGTTTGCTTGTGAAGCCACCAGTCCTGCCAATAAGAGAACAAAACAATAGTTATACAGCAGAACTTGAAAATAAGTGCCCATGGATACAAAACAAAAAGGAGAGTTACCTTCTTGAACAGCATATTGTGAATCTTCCGCCTGTCCTCCATTAGAACCGAGTTTTCATGCATGAAGCAGATAAGCTTAGCTTCGTGCAGCTCATTGCGAAGAATATTGGCTCTGATTCTGTTGTATGGGTGCGGCTGAAAGTAGGAGAGAACCAAAAGCACGCTAAATCTTCACTGCACTGATTCAGATCGAGAACTAGAACATGGATCAAAGCTACTAGGCCATTTATAAGCTTGTGTAGCAAGGTTCGACAACGTAAGTACAACCAAGCACCGCCTCTTCATGCTCGATTGCGTATTCACCGCTGTGACTGCGCATATATACTTCAAAAGGCAATCGGCAAGAGCGTCACTTCATAAAAGTTACAGGGGGAAAAAAAATAATAGATATGCAGATATTGCAAAAGGTGTCCTTGCGGTCAGAACTCCTACGAAAGACGAAGGTATTAAATGAATTGCTGAGGGGATAGCTTTAAAAACACTAAGGAATATCAAACTGCTGATGAAGAAAAGGCGGAGCATGACGCACTTATTGTTCGAGGGGAAACAAACCTCTCTTTCCATGTCGATGCGATTGGCCATGGAGCATGACTCCCAGAGCGGCTTTGAGCACCGCGGTATAATTGGCTTGCATGCTTCTAGAATTGCTTTCTTTTCAAAGTGTGGCTCTCTGGGATTCCGCCCACGGATTCGCCGGTATCTCACCTGGGTTACCAGCGGGCATGCCACCCCTGAAAGCAAGCAAACCGTAGTTTGGTTTTCACAACGATGTTAGCGCGAATGGCTAGCAGGCGACGCACACATGGGTCGACCACTAAAGGCGATTAGCTGCAACGTAGCATGCTGTTATCATGTGTACTGTACAAAAATGTTCGGGTTATGTGTGCGTTATCTGCAGCACCAGGCGTGAGAATTTTGGTTTTAAGCAGGAAATTCTTACTTGGATTGAGTTTAGCAACTGCTGTGAATGCGGCCATCTTGCTTTTGGCGATGTTTACACCGATCGGAGAAACAAAATCGTAAGAGTTGTAAAACAAAAAAAACAACTAACCTAAACAGAATTTTTGCACTCAATTGAAGTTTTTGTGCAGCAATCAAAGTTTTGTTAAATATACTTGTAATCACAACGTTATATTGACAACTTTGCTGCAATTTCTTGCACGACATTCCACATTTCGAATACCACTATAGAGCAGCATAGAGTGCCTAAATATTGCTTGGCTGTGCGATGTCAGTGCACGTTAAAGACACCCAGGTGGTTGAAATTATTCCGGAGCCCTCCACTACGGCGCCTCTTTCTTCCTTTCTTCTTTCACTCTCTCATTTATCCCTTCCCTTACTGCGCGGTTCAGGTGTCCAATGATATATGAGACAGATACTGTGCCATTTCCTTTCCCCATAAATCAATCATAGATATTACTTGGAGGGAAAGCTGGCGCCATGGTCTATGCGAGTTTCTGAAAGAGCCATGAAGACATCCAAGCATGAAGAGCACTTCATCAACCGTGGGAATGCCGGGAAGACAGCAATGCGCACTTCGCTTGGCCCTAAAACATAACTACGACTGCAAAAATACAAATTGTCGCAAACTATGCGTTACAAGGAAGCGTTGTTTTGCAATCAGTAATTCCTGTAATAAAATATGGTAACTAAATGTTGCAGTAAATTAGCAGAAAAGCGGACAAGTACCGAATTTGCCCTTGGCGAGAGAGAGCTTTCTCTGCATGCCGCCAAACATAGCCAAACATGGAAAAGATTTTTTTGCCTTTAACAGACACTTTTTAGACCGAATATTCTTGCAAAAAAAATTGTTAATTCTTCAAGTACTACACATTAGAAGTTTTTTTTTTGCGTTTTGAAAAATAGAAACGCTTCATTGGTGTAATCTGTTATAGCGGGATTTGCCCTATGCCCGTGCATAGGCAACGTTCGTGCTTCGAGAAACTTACCCAAAACCCCGCTTTTCTATGAGAAACCCACTAAGTGCCAGCTCTTGGCATGTCCTGCCACTGCGTTTACAAATTTTGCCAAGAAAAAATGAATTCGGAAGCGAAACTCTTACCACAAGTAATTAGTGGCGGCTGTGTTTACAAGTTCAACATGCAAGTCGTTCGTGTATGCAATGCGCGGCCACCGCCAGTCTTCGAAATGAATCAAACGCAATCCTCGACTAGTACAGTTAACATAAGTTGCGCTTGTCGAAGTTATTGATTTTGCACTTTTAAAGTGTCTTGGAGACTCTATCCTGCGAGAAATTTGCAGAGTAGTCATGGTAGCAGACTGCCGAGTTCTCAGTACACAAAAACCTTGTTTCCTTCTTTCACATTTCATTGCACAGCAAGGTAGCACGGGTTCCCGCTGAGCAATACTTGGCTAATTGCTGCATAAATGGCTCGCTAAACGGAATTTAGGCCTAGCAGGCACTAGACACTGTGCTCAGCTCACTTCGAGTCAAGCGCCTTCGGATGCTTCGGATCTCAAATGAATTGCGTGCGTAGCTGCACTACACAACTACAAAGCGCACAAAACATCAGCAAAAACCTACAGTGGTGAAAACACTGATCTCCACAAGGGGGCTGGATGCCGCATTGGGCGCTCGAAAGTGAAGCCACCGGAAGTTGGACGGCATGTCTCGGAAGTCAGCCTTTGGCAGTGCACGAAATCGGACCTCAGCGTGGTTTTTCAGTTTTAGTTTTCGTTTTACACTTAGCATTTTGTGTTTTCGACGTTCTCGTCTTTTTTCGTGACAACTCCTACCTGTTGCGCCGTCAACTGCATGAGGAGAGCAGCAGTCCTCGGGAAAGACGTTTCAAAAATAAGGGTCCATTGCATCGCTATGGGACGACACTAGCAGACGACAGAACGTCGCTGCACACAGTACGTACGGAGCCTCGTCTTCTCAACTGTGTCGTCCTGTTGCTCTAGCGTCGCCAACTCTGCTCTTTGTTGTGATGCGCACGTTGTCGCGCTCTAAGCCCGAGTCATACCATCAATGGGGATAAATTTAAGGAAGAATAGGTTAAAACCTTCATTAGGCAGCCGACTTTGCAGCGACCATTTTACCGAATTATACAGTGTTGCGCGTTTTTATCGTGAACAGTTAAAAAAATTTCCCTGTCTCAACCGCTGGCTCATTTGCCGTGAAACTGCACACAGACCTTGCGTATTATGGTAACTTTTGTATCGTAGCAAGTCTAACAACGGTACTTACTTAGCTGAGCCGTGCATGATGCGAAAACTTAATCGTCTACGTAGAGATCGGCAACCAAAACCCGCAGACGACGCTTTTTCGCTGAAGGGCAGCAGTGGCGCCATCTATTTTCGGAAGCGGAAAGTGTCACGACGAGACCGTCGAGGAAACCGTTGCAAGGAACACGGGCCCTATGAATATGCCGTTCCGGCCGTTTCGTCTGCTTCAACTGAAGCGCTTACAACATTTTCGGCTAACTGAGCGGGAAAGATTATCAGAACAGCTTATTTAACGAGGCTTTACCTTTCAAAGAATATTGTTTGCAACGCTCGTCTCGGCCATCTAGTAACGTTGTCTCGGCGGCCTTGTCGTACGCTTTCCACTGCCGAAAACAGATGGCGCCACAGCCGCCATTCAGCGAAAAAGCGTCGTCTGCGGGTTTTGGTTGCCAATCTCTACGTAGACGATTATGTTTTCGCATCATGCACGGCTCAACTAAGTAAGTACCGTTGTCAAACTTGCTACGATACAAAAGTTACCGTAATACGCAAGCTCTGTGTGCAGTTTCACGGCAAATGAGCCAGCGGTTGAGGCGGGGAAATTTTTAAACTTGTTCACGATAAAAACGCACAACACTGTATTTAGACCGAACTGGAGCGAGCTAGGACGAGGCCACAATCTTGTGAGGTGCCGTCAGTGTTCTGCTGGTTCAAATTAGCGCGTCCAAAATGAATATGGTACTGCTTTTTCGACGGAGCGTATCATGTACTGTTTCGTACTGTCGCAAATTATGCCTGAATGGGCTTTTATTCGTGATGCTTGGTGCAGTTGACTTCTAACAGCGCTTGTCACATGCGCTGCTGCATTCGTATTTCTCGTCAGTAGTTTCTCTCGTGCAGTGTAGATGAAACGTGACTGTGCTATAGAGTTAGATTAAAAGCACGTCTGGAACGTAAATGGCACGATGAAAAAACAGCGCAAGGAACGAGACGAAAACACGAAGGAAAGACACAGACACGGGCGCTGTCTTTCCTTCGTGTTTTCGTCTCGTTCCTTGCGCTGTTTTTTCATCATGGATTACCAACTAGCCCGGCATCTTGCACTTCTGTAAATGGCACACTAAAGCGATAAACACCACCTGTCATCGATGAGAAGAGACATCGTCCGCGACCAACCCGAAATTGAAACAGCGGCAGCTGTATAACGAGTGGCTCTTCGAGTGTCAGGATTTCCGCGCCATTGCCTTTTCTTTGCTACCTTAAAATTTGTTTTTAAGATGACCTAGGCTCATTGTCATTCCACTACTTCTCCTACTTACGCTCGGAAGACAAGAACCAGGTCAGAAAACAGTGTTTAATGCACGTACTCCTTTTCCGCGGCATGGTGAGACATGCATGCCTGTTCACTTCGGTTTCTCTGAAATTAGTGTTCCTCGAACAATGCTCACATGTATCACGTTCAGCTTGCTTATTCCTTTGATATTACAGTAGACGTTACACGAAAACAACGCGAAAAACTGAGGACGGAAGGGTGAAAGACGCGACTTTTTGCATTGAAATACACAGCAGACACCGAACTTCCGGGACATGCCATCCAACTTCCGGTGGCTTCACTTCCGCTTACTTCAAAAAGCGGGAGTGCGGCATCCAGCCACCGGTGAAAACGAAACTGAACAACCCAAAATTCCAATTCATAGCAGTCAACAAGCCACTAGACGCCAATCCGGTTCTGTCTTCCCAGCATGCATCGGGCGTCCTTGGTGGATGAAGCGAAAAGCAATGCCTCCTGAAGAACATGCCTGAAGCGTCAGGGGTTTTTCTGCCCGCCGTATAGCGCGCGTCCGCCGTATGGCGGCGCTGTCAAATGACCCTCTAGCAGACGACACGCAGCTAGGCAGCACAAAATTTTCTTGTGACTGCCGTTGTAGCAAAAAGTATGCTTTATGGTGCCCTGTTTCTTATATTATTTGTGTGGTGTGTTTAGTGTTACCGTTTGACAAATGACGCGCCGATGACTGCAGTTACTGGAGGGAGTGGCGAGCGAAAATGCATTGCTGTTTCGTTCCGTTTTGCATGTCCAGTCAGCGAAACAATAAGCCCGGCGTTTCGTTCCATGAAATTCCTGCCGACTCAGAACTCGGGAAAAGACGGCTAAAGGTAATTCGAAGAAAGAACTGGCAGCCAAACACAACATCAAATTATTCTGCAGTTTGTAGCTTGCATTTCCAGCCACGGAAATGCTACTGTAGACAGTATGACTGCCCACCAAGACAGGGGTGGAATCTTTTACCCGACGTCAGCGCTCCGAAGAGTGTTACATGGCCTCAAGAAGTTCGTCGATATCATGCTCAAAGACCGAACGCATCTTCAAAAGCCACTGGACACATGCTTGCTCCACAACTAGTGTGAATATAAAATCGCGGGTTGGCCTGTCCTGACCTGTGAGAACAGGTTGGGGCTACAGCTAGGGAAGCACTACTGCATAATATCTGCAAGAAGTTAATCAAACCGCTGCTAACAAACCATGCACTTGACATAACATACAAGAACGCAGTTGCGAAGATGTACAACAAGAAATCTCTTTCCCGAAGATTCTTAAAACTGCAGTAAGAAACGATTTCCGCCGCCTTCATCGCACCGACGCACGCCATTTTTCCTTGTAAGTGCGCACGTGTCTGTGCCTTCAAGTGGAGTTCTTTTTTTAATATTCACAAGTCGCTCGCCATGTCTGATACTCCCCTTGTTCCAGCTGTCATTTCATTAACGCGCGTGCTTGTCATTTGGAAAAATCCGGTCAGTCAGGCCTGCATTGTTACTCCCAACGTCACTGTGCGCGTGTGTATCACACAGGAACCTAGTGAGTTGTGTTTCTTGCGGAAAGAATAGAGAAGAGGGGCATGGATTTATTTCAAATTTGTCAACGTTATTCAAGGAGGTACCGTTCGGCGAAAGCTCGTCGGAAAAATGATCAGAAACAGCGCAGGCCGGTCCTCCCAAGACCTTCTTCACCTGATCGAAATATCTCTCGCAATGCTCCGCAGCAAGACTGTAACAGACGCGCGCTTCGCAGAGTTCTAAGAACATTAGATATGAGGGATGTGCCCCCTGCGGGTCAACGACTCCCCAGGCAGGTTACCGCGACGTCTCCGGCTTCCATCCATTGAGCGCCATGCAGTCCTCCTTTCGCACGGGTCACCTGGCTACAGTTGAGAGCTCAGGTAATTCCGGACTTGCTCCTATCCTTATTCTATCTCATGGATTATTTTCCCTTTTTTAAAAGAACTTCTATTTGGGCTAGATGGTTCATTTCGATCCAGAAAGGAAAAACAGTAGCGCCGAAAAAAACACACAGACACAGTTGAAGAACGACGTAGGACGAACGCTAAAACGAACGCTAAATAGCGTTCGTCCTACGTCGTTCTTCTACTGTGTCTGTGTGTTTTTCCGGCGCTACTGTTTTTCCTTTCTGGATTTTCCCTTTTTGCTTGTCCGAAGTAGTTGATGTCTTGCCATTGACAACAGTACAATATACAACCATGCATCATGCAGTGTAAATACTTATTTTGCAGCATTTCTAGCCACTTCAAGCACTTGCTGCAATATGGATGTTTCGAACATGTTCATTTTGTTGTAAACCGTCCAAAAGTTACTGCTTATGCAGCAGACAAAAGGTCCTAACGGCATGATAGAACGGGGTGCACAGCGGGGTGCACAGCACGCTTTTAGATTTCGAAATCGAAACTGACTATCCTCTTTCAGTAATATGTGGAAGTCAGCTTAGACTTTTTAAGCATTTTTTGCACTATGAGACATCCAAAAACATGATTTTTATTGTTAGCGAGCTAAAATTTGTTGCTCAAAGTCCGAAAAAAGGATTTAAACAACATGATCGGGCGCCGCGCATCACAGTCTCCCAGCCATTGAAACCGAAATTGAGGGTCATATTTTAGCGTCTCCTAGCGGCCAGTCTGCGCAATGTCGAGACGATCTCGGGGCCCATCGAAACCGAGGAGACGCTTCAGGCATGTTCTGCAGGAGGCATTGGCGAAAAGCCGCCAACTTTCCTTTTGGTGTACAGTTTAAACTCTATGAGAGACAAATTAAAAGCAGTAAAACTTCTTGTGCTTCTTTGTTTCAACATTTATAATTTGCGCGAATCATTATATTGCTTTCTAAAACCGCAAACGCGCCTTATGCAACGAAACAAAAATCTTTTATTTTCTTAGCTTTCCTGCCCTTCGGCTAGGTTTGCATGCTAGTTTCAGAAGCGTTTACAATCTCGTTGCATTTATAGCAAGCAAAGTCAAGTGCAACTTTTCCTCCTGAAATGTGACTCATTAATTACGTCACGGAGAATTAGTAACTCGCGACCGAAGAAGAGACTGATTCAGCCTTAAACTGGTGACGTAAGGCGTTGCGTCGGCTCCGCGCGTGGCTCAAGCGGCGGCGCCACCGTCGATATCAACAACGGGGGGAGCCAGTGTGCCATTCCTCTCTGGCTGTCGGCGGCCGGGAGCGGGCGAGCGGGCACTGGGCGTCGTACACATCGGCCGTCGCAGTCAACGCCAGGTCCGGCAAGCAACGCCCTATGCCCCGTCAACGGCCAAGCGCAGGAACAAGCCCACTTGCCCAAAGGATCGGCATGCAAAATTCTACGTGAAACTCGACCTCGCACCAAATTCATATCAGCGCCCGCTCAGCGAAAGAATCGGAGGAAGTGCGTGAGGCGAGAGCAGTGCTTCGTGAGGCAAGCGAGAGAGCTTTGCGTGTGTTCGCGCGAGTGACAGGCCGCGTTTACATGTGCTTTGTGAGTGGCGTCCAGTGCACAGCGACGTCAACATGACTCGGATACTACTTTTCGCCGTGGCCGTGCTTATCTCCGCGGCTCCGAACAGCGCACGCATTTACACAGACCAGTTTGTGGTTCACGTCGAAGGAGGTGCCGAGCTGGCTAGGGAGCTCGCGAACAAGCACGGCTTCGAATACTTGGGACAGGTAAGAGCGCAGCGCGACTTGCCAGCGTCTGCTCTGCATTCATGCTCTCTTGTGAAAATTTTTGATAAGTCGAAACGCGTGTATACCTCGCGATTTAGCGGCTGTAGGAACCGCACTCTTCGTCATACCTTCGCCGATCGGCGTCGTGTCTTACGGCTCCTCCTCTTTTTGGCGTTATTTCTTTTTCCTATCTTTCATTCCGGAACCGGTTCTCCCGTACTTTACTCCCCCTTGCGTGGAGACTTTTTTTTTTGTTTGTTCAGCTGCTCTTTCTCATTCAGTCTCTCATTTTCGTCACGCATTTGTGGAGGTAGTTTTAGGAGCGTGGCAGAGCGGCGCTTTTTACGGCGTGTCACGAAGAAACTTTTGCAGCGAAGCAGAGCTACAGCCATCCTTGCGGACCGAACCTATTCACTTCTCGTGAGTCGTCAAGCCGAGCGCCTCGCGAACGACGTTCTTTTACGCCGATCCGGGTTGCGCTAGTTTCCTGCTCGGACGGGAACTCCATCCACTTGCGTAACTTCCGAAGAAAACTTTCTTACGGGACTCCCGGGTAACTCCGCCGACAGGCAGCACGCCACGCGCAGCTGCAATGCTATCGATCATGGGCGAACAATGCCGTGCGCTTTCGCTTAGCGCGCGCCGCGCTTTCCAGCCTTTCTGTCAGCTGCACTATATTTATTCTTGCTCCGTATGCGCTTCATGATATATCATGCGCGCATTGTGGAAGCGAAACCAGCCAAGTACATACATCGGGCTTTGCGTAACGTGGTCTCGAGGGGAGACCGGCCGTTCATGGATATTTGGAGCGGGGTCGAGCCTCACCGCCCAGACCATCCCCTTGACCAAGCGTCTGACCTTTTCCACCGACACTTTCATTGCCTGCCAAATGTACGGCCCGAAGAATGTTGAGCGACTTGCGCGTAATTTCGGGGTTTTAGCGCAGATTTCACGTTTCAAATCAGCACTATGGGATCGTTCCTATCTTCTTTCACTCCCTCCTTTATCCCTTCCCTTAGGGCGCGGTTCAGGTGTCCAACGATATATGAGACAGATACTGCGCCATTTCCATTCCACCAAAAACCAATTATTATTATTATTATTATTATATGTGGCACGAGAAAGAAAATAACTAGCTTGACCTAGCGTAAGTAACGCACTTATTGTTTAGTTGATCATTGGGAAAACACTGAGTTCTCTGTATAGATTCCTTCATAAAAGCTGTTTTTAGTCGCAGTTGAAGCTAGAGTTAATTGACGGCTGCGAGTTTAAACGTCACGACACTCTTTCGCTCGTGACAGGTTGTGCGGCGTACGAGATGGAAACAAAGAAAAGCTTTGAAAAGTAATCTGCTCTAAACTGGCACTGCGCGTTTTACTTCTTCAACATCGCATATCAGTGTATTTGTTCATTGTTTCGCATCGGTGATCCTTCGCATGCACGCGTGCACCGCACGCTTCTTGCATTGCTCGATGCGTAAGCGTACCCCGCTGGAGGTGAATTTGCTGGTACAGACTGTTGCAGCGCTAAATGCGCGCTGTGCGAAAGTTGCTCTTTATGGGTCGCTAATGCTGCAGACTACGCGGATTTATAGTTCTCATCAAATCAGGAAAGTGAATCTTCCAAACTTGGCATTGAAAAGGCCACACCGTCGTATGCCATCTCTGCGTCAAATTCCAGCCGGAATAAGCGAGCGGTTTAACCGAGAGAAGCATTTTGAGGTGCGCGTTTAGTGCTACAAGAGTCTGCATATCGTGTATTAACCACGCACAACCGGCAAAAATGAGCTTCGTATACCATAAAAAAGTCTTTTGATAGCAGAATTCTGAAGGCGTGCACCGTACGTGCGACGTTTTTTAAAGCTAATTGAATTATTGTGTGGCTTAAACCTGGGCGATGGAATTCTCCGGGAAAATAAATTTACAATATCGCATTAACGAGCCCTTGAGAAGTTCTCTCGCGTGGAACAGAAATTAAAAAAAATGGAGAAAAAGGCACGAAAGGCGCTTGTCACGTGCAATGAGGCGTAGTAACGTCGGTTGCAACCGAAACGCGAGATCAAAATTTGCTTGTGAGCAATTTCTAAAGCGTTGACGTAGTGGCTGGGAGGGTTCCGGCTTGGGAGTTCATCAAGCTCTTCATGGCTGCTCTAGAATTTGGCTTATTAGGCCATTCGGAAAGTCGCTGCACCCGAACCAGATTATGCTAGATTTGATTGGGGCTCTGTAGACTGTAGACATTATGATTTGATTACGGTGTATATGCTGCATTTTGGCTGTTATTTTTGGTGAGAACCATGCAGAAAGAGGGTGAATTGTCCGGTAGCCAACGTTCGTGTGCACACGTCAACGCACCTGCTTGTGCGACAGCCTGCCTTTCTGTAAGGGCGCAGTTTTGAGGGTGTTAATTGCTGTGGAGGTCGGTGTAGTGCACTTCAGTCTCCAACATTTTTCAGTAAAGCTCAGTGTGGACAAGAGTCAAAAATGTCCGTTTACGTAAGAGCGCTGTCTCTTCGCCCAATCTGTAATAACTGATGTGAGCAGCGGGCCTATTACCGTAAGTGAAATTGTGTGTAATACTCTCCAGAAATTTTAATGGCGGGCGTGTGGAGGGGGTTCTGTGCCACCATCACGATTCAAACGAGAGCAAAACTGTCACTAAAGCAAACAACTTTTGCCCTCCCCGGAGCTTAATTCGTTATTGCGCGATTGAGTTGCGTCGTAGCTTCGTTGTACTGAGCATTATGTGTGCGGAACCGGGTGTTCGCGCGTGTTGCACACGATTTTGGGCGCTGATCACTCCCTACAGAAGTACTTGCTGTTGGGCTAGTTGATTCATAATAAATTTGAATGGCGCAGAGGAAAGAACACAAAGATAAGGGGACAGAAAGAGCGCCTACTACCAGCTATGTTTATTGCGGAAAACACCACCTTTATACGCCAGTACATTATCAGTTCATTATCACAGCCAGAACAAGCCAACATGAAAAAAAAAATGTACAGAATCAATATCACATTTATACAAAAACGCCAGTTCGTGACTGCTCCCAGAACAAGGCACGAAAAAATTTAAGAAGCACGATAACATGACCGACATAACATACGAAGTGCTTATGCACGTTGGCCCACCTTTCTGTATATGCAATGCCTGGATAACTTCTCTTTCTGCTCGCTCTCTGCCTTTGCCGATAAACTTTGCCCCTTCCAGCACCGGTTCGCAATCTTCACGTTATCTGCAGTGATCAGAGAGGTTCCCCCTTGCATAGTTTTTTATCGTCCGTTTGTGCTCGCTCGCTCTCTCGTTGAAACAACGGCCGGTCTGGCCAGTGGAGACACGCCCACACTCGAGCGGTATCCCACATACGACTTCAGACCTGCATTCTGTATGTCGCAGCCTATGCACGATAGCGCACCTTGGGGGTCGCATCACGGAGCAAATCCTTGCAAGCTTACATGGTGCTGAAAACACCCCATTCACTCCTTTAAGACCGCCTGTGTTCTTGATGTTGTGCGCTATTTTATGCATACACGGAATCACCGCCACAGGCCTCTTATCTCGCTGCTTGCTTAGATCACCGCTCGAAACGATTCTGATCTTCTGGAGCAAAGCTTCGCAAACAGCGGTTATCAAAAGGCACGGATAGCCGGCGTTGTTCAGTCTTTGAAGCTGCTTGTTAGAGTCAGTGATCGGCGTGTAAGCATGCCATAGCGATAAACTTAGTTGGTAGTAGGCGCTCTTTCTGTGTCCTTGTCTTCCTGTGTTTGTTCCTTTGCGCCGTTCAAATTTATTGTGATCACTCCTTATAACGATGAACCACAGTTAGCGCAAACAGCGGTTAAGCGCGCCCCCGTGTGACAGGGGTCTTAATTGGTGGACCGCCGTTTTAGCGACGCGGCTCTCTCGAGGACCAGCGGTGTTGTTGACCCCTAGAGAGCTATGCAGAGTCGTGACGCGTTTCCGCCCGGCGATGCCGGTGTGAGTCAGCCAGGGGGCGCCAGGAAACCGAATTATACAGCCATGCTTTCGAACACTAACTCAATAATTTTCCTAATTGAGTAAGACGGCTTTGAGTGCGAGGGTCATTGCGCCCTGTTGCAGACGCGTTGCTAATTACGTTTCGCGCAATTAGATCTCATTTTTTCCTTGAACAACTTGACTCTCTGCCTCGTCTCAAGCCTGTTGTCCTGTATGTTTTGCACCCCGGCAACTGCGTTTAAATTGTCGCTTAACATTTCCGTTCTGGCGCCAGAAGAGCGCGCAGGGTTGCATGCGACGCTGAAAACGCGGTTTAGCTGGCGGCCGCACCTTGGCGATAAAGATACGAGGCAGTGTTTGCGCACGTCGCTCCTAATCGGCGCAGTAGCGGCGGTGATATTGCGGCTCTGCAGTCGCGAACTTTGTGCTTCCCCCTTACGGAGATCCTCCTTCGGGCCGGCTCTTGAAATCGCTCCCATCTGCGCATTTGTTTGAGATGCGCGCTCCACCCAGTCCGCCTCTGGGCCGCGCAGACAGGCCTCACCTTCAGCATGGGAACTCGGGGGCCGCACTACCTACGTCGAACGGCCGTGCAGCCCAGTGTGGCTGGCTGGCGTGAAAGGGAACGGGATGGCGAGTCAGTCTGTGGGTCTTGAGTTAACTCGTGTGCTCGTACAGTGCCGCCTAGACTCTTCACCGCTTGGTGACCCGCATTCGATAAAGCGAAGCTCACTGGTTGATCGAGGAGCCGTGGAGTGCTGCGGTGAAGCTTCCGAGCAATGAAAATGTAAAAAAAGAAATAATTTTACTGACGACATTCTCAGTCGAACAAAATATCCTCACTGCTCTCAAATGTAGCCGGCTCCTTGAGTTCGCAGCTACGCTTTCTTGCGTGTTTTTTTTTTCTGTCCTCTCCCCACTCGCTTCTTCTCCCCTGCCCCTTCTTTACCCTTTCTTGGCAGGCCAAGCTTTGCGTATCATGCCGAATTTCTTTGGTTCCATATATGCAACCCATATAGTTCACTGCCTGTGCATTTTACAGTATGTCGCATAAAAAAGTGCACACTTGACTCTCGTTGTAGCCAATTTGGCCTGGAGGGAGGGGGAGGAGGAAGCAAAATACAAGTGATAAAGAAAAACGACTCATCGCTCCCAAAGTTCCTTCCCTCTACGTGTGGGAGGCAACTTTTGTACACGTGTCTGAATAAATTTCTCTCCGTTCCAACCACATCGTCACGAGGATGGTTCGCACGCATTATGTGGAGGGTCGCTGTTCTGTGCTTACTGTGCACTAGCCTGTAAAACGTGACAGTTGAGTAAACTTAACTGGAGCCCGAGAACAGAGTAAGCAAGACGGGACCCTGTAATCTGCAATAACCCTGTCAGCCTTCGTCCCGCAGTATGGTGAAACGCCGAGTCGCGCCTATGAGCCCCGTAACCGAGTGTTTTCCCCCACTGACCGTGGACTTCCTCCCGGAGACTTTAAGGTGATAAGGAGGAGCCTCGTTCATTGTGCGGGCACTGGCAAATCGATGGCACGGATATCGTAGTGGCCCTTTTCACGCTTGGCGATTAATGGCCCTAGATATATGGAACCCATGGCAACGCTAAGCTAACGGCGATGGCTTGACATAAATTGCAGCTTATAAAGAGGCAGGTTAACGATCTGATCAGTGCGAAGAACGTATTAACCGGTGCTCTTTGAGGAGGAGTGCTTGTGTTGTGCACGCCACGCTGCCGTCTTAGACATATGGCTGCGTTTTTTCCTTGGGCCTCCTAGATAACGATGCCCGGTCCTCCATCAGGGTCGTATCAAAAACAACCGTCGATAAAGCTTTATCACATTGTGGCCCTCTGTGGAACGCAGACACCGGAACTTGTGTAAGTGTGGCCTGAATTTTTTTTTTTGGATGTGATCGCGCTAAACTGTAGTATATTAAAAAAAATAGTAAGGCAGCTGTCAGGAATCATCCACGCATGAAGTGGCATTAAGTGCACATATCAGAGAAGCAGGAGAATGTCGCTCGTCTTGGACGGTCGTTCGAGTAATCATTGTCACCAGCTGGGCTGTGTTCATATACACGTGTAATCCAATCCATTGACCCTGAAAGAGCCTCTGTCATTGATCTCCATACCAGCAATCACTGAGGCGCTGTTAATCCTCCAAAGGGCGCGTGTTTTGGTATTTTTTCGAGGGCGGTATCATTCAGCAGTAACGGAACCGGTGATATATACAGGGTGTTTCACCTAAGGCGTTACACGATTTAAAAAAATGGGCTTTGAGTTAGAAAAGCGCGTTTTTCGGCATAGCATTGTCAGCGGTGTAGTATATTAGAATATAGCTAAGACGTGCTAACTAGCAGGCTGGTTAACTAGTATTGAATAAAATTTTTAGCTATTACTATTAGGCTCCCTAATTATTGAAATGCATGTAGCCAACCGTAATTAAAAGCCATATCAGTTTTCAGAATTCTGCAAACATGGTTACCCTCGGCGCTGTGACCCAACAAACTTTGGCTACCTCGCGCAAAATACATGCATGCGCTTTCGAGAAGCATGCAGGCAAAACAACCTCTCGAATGCACGTAACTAGTCGAAATAGCCAAAATTTGTTAAGCCACAGCACCGAGGGTAACAACTTACGGTAGGCTACACGCATTTCAATAATTAGGAAGCCTAATAGTAATAGTTAGAAAAGTTTATTCAGTATTAGTTAACCAGCCTGCTAGTTAAACATGTCTGAGCTGTATTCTGAGGTACTATGCCACTGACAATGCTATTAGAAAAAAACGCTCTTCTAACTAAAAAAGACTGTTTAAAAATTGGGTTTTAGGTTAAACACGCTATATACTTGATAGCGTCGCTGACTCGTTGCAGCTTTTAATAGCGCGCTTTACGCACATGTCTCAGGCGGGCCGGATTTATTTGTAACTGTAGATCTTTACCAGTGGAGCGAATGCAGTTCTCCCATTGCATGGCTCCAGTTCGTGACAAGAGGCTTTTGACCGAATTATGTAGCGTTAGCACTTCACGCTATGTGAAAATTTTGCCGAGGAAGGGGGAGATTGTTCTCAAGATGGCGGCTTTTCCATTGCGCCTGGTTTACGCGTGCTCTAGAAAGCATGGTGCGCGCCGACCTGGTGTTCATTGCCGAAAAGGGAACAGCGCAAACACAGGACGAAGAGAGGAAAGTACAACACAGGCGCTGTGTTGAGCATACGCCTCGCATGGGGAGGTGCGGAGTTTGTTCCCCAGTGCCGCCGGGTACCCACCGGTGATACAATGGGTACAAGCTTTCCCCTGGTCTGGTGCTCGGCTTATTTGGGGTGAAATGCTTGGCAAATTGGTCTATGACTCCACCTTGAGAAAGAAAAAAAGGCCACAAATGGGCTTCTACCGCACGAGGCGGATTTAACGTTGCTGACGGCGGAACTTATCGCTGATCCGTCAGAGCAACTGTGAGCAACCAATTGCCATTGGTTGTGTCCATCGTTGCGGCCGACGCGTTTCTCGTAGTGGTTGCGTCGTGCAACCTCTCCCGGGCGATGCAAGAACCGTGTTAACTGACGTCAACTCGACGCGTGCGCGAATCCACTTACCGCCCATTCCTTCGTAGCTCGATTCTCACATGACATCACACCCCACCTGTTCGGATTCGGCTGCTTGCGTGGCTTTGGGAGAACACCGGCCGTTAGTTCTGTTGAGTCTTCAGCGTTCGACCTGGTAGGCGGCGTACTGCCTGGAGGCAACCCGAGCTTGCCTGACGCGCAGCGCGGATGGTCTTCCTTTCAGGACATGTCACAAAAGGCAGCACCGGACGTCTGTCAAATTCAATGCACGGTCTTCGTCGTCGCCTGTGCAGCCGAGAGATGTGCCTTCTGTTTGGGTGCTTAATATAAAATCGAGCCACAGTTCTGCGTCTCGACGACGCCCACCGGAGGGAGCGCCTTTAATGGGGAGCAACTGTGCCGGTGAGGGCAGGAGCCTGCTTCACAAAGCTCCCATTCCAGAAGGTGCGTTCCCTTGCATTGGCATGTCCCGCAGGTGGTCGAAAATAATCCGGAGCACTCCACTAAGGCGCCCTTTTCTCTCTCTCTCTCTTTTCACTGCCCCCTTCCTTTGCGCCGCGGTTGCGATGTCGACCAGCAGTTACTGTGCCCGTCCTTTGCCGATATTATTGCACTGGCCCCTTTATGTTTTGTGTTGCAGGTTATGCTGAGCGTGGTTGTATACGTTCGCTGCTGCGAGTCGGCAAGCAGCCAAAACTCGTAGCAGCGCGGCTGTAAAATGAGACTGGTTCAGGGGGTGTCGCTATCTGCGAGCTCCGCGCGACGCTGCCCTGTCAAGTGCCCCCCGTCCTCCACCGAAGTGTCTCCGCGCTTCACTCGCCAGTGCATTCCCTCCCGCTGGCGTAGGTACCCCTGCGGGACACGCACCACAGCGCCTCATTTGCACAATTTTTAAAATTGGCTCTTTGAGTTAGAAGAGCGCATTTTTCGGCGTAGCATTGTCAGCGGTGAAGTACATAAGCACGCAGCTAAGATGTGGAGGCTGGTTGAATAATACTGCATTAACTTTCAACTAATACTGTTAGGCTCCTTGATTATCGAGAGGTGTGTGGCCCACCGCAAGTAACACCCATCTCATTTTTTAGAATTTCGAAAAGGTGGTTACGCTTGGTGCTGTGGCACAACAAACCTTGGCTATTTCGACTAGTTACGTGCAATGGAGGGGTTGCTTTGCCTGCATGCCTCTCGAAAGCGCATGTATTTTGGCGCGATGTAGCCAAAATTTGTTGGATCACAGCGCCGAGGGTAGCCACGTTTCCGAGATTCTGAAAACTGACATGGATATTACTTACGGTGGACTGCACGCTTCTCAGTAATTAAGGAGCTTAGCAGTAATAGTTAAAAAGTTAAATATCAACCAGCCTGCTAGTTATCACGTCTTAACTCTATTCTGATCTACTACACTACTGAAAATGCTATGCCGAAAAGAAGCGCTCTTCTGACTCAAAAAGCCTATTTTTAAAAATTGCGTAAAGTCTTACGTAAAACACCTTGCATATTCATCAGACATGACATTAATAAATATAATCTCTATTAAAAACACGACGACCTCTTGCCGGCGCGGAACGAATTTGCAAATCAGGCTATAATATATATATATATATATATATATATATATATATATATATATATATATATATATATATATATATATATATATATATATATATATATATATATATACCTTCATTGATCGAAGTCTGTTCTCGTTTTGTGCAGAATTCGCGTGCGTGTGTGTGCGTGCGTGCGTTTTCAATTAATGGAACTTAGTTCTCTCGCCAAGTTCATTACAAATGTGTCCTGCTCGATTACAGGTGTCCTTACAACGAGGCACATGCGTGTCTGCGACAAAGGCATTACGACAGCGGCATAACAGCTTTCCGTCAAGTAGCGGATGACCTGAATGCAGTGCATGAACCGCGCGTCTTCTGGCATAGTCGCTGCTCTGGACGAGCTGACATGCGTATACATAGTCGTGACATTCCATTTGGCCGATGCACGGCAAGGGGCGACGAGCAGACCAGCTGTCGAGTGCGCTGTCTTTCAGTTGCAGTTCAAATGACGTTTCGTCATTTGAACTGCTGTCGAGGCGAGGGGTCGCCGAACACACTTGATTCTCCCAATTTCATTGCCGCCGTTTTGTTCCATCCCCCCTCTTTCTCTTCTTTCTTTGTATTATCTGCAATTTTTTTGTTTCGATTTTGTTCCTTTATTGCTCTCTGAGTCCCCCTCCTCTACGCTGTGTATCGTATCGGCAGTTTTCACCGCGACCGGCAAAAAGATGGGCGCATGCGCAGTCGCGTCGTGAAAAAGGCGGATTGACGTATAGCGGAGTGATCCGTGTGGGCGAGCAGAGCGACGCTTCGCACTTCCGCGCTGTGGCGCGAGGCATACGCTGCAGCGACGTCCCGTACAGGTGCTTCGCCTCGCACGCACGTTGCATCCGGCATCCTGCGCCCCGCTCTAGCTGCTGCTGCTGCCGCTGCCGCTGCTGGCGGCCGCAAGAGCCTGGAGTCGATTCGGGGAAAAAAACGGTGACGGCCGTTAACCTTCCTCCGATGCATTCGCGCGGCCTTGATACTCGCCCAGTCGTTTCGGAGGCGGGGCTACTCTCTCTCTCTCCGCTGCTGCTCTTACCATTTGTCCAAGGGGGGGGGGGGGGGGGGGGGGGGGGATCGCTTAACTCACCGCAATTTTTTTTACATGTTTTTGTACATTGTATCATCACCTCTCTGCCTGCTGCTCTTCAGAGTTGCTGGCCGTGGCTCAGTGGTTACGGTGCTCGGCGGCCGACCCGAAAGACGCGGGTTCGATCCCGGCCGATGCGGTCGCATTGCGATGGAGGCACAATGCAAGAGGTCCGTGTGATGTGCGATGTCAGTGCACGTTAAAGGGACTATGCAATAAATTAATTGAGATTACAGAAAGCGGACGTGAGATTGGCATTCGATTTCTCGTCACCCCAGTGCAAGAATTTTTGAGCTAGCGTCAATAACAACCAAGATATAGACGATTAAAAATTACGCTTTTCCTCCTCAACTCGTACACGCCGGGCACCAGAAAAAAATAAAGAAAACAGCCCTGGGACTGGGCCTCGCCGATGACATCCGCTGACGTTCGGTTTGCAACTTCCGGTTGTCTCACCCAGTGCCCCAGCAGCAGCATCGGCAGCGTCTCCGCGGTCTTTCTTCGCCTTTCTGGATTGCGGTGCGCTTCAGATTCTTTTGCTTGTCGTCTGTTGTCGACGAAAAAGACACTGCGGGTGGCCTCGCAACTCCCGACAGAAAGAGGCGACAGAGGTAAATTGAAACCATATGGGCGAAGGCAGTGTGACCTGGCTTGCGCTTGCCCGAGGGGCTCGCGCGGCGGCACGAGCAGACGACATTTACGGCTACCGGAAGTGTGCCCGTGACGTCGTGGCTGCCGTGGCTCCAGCGAATGACAGCGTGTGGTGGCCTGGTGACGTCATGGGTATAGTGACGTCTTTTTTCACGACTTTAGTTTCAAAATCGGTCACTACGAGCACACCAGTCGGCCCGCGAAATTAAAAAAACAGGGTTTTTAAAAATTCATAATAAATTGCCGGTTGAGTTCCGAAGACCCGTACTTAGTGTAAATGCTCATTAGCGTCATTTCTAAACATTGAGAACTTTTACAAGCGACTTTTAATTCATTGCATAGTCCCTTTAACGAAGCCCAGGCGGTCGAAATTTCCGGAGCCCTTCACTACGGCGTCCCTCATAGCTAATTTTTGCGAAAGCATCCCTTGTCCCGTTTAGAGGAAAGCCGGCGGCGCGTGTGTGTACTTGCATATTGCACAGAAGATCCGAGCGATGGCAAGAAAGATAGGGTGACGTCGTGAAGCTGCCGAGCACCGAGCAAGCCGAGCAACGCCTCTTCAGACAATGCTTTATATGTCGTTCGTGTGTACTTAGATGCAACCGTTACTGGCCGACGTCCAGTTTTCCCGACATCCGTACCAAAATAGTGACGCGACCGTTCATCGCACAGCGTTCTGGGTGGCGTGTTAGTGGATTTCAATGCGTCCACGGACAGTAATGATTTACCATTCCCACACGTAAGCAAGTCTCGAGTGTCTCTGCCGAAGCGATTAGTGTAGTTCTTCGGTGTCAAATTGCGCTTTGAATGTGCCCGTGGTGCGCTGTGAAGCGGTTACTTGCTTTGAGTCATGTGAAGAGGGGGACTCGTGTGAGCGAACAGCAGTACTGGCGGCAGTAGCAGTGCTGATACTGAGAGTGTTTGTGATGGGGGGATTCTGCTTTTCCGCGTCATTCTGACTTTGGAGCGACCGCACCGCAAAGTCCGAATTCATTGCAATTTGTAGCGTATTCTGAAGGTGCCGAAAAAACAGTGCAAATGCTCTCACCGAGGTTAGGCAGTGTCTGAGGTAAAGAACGCATAATTTTATTAGTGTAAAGTGCGCAGCGTTCCGAATGCAACTTCTGTCTCGCATAAACGCCGCCTCAGATTGATGTGTCTACTGGCATAAATACGGAGATAACGCTGCCGCTTGCTTTAGGCATTTTTCTTGACGCTCGCAAGCACTAGCTGTGGAGACTCGAGATAAAGTCCACCTCGTGTACGTTCGATAAACGAGTCACTGTCGGGCTGCCAGTTCGTTGCATCGAGTCTCTCGAAAATGGCAGCGCGGTGTTATTTGCTCCGTGACTCGTGCTTCTTTTCATTCGCGCCTGTCGGCAGCGGGAGATGCTGAAGGGCGCGTGATGGCTCCAACGACCGCGTCTGTGCGCCTTTCTTCCGTTGTCGCTGGAAAAGGTGAAAGAGGGTACTGCAAAATGGCATTTTTCTGGGCCAGTTGGTATGAATCCATGATTTGGGCCAGCATGAACTTTGGGACACAAACGAAGAGAGACACATGGAACACGGAACACACTGCTGGGTTCCATGTGTCTCTCTTCGTTTGTGTCCCAAAGTTCATGCTGGCCCAAATCATGGGTGAAAGAGGGAAAGGTAGTTCCGAAGAACCCTGCGAGGTCGGAGGAGGAGGGTAAGGGAAGGCGCTCAGCTTCGTAACCCGCGTAAACGCAGGCCCAGTGGTTGGCTGCAGCGGTAACAAAAAGAAAAGAAAAAAACCCCGGAAGAGGAATCTGCCGCGGTACCGGTGGAATGAAATAACAAACAAGCAAGCCTCTACGCATCCACGTGGTCGGGTCGTGAGCATCGTTCACGCTTCATGGGGGTCGCAGCGGCGAAACTTGCGTTTCTCATTTGTAAAATGAAGCAAACAAAAAAAAAAAACGCGTGAGCGCCTGTAGGCGAAACTCGGGAGCTGCGTGGCGCGCCAGCGGCGTTTATAATTTTTTTTTCGGCGTCACGCTTTTCGTGCAGTGCCCCGACACTGTTGTGTGTAGTGCGAGCGATGCGCAGGTTCGTTGCGCAGTGGCGCGCAATTAGGGTCCCGCGTGTGCGCAGCGCTAGTTTACCGCGGGACCGGAAATAATTAAACCGCGTGCTGCCTCCTCGACTCGGTCAGTCGAACAGCTGTGTAGCGTAGCGCGTGCAAGTTGTGTTGCTGACGCCTGGGTTGCCGGGTGCAAAAGAAAAGTATGTGTGTCAAGGCATGGCGCATCAAGGCGGTCAGAGCGCGGGTAGTCGGAGACGAGCTGGTTAGGATTAACCTTCGCTCTCTGTTACCCGTAACCCCTTGTCACTTGTGGTGGTTAAGGTGCTTCGTTTTTTTGTTTTTTTCGTGCTCGCTGTTCGCGTTTCTGCGGTTTGCACCACACTGCTCGTAGGGAGATCCGCTTTAATGTAGTTACGTTCCATTTCTTTTTCTTACACCCAAGTATTCGTCGTAGTACGTGGGAGGCACCCGTGTACCGAAAAAATGTTTTCCATTGGGTGCGTGCGGCTCCTACAACAATCATCGCTGCGCGTGAACGAGAGATCTGACGCGAGTTTTACACACTTTGCCTACGTTCACCCGCTGTTTTTTTACCCCCGACATCAGTTTCGCACTGCATGCTTCGGCGCTGAGGCTGATACACTTGCCCAATGATCCGTTCGCCTGCCTCGGGGGCGCTCTTTGAACGGCGCACGGCTGCAACAGCACCGGGCAGCTTTAGGGCTTTTCGCGATACGCTTCGGTGATTCGCTTCCATCCTTTGACACGCTGCCTTGTTCTTTACTCGCTTTTCGTCTTGTTTACGCCGGCGCTGGAAACCCTATAGACGATGTGCGCCTCTGTAGAAAGTGTTGTTTTTCCCTAAACGAGACAATCTCCTTCCTGGCGCTCTGCTTTTTTTTTTCTTTTTGTCGTCTCTGTCTCTCGCCTTCGACGCGACCGCCAGCGAGGCCCGCGATACGGCCGAGCAAAACAACAAAATGGCGTCGGACGGCCGTGGCGGTAATATCCTCGCGGGCTCATTTATAGATGTCAAGCGTGCGCGATCATTTCAGCTCTTATCGTCACTTTCCTCATTTCCGCCTCTCGTGGGCACTCTCTCTGCTTTTCTGCGCTTTCTCCGTCGCCCTCTTCCACCCCTCGCCAGGGGCGCACATTCGTCGGCGTCTACTGGAGTGTGCGCTTGTTGGTCTGGCTGCACATTTTCTCTCGCATCCCTGTACAGATGCAAGTAAATGTGCAGCTACGGAGTAAAAGCAACAAATGTGCTCCGCTCCGGTCCGAACTGCGCTCCCCATACCTGGAGCATTTTTCGATGCCGCCCCATTGCTCGTTGATTTCTTTCCTCGGCGCAACTATGGTGGACCAGCTGGCCCTTAGCCTAATCTGCATTCCTTGATAATTCTCTCACACGAGACGAGCTCCTCTGCCGCGCCGCCGAGTCCCCTTCGCCGCTGTTATTTATACACGCGCTCGCACCGACCAGGACCTCCGGAAGAACCCGCATTGTTTCGGCCGCACTGCGAAGCGTGGCAGGCCGGGAAGTATGTCAAGGCGTCACGTTTCGTTCACCTGACCGTGTACGTGCTTCGATCGCTCTTGTCTCGTTGCGTTCTCCTCTCCGGTATACTATCAGGAGCGGGTTTGCCCATTGTCTGCGCTCGGCGGCCGACCTTCGGGTTGAGTTGCTTAGTAGTAAAAGAGGCTTCGCCCCGTGTGTGTGTGCTCTCTGTTCGTCCTGCCTTTTCCAAACTTCCCTTCGTCGCCAGTGCTGCTCCTCTTCGCCCCTGCTTTCTGTCCCTTCTTTCTGCTTTTATTCTCCAGCGGCTGCAGGAAACGGGAGCCCCCGGTTATCAGCTCTCGAAAGTGTCTCCGCGCTCGTCTCAGAGTGCGTCCGTAGCCCGGGGTGCCGTTCTGCGCTGCGTCGTCGGAAGCGAACTTTTCAGAACCGCACTCATTGGTTCTCGCGCATTGTCCGTGCTGCTGCTGCTGCGCTTTCTCTCTACAATCGCGTCTGCCTCCTCAAGGTTTATCTCAGAAAGGCATTCAGCGCTGGCTGTATGATAGCGTGAGCAAAGGGAAAGGCGCTTTCAACTCGGCCTTCCCGTTATGTCGGACAGGTTCGAAGCCGCTGCTTCGCGACGGACATGCATACTCTTGCCCCCGGCGTGTTCGTTGCAGTGCGTTTGTAGGCGCACACGTGAGCTCACTGCATCATTTTCCTCGACATTCCGAGGCTAGAGGTTCGCGCGTCGTTCGCGCTAATGGATATCTCGCCCTTTCCTCATCCAAACAAGGACGGCGCGTCGATGCGGCGAACCTGGTTGAACTCCGCACTAAGCGCTGCTCATTGGCGCGTGAGCCTCTTTATTGGCATTCCTCGGAGTCCTCACGGAACTGCGTAGGAGGTAGGTGAGTGGCCACCAGTTCTTACTCGTGCCGAACGCTGACATCATTGATGCTGACGAGACATTTCATTCGGCTGCCAGCATGCGAAACCTGTGTGTGTGTGTGTGTGTGTGTGTGTGTGTGTGTGTGTGTGTGTGTGTGTGTGTGTGTGTGTGTGTGTGTGTGTGTGTGTGTGTGTGTGTGTGTGTGTGTGTGTGTGTGTGTGTGTGTGTGTGTGTGTGTGTGTGTGTGTGTGTGTGTGTGTGTGCGCGCGTGCGTGCGTGTGTGTGTGTGTGTGTGTGTGTGTGTGTGTGTGTGTGTGTGTGTGTGTGTGTGTGTGTGTGTGTGTGTGTGTGTGTGTGTGTGTGTGTGTGTGTGTGTGTGTGTGTGTGTGTGTGTGTGCGCGTGCGTGCGTGCGTGCGTGCGGGGGGGTGCGTGTCTGTGCGTGGGGGGATGCTAGCGCTCACTCTGCTTCTACTGGCCTCCATTTTCCCCTCTTTTGGCAGTTGCTTTCATCCAGCTGCTTTGGCATGACGGGAAGTTCGAGACAGACGTGGTTCATTCTTGAAAAGTCTTGAAAAGTTAATGCACCATTATATTGTCCTTTTTTTTGCCCGAATCTCCGCCTGACGAGGAGGACGCTGTCCACATCTTCAGTGCTGATCGCAGCGGCTGCAACAGTACACCGTTCCCCATCCGGTATAACCCCGTATCTCAGCGAGGTCGTTTCCTCCGCGATAAGAATTTCGTCCCCGACGGTGGCGGCTCTTCTGGCCGCGTACGAAGGAGACCTCCTCCGGCTTCCTGCATGGCCATGCCCCCTCTCGCGGCGGCACATGATAGCAGCCGCCGAGGTGGCTATTTTCGGCGGTGCTGGAGCGGACGAGGGCCGGAGCATGATGCTGCGATCAACCGATCGAGACTGTGCTGCGATGCGTCGCAGCGAGGAACGTGGCGTGCACGCGTCGCCAGAGCACGCGTGCATACGTAAATGCCGCCGCAGGGGAGAGGACGCTAATGACCCGTGGCGGCTGTTGTTTGTTCTTGCCTCCCCCGCTTTTGCATGGCCCCGTTCGACTGAGCGAGATGGCTGGGGGTTCGGTAACGGAGACACCCACGGACTCCAAGTGGTGGCTTCTCAAGGTTATACGCAAAGCATGGAGCAGGCCATCGCGAGGTCGTTGTGTCAGCATTCCCATTTCTTGGGAAGCCGCGCGTACCCCACATGGGCTCGACAATTAGCGCTCCTGCACATAAACCACGCGAGGCGTGCCCGCATCGGCCCTCTAAACTCCCCAAGCCTCGGCATCACGCCGGCAACATGCGATAAATTACCGAGAAGAATGAAATTCCTCATTGACATGCTGTATGGAAAGGTGTGCAGCTTTGCTCTTCAGCAGTATAGCAGCGCTCAAGTTTATTGTAACGAGTAATTTGTCCCTAATTAAGTGGTTTTGGGGGAAAGGAAATGGCACAGTGTATGTCTCATATATCGTTGGGCACCTGAACCGCGCCGTAAGGGAAGAGATAAAGGAGGGAGTGAAAGAAAGAAAGCAAGAAAGAAACAAAAAAAAAAAGAAAGAAAGAGGTGCCCTAGTGTAGGGCTCCGGAGTAATTTCGACCACCTGGGGATCTTTAACGTGCACTGACATCGAAAAGCTGCCGCCGCGGTCGGGTTCGAACCCGGGTACTCCGGACCGGAACCTGATCCGCCGTCGACAGGCGCGCTGCGGAGAGCACCGAGGGAGACGAACGAGAGACGGAACGAGGCGCGTCAACGGGGTCCTCCCACGCTCTGCAGATCCGCCGAACCTCCCCAGTTTTATTGATTTCAGTTTGCTAAATTTATTCCGGCCACTTCTTGCCGAGAGTTGTACCGCTTTGCTGTTTCTGTCCAGACTGAAGCATCCTCCCAGAAAAATGAGGGGCGCTTCTCAAGTGAGGCCTGCAACGCGCGGTGTCACGTTTCCCCTTTTTCCCGGTGCCATCAGTAAAGCCTCAGACGGCCTTTGTAACGTTTCTGACCAGTGTATTTAGGGATAGCCCCAAGATGGAGCAGATTTCAGTTTAGGGGGCAATTCCTCATTGACATGCTGCATAGAAATGTGTGTAGCTTTCCTCTTCAGCGGTGTAGCAGCACTCAAGTTTATTGTAACGAGTAATTTGTCCCTAATTAAGTTGCTGTCTCCATTTTCCCCTTCTCATGCTAAAGTCACTTTCTGCGCATGCTTCCGTAACTCCAAGTGTAATGACTGATCGCAACGCCGTACATTGACGCAACCACGGCCTCTATGTGCAGCGCATGCTGGTTACGCTTGCTTGAGCCACGAGTGTGACGTCGCAGATCGATGTCGGCTTCGAACCGCTTGACGTGGTCGGTCCTCGATTGATAGGCAGCGCGTCGGAGAATCATAGCTCCCGGCAGGAAAATCCCCGATTGCTTTGTACGCCAACATCGCTCGCGTCTTTCATTTCTCGCCACGCGCTTTCGTTCCTTCCGAGGGTGTTGCAGTCACGCGCCTGCCTTGCAGCGGGGGCGACGCTGTCATGCGACGCTGGCGTGTGTGTGTGGGCGCATTCGGGACGCGATACGCGTAACGGGAGCCGCTCTTTATCGTCGTGCAGCGGCAGCGAGTACTGAATGTGACACTGTCGCGTCGTCGTTGCTTCTAGCGGCGTCGACACGTGGGCTGCGGCATATAGTCTCAACATGCATGCCTCTCGAGTGGCGCTCGTCGCGGCACTGTCGTTGGTCGCGCACGCTTCCTGTGCGGACGAAGCCTTGTTCGTTGTACGTAAAGTGGTAGCAGTACGTCCCGGGTGACAGTTGAACTATGGCGACATCGTAGTGGAGGGCTTCGGATTCACGCACACACTGTTCTAAGAAACCGGTGCGGAGGAGTTAACTAAGCTGGATTCATCTAACTCTGCATTAGTCGTGCGAGTACGAAACTTGACGGCACGGCGCCGGCAGTTCTTACCAGTCATGTCATGTTCCTGCGGGCGTGTGTCCTCGCGGGTTTCACATCCCTGTCTCGTCCTGTTGTACAGCTCGGCACGCGCATCCCTTTTCCGCGCGCTCTGCCGCCTATTGGCATGTTAGGCGGCGTAAAAAGGCCGGCATATCGGATTGGGCGCAGCTGTTTCATTCAAATTACTGCCTTGCTGTCCGAGACGGCCTTCCTTTTACCCGCGTTGCCTGACAAAGATAAGTACTCCTGGGGGCGAATAATAATAATAATGGTTTTTTTGGGGGGGGGGGGGGGGCGGGGGGGAAGGAAATGGCGCAGTATCTGTCTCATATATCGGCGGACACCTGAACCGCGCCGTAAGTGAAGGGATAAAGGAGGGAGTGAAAGAAGAAAGGAAGAAAGAGGTGCCGTAGTGGAGGGCTCCGGAATAATATAGACCACCTGGGGATCTTTAACGTGCACTGGCATCGCACAGCACACGGGCGCCTTTCTGCGTTTTTCGTCCGTAAAAACGCTGCCGCCGCTGTCGGGTTCGAACCCGGGAACTCCGGATCAGTAGCCGAGCGCCCTAACCACTGAGCCACCGCGGCGGGTCGGGGGGCGACTGTTGGTCCAGTGTTCAGATGCGTGACTCGGCGTGTTTTTCGCCGTAACGTGGCGCCATCCTGCGCCCTGTGCGGCAACACGCCCCGCGTGTCTCGTGACCTCGAGGACACCGGCGGCTGACGTAAGGCGCGGTTCTTTCAAGTGCGCTGTCGCGGGTGGAGGTGTGTCCATGCAGCTGCTGGCATGCGTGGCCGCTGGCGGTGGGGAGTCGCGCTGCGGTGAGATGCTTATCTCGAAGCAACTCGTAGCGCACCGTCGTTACGTCGCGTACTCCCCGTTGTTGCTGCTTTTACTTACCGGTCCGCGTGCGTGTGAGTGTGCTACGTCTTCCAGATTCGCCGATTCCAGAGGTTTCGTTTGTTTTGTGAGAACTCTGATAACGCAGCGCCATCGCTGTTAATTCGCCTATCGTTGGATATTTGTCTGTATTGTCGCCAATAATTGTGGGCAGCCAGCTTGGCCAATATAGGCTAATCGGTACAGAGTCGCGTGCGATGGCCTCCTTTGTGGTCATGAGCTAAGACTGCTCGGGGGTTGTCCCGTGTCTCTTTCCAGTGTGGTCTTGTTCGCGCGCTGTCGCTTGCTCAACGGCCGCCGACGGCCCGAAGGATTGAAACCATCCCTCGAGCGCCGCGTAGGGTTAAGGACGCTTTCTGTGTTGGGTAAAATCGCGTCGTGAGCCACCCTTATCTCGCTCATTTTCCCAGAGCCGCCTTCGGCAGTGAGTTAACGCGCGACCATTGATGGGGAACTTTCATTGTTTCGCAATGCGGCTTTCGTCGCGTGGCCCTTTTGTTCGCTGCGTTCAGCCGTCGACCTTGGCGGCCTCCTTCCCTTCGGCTGCTCCACCCTTCCTTATCCTGCGGAACCTGCGCGGCCGCAACGACGCATGCGTCGTGGCGCGCATCACGTACGGCGGTCACGGAGCACCACTCCAGCTACTCTCGGCTCTGGCTACGCTCCATCCTTACGCTCACTGCGCCTCCGATGCTAAAAGGGGCCACGCTTATCTCCCACATTTTCCGCTTGCGACACGCGAGAACGTTCGCGTAAACCCGGCGTATACGGCGATTTGTGGACGGCAGGCCTTGGCCGCCTGAGAGTCACGGATGCGTGAGGCGGTTTATCAGAGGCCTGCCAGCCACTAAAAGGAACCGTGTTCGACATGCCCGAGTGTTACATATTCTAATGCAGGGGCTCGTGGTTATGCCAGTGCGCATGCCAAAAGCATCACCGGATACGAGGAGACTGACAAAGTGCTCGCTTTGTTTTTGTGCTCTGCCACCGTCTCTTGCGTATAGGTATGTTGCTGATCAAGCTCTAGTTTACTGTCAGGGCTTGGTGAGAATATTTGCAGCGTGTCCGTGGTCTGTCCAGGGGCTTGGTACGCAACGTTAACTGCACCACATGCACGAAGTGCGTGCGTAACGTGAGGGGATATGTGCATCATTTTATAGCTCGCGTATGTGTGCGTGACACCGCGCGTCAGCTGCGCGACTCCCCGAAGAAATGAAAACGCAGCTGCAGCGTAGTTACGAACGATTCGCAGTTGTCTTTATTTCTTTAGCATCCTTCCGCTGCAGCAGCGGTTGTGCTCAACTGGGCACGGTTTTAAGCTTTACAGTACGATGCTTTCTTGCTTTTGATGAGGGGGGGGGGGGGGCGGTATATAGTATGCATATGCTCGGTGTGTGGTCATTCTGCTCGGTGTTTACTGCGCGTGATGCGTTCCACTGCGGGATCTGGTTCCGGCTCGTTTCAATACGAAGTATGCGCGTTTCTGCCCGCTCTTTTCCATTCGTGTTTGTTCTACATGCGCTCGCGTCAGCGTGAGGCTCTAGCGAAGTATGCGGCAACACCTGCGCTCTCTAAACTTACTCCATTCGTGTGCGCGCGTTGCTTCCGTGAATTCTGAAACGAGGCTCGCCTGTACAGCGGTCTGCGAAAAGCACAGATAAGGCCACCGTGAAAGCCTTGCCTGGGAGACCCATCTCCTCCTAATCCTGGGCCGATATTTTTTTTTAAATTTCTGTCTGCATATTCACCGTAGCTTCGGAAGGAGGCGCTCTTAGTGTGGAAATGCGCGGGAAATGCATCAAACTTCACTGGAGCACCCAATCGCGTTGATAAAGGGGGCGAAAAAGGAAGATAACATGTAAATTTAAAAGAGCGTCTTGCTAGGCAAGTTGGTAACTGTTCATCTTTGGTTACAGGCCCGAAAAAAACGCAACACAAGGCAGAAAGACGGGACGGAGCGCCACTCACAATCCACCTTTCGAACATTTGACGAGCAGTGTTTTCTGCATAACGCTGGCATATGTATAGGCTCTTGTGTTGCACCTGTCTTGTGTAATACTTTTTTTTCACAAATTGATCAAGTTTTGCACCAGGTTTTACCAGCTAGCAACGTTTTCAAAGTGTTCAGATATGTGGACGATATTTTATTCTTTTTTACTAAGGAGGGAGGGCCTGGTAGTGGTAAAGGAATGTCTACTTAGGGCAGGTAGTGACAGCTGATCCGGATCATGAAAAGGGAAATAACTAGAAGGATAAGAATGGGGCGGAGCGCATATGGCAGGTTCTCTCAGATCATGAATGACAGTTTACCAATTTCCCTCAAGAGAAAAGTTTACAACAGCTGTGTCTTACCGGTACTCACCTACGGGGCAGAAACGTGGAGGCTAACGAAAAGGGTTCAGCTCAAGTTAAGGACAACGCAGCGAGCCATGGAAAGAAAAATGATAGGTGTAACGTTAAGAGACCGGAAGCGGGCAGAGTGGGTGAGGGAACAAACGCGGGTTAATGACATCCTATTCGGGATCAAGAGGAATAAATGGGCTTGGGCAGTGCATGTAATGCGAAGGCAAGATAACCGCTAGTCCTTAAGGGTAACGGAGTGAATTCCAAGAGAAAGTAAGTTTAGCAGGGGCGGCAGATTATTTAGACAACATGTAAATGGCTGAAGTTTTGCATGTAAAGTACCTGAAGGTAATGTTTTACAGTTTTTACATCTTAGTATTGCGTTTTGTGAGGAACAGGTTTGTTGGGCGTATGCTCCGCGCGCAAAAAAGGGGCGTCTCCCATATGACTCCGCCCACTCCAAGCTAATTAAAAGGGGGATTGCTTCACTTTGCCTCGAATCCGCCCTCAGAAAATCATGCTCTCACAAGATGCACCTTAGTTTTCAAAACCAACTGGCCAGGCTGTCTTCAGCTTGGTTCCCTGGTTCGCTCGTAACGGCTGTCGCTGAAAGCCTGCTGCAGAAGATGAAGAGAAAGGTTGTGAGAGCTGGGGAAGATGTCCCTCGAGAAGAGGTGGTGCCCTACGTGCACAAGTTAGCCCACAACTTGAAAAATGTCGCGAGCAGGCATGGCGTACCGCTTGTTTTTGCAGCCCCAGAAAAGCTCGGGAGCCTTTGCTCTCGTACTGAAAGAGGACGCAAAGAAGAGAGAGAGGGTGTGCCACCAAACATGGGCGATCGTTCATGAAGTGCGCCGATGGAGTTGTCTATGAATTTCCCCTCTCGTGCAGCAGCTCCTATATATATAGGGCAAACTGTGCGCTGCGTTAACGAGCGAATCGGGGAACACGAAAGAAACGTTGAGCAATATCAAGAAGGCCCAAATATGCCTAAGCACATAAGGTCCTGCCCGTCACGCACTTGTGAGCCATGTTTTTCTGGTGTGCGAATTCATTCAAAAAGCAGATACAAAAGCTACGGAATTAATCGAAGCTTTTTTTATTGCAAAGAAAGGAAGCATGTGCGTCAGCGACACGTCCGCATCTTTGTGCCAGGCTGAGAACAACTTTTTTACCTGTTCCCTATCGTATCAACTTTGAAGGTGATAGTATCCCTTGCATGTAAGACGGTATATATATTTGTGCCTGTTGCCTTCGAATAAATCAGTTGTGAGTGGCGCCCCGTCCCGTCTTTCTGCCTTGTGATTTTTTTTTTCGGGCCTGTAACCAAAGATAACATGTAAGGGTAAGGCCACCCATGGGGTGAATTCAGAATGTTCTATTGCCGAGCGTAGCATTGTGACAGCCAAGCAACGACAACAAATGGTATGAACTCATTTGTTCCCATCTTTCCTAGTCGTTGCTTACTTCACTTCCACTCACTACTGTTGGTCGCACTTCGTCGAGTCAGTAAAAATCACCGCCATAAGCGCCTCTAGAGATGCCCCTGTGACTGCATGTTTGCTGCGTCTTTTCCTTCTTATTGTGCGGAATTTAATTGCAGGCGTTGTGCGCAGTGCTCCTTTTCATTTGTACTTCGTTCCTTTACTTCAACCGCATGTTTGAGGCCCCGTCGTCGATCGGTCGATCGCGGGATCTAGCTCCTGTATGCATACAGCGTTTATGAAACACGTGCGGTGGCTTGCTTCTAAGCCGTGTGCAGTGGGGCTACACATGAAAACGCTAACCTTGCGAGTGGTGAGGGCGCGAGTCCCTCTCACTTTCGGGATGCTTGGCGGCGCAGCATGAGCGACACTGATGATCGGCTCGCTTTTGGACAGGCGGGCATCGGCGGAGATGTCCTCCCGCGTAGCCGCGTCCCCTGGGGATGACGCACCGAGGCAAGACGTGTTCGACTGCCGGATGCGGGTCTTTGGTGTCCACAGATCTCCACGGACGGATGCCTGTCACCCACTGGCTTTTTCTCCTTCTCTCGAGATTCGCGAGGCTGACTTTTCCCGCTGTGCGTGGGAATGGTCCCTGCTGCCTGGAGTGAGCGTTGTTGCTGCGTTTTTGTTAGCGTACGGCCGAACCGGCGGTCACGTCAATCACCCATTGATCGCGCGGGGACATTATCCTGCAGGAAGAGGCGGTTGCTGCGACGACCCCTTGAGTGTTAAAGCTAAGCGAAATCGTTGGTATGACGCTTTAATTCGTTAATCTGCCAGTTTAATCGTTTGTTCCAGAGCGATGTCATTGGCCATCTTATGTGGCTACAAACGGTTGTCAGCTGCTTGAACAGCATTGTTATATATTTTTGCCTATGCTTTTATCCCGTTATTCGATTTGCCGGGTCAACATTGATCCAGTACCATCGTGCTCCGCCGCTAAGCCAGTGGGTGTCTGCCGCTTCACCAAGCAACGCACCGCCTTTAAGGCCCGTTTATTTACTGGCCATCGAGTCCCGGCGTGTAAAAACAGTCGGGACTCCCGACGAAATAAGCCACTTCCGTACCGTCCCTGGCTGAATGTGCCGCAACACGGATGGGTCATTCACGCCCGCGATTGAAATATGTGCGCGCGCGGCGGCGCGCTGCCGCACTCGCGTTGTCCGACGCTTGCCGGGTCCCATTCAAGCGCCGTTGAATGCCGCCACGGCGAGAGCCGGTCTTCGTGCGGCGACACCTGTGTGCGTGGCAGGTTTTCAAGAGGTCGCTCTTAGTGACGCAATGGGCCGAAGGCCCGTTCACACGTGCCCGAAAATCGGCGAGGATTCGGCCGCTTTTGCCGCCGAAAAATTCCGCGGTGACAAACATGGCGGCGCCCTTCGAAGTCGGACCCCCCGCTTCGGACTGAATTCGTCGCTGTCGCTGTCTTTTTCAGTGCGTCCACTGGCCATAAATGGGGCACCGGTCTTTGGCTTTCGTAGGCTTAAGAGGAGCGTCGGTTTGACAGTAATGGCTCCCGTCCTGACAACCAGATGGCGCCACTAGACAGTTTATCTTTGGGTCTATGCTAGCATACGCTGAACTAAAAGTGGGAATGCGCCTGCGTTTAGCGTACGTAAGCATGCATACACTTATGGTACGGAGACAGCGTCGACTTATGCTCTTTTTCTCACCATATCTGTGTACGCAGCGAGCGGTGACGTGGTGTGGAAAAGCGAGAAACAGCAGCGGCGCGGCCGGCGTCAACAGGGCCTAGTTTTTCCGTATTTCTGGACAAGTGTGAAGAAGTACCTAGCGTTGCGCGTTGTTGCATCCAGGCACGATTTCAACGTGACTCAAGGCACAAAGTGCGCTCATACAGTAAACAGCTCTTGACCAGCGAATCCCCTCCAGCCTACGTTTCGTGGCTTCTGCTCCACCGGCACGAAAAACTGAAGAGAGTGGTGGCCGCACAAGAACTGTGCATTCGTTCTCGCCACGGCCAAGACGTGACTCTGGGGCCCTCTTTCCAGCGGCGGAAAACCGGCGCCAAGCTTCCCTTCGGCCCTGGGCGATACTGCTCTTCGTCTCCCCGCAACTTCGCGTCTCCGTTCACTCGGGCACGATACCAGGCCGGAGGCGCCGATGTCGATGACCCAGTCCCAACAGCGTAGGTCTCCGAGTTGCTGCGGAAAGCATCCACGTTATGCGGCGAAGCCGCAGATGAGCACGCTTTCCGAGCCGTTTACTCGGTATAATTATACAAATCAGCAGTGTCCACAGTAAAAATGGGGATTGCCGAAGGTAATCGCTCGACGGTTCTCCGTCCGAATTTTGCCGTATATCGTCTGCTGCAGACACGAAGTGCGGCTTGCCGCATAACTTGCATGCCTTCTGCGGCAACTCGGCAGACCAACGCGCGACTCTAGGTACTTATGCGGTAACTCTAGGCCGCCCCGCTGTCATCTGCGCCTATTTCCTTTGCCGTTTCCGGCGCGAATCCCTCCTCATGCGTCGACACTTTTGCGCTTGGCGGGGTTTCGGGAGGTCGCTCCAAGTGACGCACGTCGATGGCCCGCTTTGTTGCTTTGTGCCATCTTGATCTTGCCCGCCAGGTTTTCTTGGAAGATTGAATGATGTCTGCGCGAAAAAAGAAATCGTGTAGAAAGTCTCTGAAGTGCATCTGTTTTTTCTTTCAACGCTCCATCTTGTTCCCTTCCGTCTTCTGTTTTCCTGAATGGTAGTCTTGTTTCTGAATTCCGTTGTTAACAATAACCTAGCAGTGTCGTAATCGACATCTCGCCCCATTCCTTCGTCTCGACAGTTCTCGACGCGAGGCTTATTGTAACAGCGGCCCGTCTCCCGACAATCTGCCGTGTCGCTGATGGATGATGCACCCTGCGACATTTTCGCCTCGTGTTTCTTGCATCCCAGCGATTCTTCGCACTGGCGCGCATTATACGAGGTTGCGAGACTGGCCGCGTCGACGCTTGGGCTGCGCTCAGTCGCTGTGGCGCCATTTCCCGTCGCGCGTGCCACCTACACCTTCCACGCGACGTTTCACTGGACGTTGGACTCGAGAGCGTGGGAGAGATCGAAAAGGATTGAAGAAACGTGACTCGAATGCGACCTGTTTCGGTATTTCAGTGTGTCACCTGTGTTGTCGCCGGGTGTGCGTACGGGGGGAGTTGTTGCAATATTTTCCGTGCTACGTGAATGACAGGGTGACGATTCTGTACGCTCAGCGGCACAGAGCGGTCCACTCCGAGGCTACGCGTTAGCGGGGGAATTTCGCGGCACCTCGGAAGGGTGCGGTGTGTATGTTGAATCTAGGCGGCGCGTGTCCGTCGGCCTCATCCTGACTGGCGTTTGTCATTCAGACTGTCTTGGAATTTCACCGTCAAGACAGTGCGTACTTGCCTGTTTCTTGTCTGAGGCGGCATTATTTTTATAGCGCTCGAGGCAAATAGCTGCGGCGCTGTGGACCAGCGCAAGTTGTTCAGCCAAGGTGCGTTCCTTTCCCCGTGGGTCGTCAGAGGAAGGGCAGCGTTTGGCGGGCGGCACTCTTCTCATCTCTGCTGGAGAGGTGTTGGTTGCGAAGCGATGCACACATTGCTCTGCAGCGTGTTACGTGCGTCTGCAGTGGGATTCACTCTTAGTAGGCATGTTCAGAGACCATCTTCCAAACGTCCAGGCGTGCTTCAACGATCCTCGAAGGGAATGAATGGTGAGCGTTCGCTCGTCGCTTAAACTTTCTGCGATAACTGCGAGCCAAACACCACTTTCATTTTCCTTTGCATTTCTTCCTCCGTGCGCGCGCATATCAAACTAAGTACGCAGTCTCCATGACTGAGTTTCTTACTGAATGGCAAACGGTAAACTGTACTGCTGCCTGGAGCTCGAGTTGTGGGTCACCGCTGCGCGATCTTCTTCTGTTCCGTCCTTCGCGTCATTTTTTTTGTTCGTCCGTTCGGCGAGGTCACTTCCGTGCCCCTCAGAAACACTCCACGCAGGAGCGTTGCCCACTTTCCATTTCATTGCGCTTCGCTCGGAAAGAGACGCGGCTCTCGGCGCGCTTCCAAGAACATGCGTCGTTGGATTTGGATTCGATTGGAAAACGTTTATTATCGGCGTGAGTTAAAAATGGGTTTGTTGATCTTGTTAGGTGGCCGTCAGTGGACTGGCGGTGACCTCTTCGGCTCTCGTCACCACCTGTACTTGGGTTTCCAGGTCGGAGTTGAGCAACAAGGTCTCTCACGAGCCCGGGAGCGCGAGCCTCTTGAGCGATATTGGAAGAAAAAACTTGTTGTGGCGGCGCAATTCGATGCTGCATTTCTGTGCCTGTGGTGGACGTTCGTTTCGCTGGCTGCGTGTCTCTCTCGTATCCGGTGTGGTGGAAGCTGTGGATTTCTGCGTCGTTGGCCGCTAGAACAGAGGGGGGCTTCATAAGTAGTAGTAGTAGTGGTTTTATTAAAATAATAGTAAAAAGGAAGGAAAAGATTTTTGCTAGCCCCGGCATCTGCCATCGATACTGAAGCACCTGAGCTGGCCCAGCGGATATAAAGGATAGCAGGCAGAATGGAGAAATGAAATGAAAGACCTGCAAATGAGGCAGCAACAGTCGCGTCTTTTTTGCATGCGTTTGTGCGCTCTCTACGCTCTGGATGTAACCCCCCTCCAAAGCGCCTCACTGCTCCACACGTCAGAGGTTGCGTCGCACCGTATGCGCTGCTTGTGAAGGTTCGTCCAGATGTGTAGAATACGTTCGCAGGCGCTTCTTGTAAGCCTTCTTAGGTTATGAGCAAAACACCGCTCGCAGGCAATGGACGAGAACAATTAGGGCACATAACTGCGCTGACTAAAAACTTTATTTCGGAAAAGTAGCCGATCCACATCTTTCATACAGAAAAAAGCCGGAGGGAGTCATGCGCACGCGCGAAAATCAGTGAAGTGCTAACACTGATACGACCCGTTGCATACGTCAACTGTTCATATGGTCACCCACAACAAAGAAGGCAGCCCAAACAAAAGTGATAAAAGCGGGGAAATACAAAAGCTGGGAGCGTTATCAAACAATTCTAAAGAGATGTCGATAAGGCAACAATCAACACGGCTAAACGAGTGACAATGGCAGAGGATTGAGAACAACAAAATAGGGAAAACCATGCGAGGAAGGTGACAAAGATAAAAGCGCTAAAACCTGAAAAAAAAAAGTGAAAAAGAAAGGTACAGGAAAAGCTCGTGAAAAAAGTAAAAACAGCGGTACGACTAAAATAGTAATTTTTCTCAGAATCTACCTCAACCAACTCGCCCAGCAACTCACCTTTCTTATGTTACTCTTTTTCCGTGGGGATAATCTTTGCGGTCCCTAAAGTTCTCGCACCAAAATTTGTGAACAGACTTTAACCGTAAAGGACTATAGACACCGAATTTTTGCTTGCTTGTTTTTCTTTCAAACGACGCCCTAGACATTGGTATACACGGAACACCCCGTGCTATTCGCCCACGACCGCTAAATAATTTATAATTCAATTTCTTCTTGATGCGGTTTCGGTTTTATCAATCGAACGATGGCTGCGACATGTAGTTGACATTTATGTCACGTGAGGCGCAAAAAAAAAACAACTGCAATATAACTGCTGATACGTCGTTTGTTGTAATTCTAGCTATTGAAGCAGGCTGGTTTAAGTACTGTAATGAGTTAAAACTATGTATCAGCATTTATATTAGAGCTTTGTTGATGAAACCGAAACAGCATGATAGAAGAAATTTAATTAGATATTATTTAGCGGCCGTAGCGAAAACGACGTGGTGATCCATGTATTCTAATGTCTAAAGCATCATTTGAAAGCTGAAGACGTGCAATATAATTAGGTGTCTACAGTCCTTTAGCTCTCGTTCTTTGGCGTGGTCCAGTGTGGGGGCCATGTCAATTTTTTGATTGCGCACAAACCAGTTTCAGTCAAGGAAATTGCAATTAAACTGATAGGTTCGTACTTCGCTCCAAAGCAGTTGCAACTCGTAACGTCACTGAAACGGGTGCTTTGATTGGGGCCAGCCGCGGGTGACTACGCCATAGCGGCCTTTTTCTGTTATTCAGACACCACTCTAAATAGATTTGTACATGATGAACTGCATTGTTTTGTCAAATATCGATGTTTCTCAGATACAATTTTCGAGGCGCAGCCATTGGACTTGGTCCCCTGAAAATCGTCTTCTGTTGTGCGAACAAGCCTACGGTGAGTCAACGCAAAAAGTTGGCGTTTACGTCATGCGAAAGCATTGTGTGGCTCATCGGCAACGAAACCCGGCATCGACGTTGACCAGCAGCAGTGATCCCAGACACCTCAAATGACGTCACAGTGGTATCGAAGATAAATAAAATTTCTTCTGAACGTGCGGAGAATTGAACCCAGGACTTTCAGATCGCTTGGCGAGTAGGCAACCCATAGGTCACAAAATCGCGTTGCTTGGTTCGAACCCGGCCGCGTTTCGATGGAGCCGAAGTGCTGCTGCTCGATGCCAGTGCACGTGGTTGAAATTATTTCGGAGGCCCTGCCCCCCACCCCATCCCGCTGATAATCATTGACAAATAGTGAGACCACCCCTTGGCGCCGTCTCCAAACACATACATTCCCGTACCCGGTTAGGTGTAGTCTTTATTATCCGGGACAATATTCAAATGAGTGCAAGCTATGTAAAGACAAAGCGGATCTCAAGCATATTCTTTGGAAATGCCCTCTTGCTCCCGCTCAGCTCCGATCCGGAGATTCGGACAAAGGTCGCTCAACTGGCCGAAGACGCCGTCAGGAGCCAAGACCTTCTGGCCATCGTTTAGGCGAGGGGCCTGAAGCCGCTCAAACAGTTGGAAATAAGTTTTGCAATCCAATCCAATTAAGGTGTGAGCCGCAGATGCAGCGTTATGTTCCTTACGCTATATCTGCATTTGTGGCCTGTTCGTACGCCTATCGCTTATCAGTCGCCATTTATTGTGGATTTTGGTTGCCTCACTGCCATCGGCAATCGGAGGTCTTGTGTTCAGTCGGTCGGTCGGTCTATCGTTGCGAGTGACGTCACCGCGCGTCTGGCTTCCTGCTCCATTATCGGCCCGTTCGCAAAGGGTCGCGTACCTTCTGTACCCCCTCTTTCTTTGTCTAGATCCAGGACCTGTTTGCGTTGATCGCGTCGCCGTCGTGTTGCGTCAGAATTGGCTGGCAGCGCAGCGCCTCCCCGAACTCTCGTTTCCTCCGCTACGAGCACCACCGTCTGTGGGAAGCCGTATTAACTCCATGGCTGCCAACGGGAAACTTCAGGGGCGTCCGCCTCGGGGGTGGTGGGATCCACCTCCGGCGATGGCTCCCTGGTTGTCCAGCGGGTCGTCAGGTCGACCGCTGCTGAAATCTCTCGTCTGGCTGCTCGAAATGCACGCTGTACACACGTAGCCGCGGGAAGTATACTGACTGCGTCCGTCCGCGTTAATTGGCTGTCGTATGTACTGTACGCAGAGGCCTTCTTTTATGCGTCACGAATGATGATTCGGAGTATGCGTTTGTCGTTTCGTGCCAGGCCGAGGGAGTACAGGGCCAGAATTGCGCGTAGCGTGTTTTTGCATGCACGACGGAGAAAGTTCAACGCAGGCTGCATTGCGTCACTGGTACAATTTTAGCCGTGCGCTTGTGCGAATTGGAAATGTTTATTTGTGATTTTTTTTGTTCGGTGTGTGTGTATATGCGCTCTTCATATCTTGATCCAGAGTGTTCAGGGCACACCCCATTGTGTCCGAGGCCTCCTGGCGCTCAGTTCAACGGCGTGAGCCAGAATCTCACTGTAGTGCATTTCTCAGAGGGCGCTGTAGTCGGTGCTGTAGTTAACCGCAAGCCAGCGTGCGCCTTACTGCTGGCAAACGTGCTGCAGCTTCAGGCGCGGAGCAGGATCTATTAAGCTGAGCATGACGATCCTAATTGGGAGGATTGTCGGGCGCAGAAGGGCGGTCGGCCTGAAGGGCGCTGTACTCAGAAGTCAGTCGGGTGATTCCACGAGAGATCAAACTGCCGAAATTTGCAAATTTTAATTTTCTTGATTATTTTATATATAATGCACATATTCAGTGTGGACCAGCAGTAAATTTTTTGTTTGTGAATATGTTAATATTTCAGCACAAAAACTACAAACGACGTCGTGGCAGAGGCAGCTGCCTTTTCAAGCGTAGCTCAACTTCGCAAATTTGGAGTGACGTACAAATTTAGATATGAAAGCCACGATCGATATATTCAGCGTGATAAAAGCACAGGCGAGAAAGAATATTTCAGGCTTATTTCCGGCATTGTGAAGAAGTTGTCGCTTACTGGAAAAAATTTCGAAAACTACATGAGTCTCAAATGAAGATATTTTCAAGTTTTTTTCTCTGCATATGTAAAGCACCCACATCCTTCCTTTCTGCACAACAGATAAGCATCTAAGTGCTAAAAGAGTGATTCCACGAGAGATCGAACTGCCGAAATATTGCAAATTTTAACTTCCTAGATTATTTTATATATTATGCACATATTATTCAATGGACCAACAGTGAACATTGGTTTGTGAAAATGTTAATATTTCAGCACAAAAAAAACTGTAAACGACGTCGTGGCAGAGGCAGCTGCGTTTTCAAGCGTAGCTCAACTTCGCAAATTTGCAGTGACGTACAAATTTAGATATGAAAGCCACGACCGATATATTCAGCGTGATAAAAGCACAGGTGGGAAAGAATATTTCAGGCTTATTTCCGCCATTGTGAAGAAGTTGTCGCTTACTGGAAAAAATTTCGAAAACGACATGAGTCTCAAATGAAGATATTTTCAATTTTTTTTCTCTGCATATGTAAAGCACCCACATCCTTCCTTTCTGCACAACAGATAAGCATCTAAGTGCTAAAAGAGTGATTCCACGAGAGATCGAACTGCCGAAATATTGCAAATTTTAACTTCCTAGATTATTTTATATATTATGCACATATTATTCAATGGACCAACAGTGAACTTTGGTTTGTGAAAATGTTAATATTTCAGCACAAAAAAACTGTAAACGACGTCGTGGCAGAGGCAGCTGCGTTTTCAAGCGTAGCTCAACTTCGCAAATTTGCAGTGACGTACAAATTTAGATATGAAAGCCACGACCGATATATTCAGCGTGATAAAAGCACAGGTGGGAAAGAATAATTCAGGCTTATTTCCGCCATTGTGAAGAAGTTGTCGCTTACTGGAAAAAATTTCGAAAACGACATGAGTCTCAAATGAAGATATTTTCATTTTTTTTCCTCTGCATATGTGAAGCACATATCCTTCCATTCTGCACAGCAGATAAGCATCTAAGTGCTAAAAGAGTGCACGGACTTTCATTGTTATATATATATATATATATATATATATATATATATAGACAATTTCAATTTTGAAATATTCTGATCTCTCGTGGAATCACCCAGTCTATTCTGACGCCATGTAATTGCTTTGGAACAAGGTGGATGAAGGACGTTGTAGCAGTGCAGTGCCACGACGGTCCTGCATAACGACCCATTCGCGACGCCAAAGCGTTTTCATCGCACAGTGCCGCAAGGTTCCGGCAAACGTAGCGCTCTTTCACAACAGCGGTGCAGTTCGCAGGGGCAAATGCTTAGTACAATGAAAATTTCTTGTCGTGCATGAGCCATAACAGCTTGCGTTGTTGTTCTCTTCTTTTCTTGAGATTTTTTTTATTTTCGCGCTGCTGTCGCGCTTTGTACAAACGGTGGTGCTGCTGCGTTTCCGTGCGGATGGCCGTGTCAATATTCTGGCCGAGCGACACGGGCGCCGGTTGGCCGGCGACGGCTACGCAAGTGAGGAAGTCCGCGGCGTAGAGCGATCCATCTTCTCCGGCGGCGTTGTCCCGCTGACCGCTGGGTCAGCCGGCGCGCGCGTTCGTGACCCCTCCTCTCGACCCCGTCGCCGTGTAGTCAGGCCGGCGAAGCCACTTCTTCCGCTCACGTAATGGCCGCGAACGACGACGCTTCCTCCGCTGCTGTTCGAATGCCCCCCTTCGCGTTTTATTGCGCGCTTTCTGGTTCGGAGGCGTCTGGGCGTTTCGTGCTGTCCCTTTAAAGTTGCCACTGGGCCACTCGGATCCTAGGGCCCCCTGGTCCGGTTTGTGTGCGAGCATCTCACGCTCTCAGGTGGCGGCCATTGCAGCGAGAGGGCCGTGGCGTATTGGACCCACCTCCGGCGACTGCATGCCAGCCAGCTTTGCTGCTGCTGGCGGGACCAATGGGGTCTTCTAATGAGAAGCCCGACCGTCTCGCCTGCTCTCTCCATCTTTTCTTGCTCTCATCTCAGTCATTGCTTGCATATCTGTATTTTCCTTGGGCCTCCCTCTCTCCGCACCCTCTGACCGGTTTCTGCGTGCGGCCTCCAAAGGAACCCAGCTGCGTTAGCGCAGCCGTCCCGTTAGGAGCCCCACTTGTTATTTTTGCATGCTCTCTCTTGAGGCATCGTCCTGTCTGGCAGCTGTGCCTACGTGTGTCGTCCTACACGACGGCGCCTGCTCGCTGCCACGCGTTCGTCTCCTCGTGTTTTCTTTCTGCGCAATTCCGTCCTTCTTATGCGTTACGTAACGGTGGCGCGCGAGTTTTGCGAAGTGTCCTCTACTCACTCGACGCGGTCGCTTCGTGCGGCGCACAGGGTAGTAGTAGTAGTAGTTAGAAGTAGAAGTAGTAGAAGAAACATTTTTTTGGGAAGAGAAAAAATAAGGCATATGGGGTGGGGGTGAGATAGATTTGGAGCTTCAGTGGTCTGTCTTCCCTATTCTAGGACTTCGTTGGCCTTGGCCCTCGTCACCAGCATAATCAGTGTGCTCGGGTCGGAGTCAGCCAGGATGGCCTCCCACTGCTCTAGACTAGGGCTAGTTCTCTTGGGTAGCAAAGGGCTTTGTTCACAGCCCCAGGTGACAAGGTACGTCATGCCGTCTGTATGGCCCTGCTCGGATAGGTGTCAGTTTGCTGCCGTCTGTGGCCTACTCTCTGTTCGGGTTGTCCGCCGGAGCCGAGCCCAACAACGCCTTCATTGCTGAAGGGTTCGACCGGCATACCCGCCCTGCAGTTCATGAACCCTCGGGCAACGGTGTCCACCGTGACGTTTCCCTCAACCCCAGTGAACGATGGTGTGTTGAATGTTTGTGTTGTTAGTTCCGTGTCTGTGTTGATTTTGTTCGCAGAGGATCCTCGCGGCTTTGAGGCCGATCCTTCCCTTTCTGTATGCCCTATAGCTGCAGCCTGAGAATCCGTCGCTATCCAGTCGCTATCTGCCGATTGGCCTCGGTCAGGGCTAGAGCTAGGGCGATCTCTTCCGCTGCTCGCGTTGTCTTTGCGCATACTGACTCACCTGTGATTGTTTTTCCTTTGGTGTTCACTACTGATACCGCCATCGCGTTTTCCTCCGTTCTGTACTTGGACGCGTCCAACAAAACCATCTGTTTCTTGTTGGAACACGTCATCTGCTTCACAACTCTAGTTTCGTAAGGTCTTCTCTTGCGAAACCCAACTAGCGCTCTTCCTTCAGGACCTGCACAGTAATCTGGACCGTAACGTGCAAGCCGACTCCATAATGGTGGTTCAGCTTCGCAAACACACTAAGACCAAGAAAGAGACGAGACACACAAACCAGCGCTGAACTTTTTTGTGTCTTTTTTGTGCTTGTGTGTCTCGTCTCTTTCTTGGTCTGTGTGTGTTTGCGCTGTTGAACTACCATTATGCATCAACACCAACTAGCCCAGTCTGCAGTTCTACAAAAACCGACTCCATCTTTCTAAATTTTGCGAAAGGTTTTGACAAGGTTCCTCACCGCCGTATACTATTAAAACTTGCACAGCTGAACTTATATCCTAATATTCTTAAATGTATTGAAGAATTCCTAACTAATCGTTCCCAGGTCACTTGTCTATACCCCTCCCAGTTACCTCAGGTGTTCCTCAAGGGTCTGTCCTCGGTCTCCTTCTGTTTCTAATATATATCAACGAGTTACCCCTGCATGTTTCTTGTAGAATTCGATGTTCGCTGATGATTGTCATTTATCGCACCATTAATAAGTGTCAAGATCAGCACGCTCTACAGACAGTTCCTAATAGCGTACTCAGTTGGTGCGATTATTGGCTAATGTCCCTCAATCCTACCAAATGTAAACTCATGTACCTCACACGTCGTCAATTAAAATCCGTATCGCTTTCTTTATTCCATTTCTAAAATACCAGTTGAGCTAGTACAATCATATAAGTGTCTAGGAGTCACCCTGTCTTCCAGTTTATAGTGGCACGCTCATATCACATCATTTCAGCATCGAACTAAACACTAGTTTTTCTTAAGCGCCACCTTAGTCTTGCTCCATCACATGTAAAATTGCTCGCATATAAATCACTCGTAAGTCCCTCAACTGGAATATGCATCTGCCATCTGGAACCCACACCAAGCATATCTAGTCACTGCGTTAGAAGCCGTTCAAAGCTGTGCCTCCCGGTTAATTCATTCCGCATATTGATGCCACGAGAGCGTTTCATCTTTGAAAGCAAAATCTGGACTTCCATCCCTCTCTTTACGTCGCCGCATTTCAAGCCTCGCCCTTTTTCACTGGCTTTTTTTTTATTCTCCTCTCAACCAAGCACCCTGTATCACACCCGCAGCGCGCACAGCTCACCGCACCAGTCATCCACTTCAAGTTGCGTGCCCGCCATCGTATACCACTACGTTTTCTGCTTTCTTTTTTCGAGCAGCTACAGACTGGAACGGCCTGCCCTATTACATCGTCGCCATCTCCTCATCATCTGCTTTTAAAGACTGTGTGACCGATCATCTTCAATTATACATAATCATCGCCATTTGTTTTTCAATACTCAACTGTAATCCCACCCTTTTATGTAATGCCCCCTTGAATGGAGCCCTTAAGGAATAAAACTGAACTGAACTGAATGTCTTGAATTCAGCGTATTCCTTAAATAATACTCCAGTTGAGTTGGTAACCATGTACAACTACCTCGGTTTTCACCTTCATTCAGACCTAACCTGGAACTACCATAACCACCATATTCCGCCGCGGTGGCTGAGTGGTTATGGTGCTCGGCTGCCGGCCCGAAAGACGCGGGTTCGATCCCGGCCGCGGCGGTCGAATTTCGATGGGGGCGAAATTCTAGAGGCCCGTGTACTGTGCGATGTCAGTGCACGCTAAAGAACCCCAGGTGGTCGAAATTTCCGGAGCCCTCCACTACGGCCTCTCTCATAGCCTGAGTTGCTTTGGGACGTTAAACCCCTACAAACAAACAAAAAAACCATAATCACCATATTAACGTTATTCTTGCATCCGCTAATCGGTCATTATGCCTCTCAAAACACAACTTAAAGCATGCTCCTTCCCACCTTGGAACACATGCTTACACCAGACTAAATTAAACCACACCATACCACAGCTTATACCACAGGAAATTAGTTGGAAAATTACGATGTTTCATCGGTGAAGTAGAATGCTTAGATTTATTACAGATTATTTATCGAACGGGACACATGAAATCTGCGACAGTGCCCGTCACATCAGGCCTCCCTGCGATGCAAGCAAATTTCATCCCACAGCCGCTTTGCTGCTGCTGCTGCTGCGGATCGCCTGGAGTCAGGTGCTGAAGACGTTGCGGAAATCAGGCATATATTTAGTTTATTATGGGGCGGGTTCACAGTAAAGGGGTGACGAGAGTAGTATCTTTATTACAGCGCTGGCAAGTTCCGGAGCGCCGTCCGCTGCGGCTTCGATGCGAAACAGGCTATAGGTCTAGCGACGACCTCGCCAGCCAGGCAGCAGCGCAGTTCGTCGCCCGGCGTGCCCGCGGGCGGCGCCAGCTCGCTACTTGAGCAAGCATGCTTTGTCACTGCTAGAGTATAGGAGGCAGTCTTTCTGATAACGTATGGCTGTTTTCTTTTCTGGTGCGAACTTCAAGTACACCAAGCCAAGCAGCGCTCAGGCACTGCTGCCCTGTGGCAAATTGTAATACCGGCTGTGGGCGGAGCTTGAGTTCAGCTGCGCATCGATGCTTGCCGCTCGGTGTGTCCCTGCTTGCAGTGGGGCGGCAGTTAGCAAGCGGCGACCGGCGCGGCGCGCTGGCGAAGTTTTCGCACATGTCTCTCCCGCTTTAGTTTGTGCATATCTTCGGCTCTGGGAAATTTGACCAGTGCCGGAAACAATGTTGCCGCGATGACGGCGGATACTGAAACTGGTAAACCGTGGGCTACATTGGGGATATACTGTTGATACTACAGTGGGGATACCCTGACTAGATAGCCGGTGGCAACTTGGAAGGTGCCCACACCTTAAAAGCAAGGGGCGGTATAAGCAGTCGCAGGAGCGGCGGCACGGTGCAACCTCGGCCGTCGGAGTAGCTGTGCAGCGGCAGCACAGACAAGAGTTCCAGCACGGCAGGCTTCGAAAAGCGGTACCTCGCGAGAAGCTCGCCGTCGAACAGCTCGCATCAGGTTCTGGCGTTCCCTCAACACTCGCCGCGCCGGCTTGGCACGATGGGGCACTTTGTCCTTATCGAGTTCTTCCATTAACTCCGTGAACTTCGTGAATAGGAAAAGCTCTGCTGCCATGTTCAATTAACGAGGGGAGCTGTTCAATCTAGGCCAGGGGCTACCTTTGCGAATGCGCCCTTGGCAGGGCGGCTAAGGGTGCAGTTTAAGGGCAAGGTTGGTTTCTGAAACTCGGAAAGCAGCCGCAAAGGTAAGGACCTCCGAAGGGAAGGTAAAAGTTGGTTGGTGAGTACGGGGGTAAGAATTCTGCACTGGCTGCCTACTGAGGACCGTTCGGTTAAACCGGTCTTAGCCTCATTACTAGTCTGCGCCTTGGACTGTCTGAGCAGTTCTTCTCTTGTTTCAGTGCGCCTTGAATATTAATTCTTCTTGGCTATGCTTTCTAATTTCTCTGTGAACAAAATCTCCATAAGGCATGTGGGCCCACGAAAATTCGCGTGAGGCTGGCGTCCCATGAAACGCTGCGTGCGTGTGTACTTAGCTGTTGGAATTCGAGCCGAACTTTAACGGGCCGTGTCGTGGCGGTGGTCGCGTGTACTCAGGGACATGCCCGCATGCGAGATTTTGAGGGCGTCGCTTGTCTTGCTCTTTCTGCTATGCACATGCCTTCGGTGAGCTGCCCTCCTTTTGCCTTTTCTCTTGCCTATCCCCCCTCCTCCTCCCCGCGAGTAAACACACCGGTTTCCCCTTCTGCTCCGGCGTTGGGCTTGCGTCCCCCGTTTCGAGTCTACGCGTGTCGCGTTATGCGTATGCGCCGTTTGTTGTTTGCGCAGGACGTCTTTCGCGCAGCGGCCTTCCGCAACTCGCAGTGCGCGTACATTTTTTGTTCATCTGTGTGGTCCTCTGGGAGACAACCATTGGTTCCTCTCGTGAGTGAATGCAGGGAGGCCAACCGCTAGTCTAGCCACGAATCATCCAGGGCTCTACTGTTCGTCCATCATAGTGGTTTATGGTTTATGGGGGTTTAACGTCCCAAAGCGACTCAGGCTATGAGAGACGCCGTAGTGAAGGGCTCCGGAAATTTCGACCACCTGGGGTTCTTTAACGTGCACTGACATCGCACAGTACACGGGCCTCTAGAATTTCGCCTCCATCGAAATTCGACCGCCGCGGCCGGGATCGAACCCGTGTCTTTCGGGCCAACAGCCGAGCGCCGTAACCACTCAGCCACCGCGGCGGTGTCGTCCATCATAGTGGTGCCACCGTTCATCCTAAGAGAGCAACAGCTGAAAGAAGAAATTGGAGGAGACACTTAAGCTCGGCCGTAAGGGTATAACGGGATAGCTTAATCGGTTTACGGCCATATATACTGAGCTGGTAAATCTCTACTTCACATTCATAGATCCCTGGAAGTCTTCATGCCACTCTAGGCGCGGTGGTGCAGCGGTTAAGCGATGCGCCACTGCCCTGCATCATTAATTTGACCTTCAAATCATTAATTTAACTGCCACCTGCCACGGTGGACAGCTTGCTCACAGTCCGCGGTGGGCAGGTTGCGATGACGCCGCAAGGTCACGTGACCTAGCTGGGCCCCTCAGGTTGCTCTCTGTCGACCACCTACTGGAGCCATGCTCGTGATTTTCCGCTCACAGTGCCGACAACGCCCATGTCGCATTTTCTGCGCATAACGGGGCCTTTATTGCTATCTCGGTAAAATTGCGTGCCGGCGGTGGGAGTCGAACCGCTGCGCGTCCTGAGTTCGGAGCCGGGCGCGCTGTCCACGAGACCGCCGATGCAGCTAGCTGCTTCAGCCTTCCTAATACGTGGGTTGCAACCTATGTGCAGGGGTTGGACATATCGGTTTTAAGCGAGAAACGTGATCAGTATCCATGAGACGGACTCCACAGTTAACTTGCTATTAAGTAGGGAATTTCCCAGTGAAAATATGGCGGTAACTTCTGATTAAGCAGCGCACTCGCGCGTTTTGAGGCACTGCCTAACATGCCTCTGCGTACACCGAGAGGCTGTCCTCGCCAGGCGCCGATCGTATACGTGCCCCACTGGGCCGGTTACTTTATCAAGTAGGTTTCTCCACTGCTGACAAGGACACTGGCGCTGAACCGTTCACAAATGTCTCGAAAAAGTGCCTTGTTGTGGCCATCGCACGACTGTCAAGCGGCAGTACTTCCGTCGCCGCAGTCTGTGCGATGCCCAGTCGTCCTCCTTGTTCAGCACATTTCAACGCCAATTGTATGACATCCCTCCCTCGGTGTACGTCAAGATTCCTTTCAAGTTTTGCCTGACGGCTGAATCATTCAACTTCCGTTACTTCCGGTAACGGTGATAGCGTACCCTTGAACAAGCGCAGCTTTAAATAAGGCCAATTATGCGTACATTACTTCTAAATCCAATGCTTGATGTGGCAAAACGGCCGAGATAAACATTTAAGTAACTTTTGACCGCACCTAGATGCCAGATTATATCGCCTAAACAAGTCAGTAATTCATCTGCAGGGAAAATTATAATCGCCGAAAAAAAAAAAACAACCGAAAACTGGGTTCAGTGAAAACCGAAAAAAGTCCGCCGAATTTTCCAAAGATAAATTCTGAGAAGTGCAATCCCTAGTTATATGGTAGTGTAGTATATAGTGTGGAATAGGTAAGTAGCGAACTCACGATTGGGAGCACCCTATTGCTATTATTCACGCGATGTGAGGCTATTTTACTGTCATACGCTTTCGCAGGAGGTTTTCCCAAGCCTTAGAACGTACAAGACGCGCTTACAACGGCGTTCTTCGTGGATGTGTGCGTATTGATGCAGTGCTTCGCAGCCGATGGTGCCGTGATCGTGCGAAACTTCACTCGCCACCTTTCCTCGCCGCTGCCTCCGCGTGCAGGTGACCTTCCGACGAGCGGCCACCGCTCCGCTGCCCAACAGCCGCACACTCGGCGAAACGGACTGAAACGCCGTGTGGTTTTCTTCGCGCGCCGCTCAAGTCGCCGTCCTCGCGCACTTTTCGAAAAACGCCGTGCACTACATACCGCCGCATTCTCGTCCGCCGATCGCTCCGCTAACGGATAGCGATGGTGCTCTTGTTCATGAACAGCATTACCTCATTATTTTTCAGTTGTTGCGAGCGCTCTCGCTGACCCCGATTGACAAGGTCACAATTTAGTGCGCAGCGCACGTGGAAGTTGGTGAGCGGGGCAGAGCATGAGAGCGGGTGCTGAAAGTGTCGTTCATCCCTCGCGACGTTTACTTCTTGAAATCTGCACAGCTAGGCTCCCTCTTCAGTCGTCTCGCTTGCCTAGCTTGCTTTCCGGCGGTCGTCGTTGCTCTCAAGAGGACGAAAAACCGCTTCCTAATCGCGTCGGTCCACGATGAGTACGTGTCGGCCCCACTGAGTGGAACAAATGGACGGCTTTTCTATTTCGGCTCGCGTCGTCCGGGGACGCGCGTAATCGAAGCTGCCCCGCCCTTTTGTTTCCCTTCTTCCTTTGGTTTCGTTTTTGTTCGTTTACAGACGAAAGCGCTTTCCTCACCTCATCTTGAAAACCTTCGAGGAGACAGTGGACGCCCTTAAATAGCTGTCTAAAGTGCCCGTCGCCGTCTCGTTCTTCCCCCACGTGACGGGGACATCAGAGAGGGAGTGGTCAGTGCCACAGGGGACTTTTCAGAACACGCCTTCCTCGGCAGACCTAGCATCTATCCAGGGATTTTAGAGAACGAAAAACCCTATAGAACTCTGCAACGAGTGCGGCCGAGACGCTCCCTCTATAGGACCGCAGCGGTGGCCAGGTGGTTGAGCATCCGCCTGGCATGCGGGAGGTTCGATCCCCAGTGCCGCCGGCTACCCACCGGTGATACAATGGGTAGAAGCTTTCACCCTGGTCTGGTGCTCGGCTTAATCAGGGTGCAATGCTCGGGAAATGGGCTTTGACCCCACATTGAGCAAACGAGAAATACCTTGTGCCTTGGCGTTGTTTGGCCATAGACGCCCTTGCTCCATAAAAATCCATAATCATCATGATCATCATCATCAGCTCCCTCTAACCGACTCTCCCTTCTGCTAAGACGCTCCATTTTACCGAGAGGCACTCTCAGTTGCTCCTTGTTTGTTCAAGGTGTAAGTAGCATAGTAAAAAGTTTTCACTGTCTTCCTCGTCCGTTCTCTGTCCCAACAGGGGGGATGTCGCCAGAATTCGTGAAGTTTTATGACAGTCAGCCGACCTCAGTCTAGGGAAATACTAAAGCACAGGTGTTTTGGAGAGTTTCTAAAAGCAGTGGCGTTGGAAGGCGTGTGAGAAGGCGGCCTATAGAAAACGTCAACCCAGCGCTACAACTCAACATCACATGTCAACCTGGCTAGAAGTAAACTTCAGTTTGTGCTTTTGTCTGCCGGACGAGTGCCCACAGCTCGGTCTACATTAACGACCTTCGGATTGTCCAGCAGGTAAACACGCCAGTTCTCATTTGTGACACACTGCAACGATCGTGCACCCACACATGCCGTTGACCCTCGAGGTGATGGCGATGATGATGACGATGATAATAGTGTATCTTTATGAGCCGGGGGAAGTTGATATACCGCTATGAAATGAAGTTTCCAGAATATTGATTAATATAGTACATTACCAGCCACCGAAGGCAATAATTTTTCGGGGAAACAGGAATAATTGCATGTAAAAATTAATGATGATGATGTTGATGAACTTGGGAGGTCAAGACTCTTTCCTGTTTACGCCACTTCCCTCCAGGTGGCGATGGTAATGTACAGCAGGATCCCTTTACTCGACTGCAAGGCAAGAGCCGTGACGACAGCGCCGGCAACGAACATGAACACGAAGCAGTCTTGCTTTGGGCCATCCGCGCTGCGACGAATTTTGTAGCGTGCTTGTTGAACTGAACTTATTTGTTTGCGGCATCAGACTAAGCTACCGCGGGTCAGCGTGAGTTGTGTGCTTTGCGCGCTCCCGGGATTGTGCAGTGAGCCGACCGGGACGCAGCTACGGCTGCTACGCCAGCAGGGCAAGGGGGAGGGAGGGTGGCGTGCTGTGACAGCAGCACTCCTTCCAGGAAGACCAGAGGGGTGCTTCTTCCTGTAGGCTCGGGCTGAACGGATATTACAGCGCAGCACCAAAAGCTAAAAGCGGCATCCGGTTATCTATACAGGGGACGCCGAACACCAAGCGTCACTGCATGAACACTGCGGTGGTGCGCTCCGACTCCGCTTCGGAAGCGGCGCTACTCGAAGTAAGCCGCGGCAACTGCAAAAAGTCTCGACCTCAAAAATTCGAGCTCACTGAATGACGGCCTCACTCAACCTCAAACTCACACGTGAGGTTGAGGTCTCATTTGCTAACCTCACTCACAAAATTTAGAGCCGTCGCCGACCTCACCTCAACCTCACCTCACGACGTGAGGTTGAGGTCATTTTGAGGTTGAGGTCGACCTCATGAGGTCGAAATTTCATGAGGTTGCCGTCTTCTGGTTGCGGGCGGGTGGTGAGACGCTCTGTAAACGTTAGCGGCGAGAAACGAGTTTGCAGTGTGAAAGTTTTTACGAGTGCCAGGGTGAACCCTCAGGGGGCTTTCTTATTACTGCCTTCCCAAACCGGAGGCTTGGTTTCTTCAATCTCATGCGCACTGATGGTCATAACAAATACGAGGCTACGAGCAAGACCCACTTCTCAGAAGTCGTGAAAGCTGCTAAAGGTCGCTTACGGATGCGTTTATTCAGTTATTTGTCCTAATCAAGCTCATACAGGTATGGTGGCTTCCTTTGATACCAGTGTTCTCAGTCGAAATTAGAGCTTTCTTCGTTTGCCGGGCAGTTAAAGGCATGTGATTACCGCCTGCTAAATGACTTAGCAGGCAAATGTCTTCATGAAGCGCAGTGGTTTGATAGAAGATAGGGTGGAACCTCTTTTATAAGCTCTCCCCGACCAAGCCTTGTCCCTTTTGGGGCTCGCGTAGGCATATTGGTAGCATCTAATAACACTGACCTTAGCCGACGTTTGAGCTTTGTGAGAGTTTTCTCTAGTAGACATGGCAGATACCGCCTACTGGGTCTCGCTTATTAGGCGGACGAATTATGTCTTTATAATTCTAACCCAACTACGGTTTAGTCAAGGTGAGATGACACATTTTCCAGGCGCTTTTCCGGCGTGAAAGCCAAGCATCTAGCCCTGGATCGAGCTTCTCTGAGGTAACTGTTCTTTATTTTATTTTTCTTGTTTGTATGACAACGAAGGTGTGTTTATCTTTTCAAGCTCAAGGATCTCGTTCAAGTATCACTGATCTGGCTGAGTCAGGCTTCGACAACTGTGTCAGGGAAGGAGAAAAGAGTTTAGCGAGTGTCAGCAACCGTTGGCCAGTTCTAGGCGGCTTCAGAGAGGCGCTTTACCTTGACAATCTGCCAGTTAGAGTAAAACCGGTTGACGCGTGGGCCGCAGATAAAAAAAAAAAAAAGTCGCAGAAGAAGTGAAAGTAGCTCGCACCAGGATGTCATCTGGCGGCGATATTTTTCTATTCATCTACGCTCGTTTGGCTTTCCGGCCTTGGTGACGTGGTGCGTATACGTAGAGACGAGACGGACAGTCGATTGCATCGCGACGCGCGCGCGCCTGCGTTTCTGGCTACTGTAGCTTAAAGCCCCTCCATGACGTTTTCTTCCGACCACGTTAGCGGCAATAGAGGGGCTTTACTGTTGCTCACTTCCACTACGGGCGGTGAACTGTGCCAAACCTCTGCCGACGCATGCGCGGAGCCTCACCGTGATATCTCGCTGGATGGAACCTGAGTCGCCCACTCGTGTCGTGACAAGGGAGACGCGCCAGCTGCGCGGCGCGATTGGGAAAACCCGGCTGACCGAGGAGGAAAATACGATCCGAGGAAAACGGGTATTTCGTGCTGACCGCCGCGTGTTACGTCAGGCGCGGCTGTACACACCGGCACGTCTGCGTGTCGATTATAAACTTCGTACTTCCGAAGTGTTCCCTAGTCTTCGTTGCACGCCAACCGACGAGGTTAAACCATTACTCTAGTTTCGTAATGTGCAGTGATTGAGCATCTTCGTACTGGTTACCGCTGCTTGATAACGCACTGATGAACGGTGGTGATTTCGGCTTGTTGCTTCATCACAGAAGAGGAAATATGCAGCGAAAAAAAAAAAAACTAATTGCTTGTGTTTGTCTTTCTTCTGTCGTCCGTGCGTTTTTTTTTTTTTCCGCTGCATATTTCCTCTTCTTGATAACGCATTCGCTGGACGCCCCACTCCGCTTGCAGCCAACACAGTGCGGTGCGCGCGTGTTTTAATTCCTCTAAAATGAACTCATCGCGCGCACAACCTGGACACATTTTTTATTATGTAAATAGTTTGTATATATTACTTCTCCCCCTATCCTCTCTTCCTGTCCCCTCACCTCTTTCATATCAGTTCTCCATTCTGCCTGCTATCCTCTATTTCCGCTGCCCCAGCTCAGGTGCTTCAGTATCGATGGCAGATGCCGGGGCTAGCAAAAATATTTTCCTTCCTTTTTACTATTATCTTAATAAAAAAAAAACCACTACCACCACCACCGGTCATTTTACTGATGGGAGTCGCATTGAAATAGCGCCCTAGATGAGCGCTCAGCCAAATCCCGCTTGTCGCGGCGTTCACTTTCATCCCACGTGTACAGTTTCCGTTCAAGTTTGTCAGTTTTTGCCACGTTGTTTCTGCCCAGTGTAGCAGCAGCTCTCGCGTTTCCTTTTCATGCTTCTCGCATTCACACGCGGAGGTCTGCGTGTGCCCTGCTCTGCTAGTCGGTCTTTCCATTTATCAGCCAGAATGGAGTGTGTGGCATAGCGGAAGCGTGTAGACATCCGCCCTGTCAGATGACGCAAGGCACCTGCTGAGCCTTTGTGGCGCGCTACACACACGCTCCCCATGCCGCGTCCCAATGGCAGCTGCGCCGTATGTCTTTTTCAGCGACCAGTGAGCCGATACAACTCAAGAAGATGCCCCGTCAAAGGACCCCCTTCCAGCATGTGGCGTCGGCCGATTCTGACGACCCAGTTAGCGTGAAAATGGAGGGAGGGGGATTAGCCTCTTTCATCTGCCACTCCCTGCATTGTCACGCTAGCAGGGTCGTCAGAATCGGCCGACGCCACATGCTGGAAGGGGGTCCTTCGACGGGGCAAATCCGGAAATAGCCACGGCCTAATCGGATTATCCGCGGCGTCATGCGAATTGGTCGGCGCCATTGGAAGGAGCGCCTCCTTGTGGGGCATCTGCCGCTTGGCTCTTGAGTTGTATCCAACTAGAGAGCATTTCACGTTGGCCTCGCTAGGCCTCTCGGGCAGTATAGAGACATCGCATGCATAATTGAGTGACCTTTACTGCAAAATTTATGACTTTTTTTCACCCGAGTAGCGAGGAGGGTAGTGCAGCATGCATGGCACGCGATGCGAGAGGCTCCCCCACATTGTTCGTAATAGCGACCCTGTAGGTGCCCACATATCCTTTGCATATATACGCTGGATGCAATGTGTTCGGCTCTAGTGGTTCGATGCAAGTGCGCGAGTCGTTGTTTCCACGGCGCGCATATCGCGGCCGACTTCGCTGAAGGCAGCAGCACGCCGCGGTTCCCACGGTGGCCCACTGCGGGCGGCCTTCTTCTCTGCGGTTGCTACGAGCGAGGCCACCTTGCACGTCCGGCCCCGTGTGTCTCAGTGCAGCCGAGACGAAAGAATTTCCACGGAGGCAGTGCAAGGTGACCGCTATTGTCCGGAGCCCTCACGGTCTGTCTCCTTGGGACCCCGTCCTGTCTGAAGCCGCCGTATACTGTGTCGCTTCAGGTAGGCGCGCGTTGTGATGCGATAAGGGCTTCTAAACACGCATACGGCCAACCGCGGTTGCTATGCGCTTTGACGACGCCAATGCGGCTTCTAATTCCAGAAGCTTTTTCTGAACGCCGCTAAAAGCAGCCCGGCGCTGCGCAACTCTCGGCTCGAATGTCTCGTTGCGTCTGTTCTTCCCTCCGTAGGCGCCTGTCTGTCTCGAAGCTCCACAGTTCAGGTGTCCGGCGCGTCCCGGCGAGTGGCGAGCGTTTTGCGTTTTATTATTTGTGTGTGCGTGTGTGTTTGTGCGCGCGACATCCATGGTGTCCAGTAGCATGATCGACGGAGCAGCCGTCTGGTCTGCTGCGCCGGTGCGTGTGAAAAAAAAAGAAAAACACACCCACACAAGTCTCCAGGGCGTTTGTGCAGGACTGCGCTTTATAATTTCTTTTTATTTGACTGATTTCAAACCGCCGGGATTCGGCTGGCGCTGTGCACCTGATATGAGGCGGATTCAGCTGTCTTTTGAAAGTACCCTGTCCTGCCGTCGCTGCGGCTGTTGTTGCTGGATCCAGCTTCCAGACGCGTCTGCTGTTTTGAGAAAGACGTTGTCTGCACGGACGAAAACGAGAGCTGCGTGTTTTGCTTGTGCGGGAAGTTTTGTCTCCTGCTTGTGTGCGAAGCAGTGTTGGTGGCAGGCGTTAACTCGTACGATTCACCGATGCCGCTGTAATGTCGTAGCACCCTGACTTTATTCATTACAGGGATAATGACGAGGCATACAAATCCACTGAGGCGATGTAGTGTTTGTTGAATCGAGTTCATTCACTTTGCCCGATGACCGTTTTGTGAACATTAATCTTAAGCGATAATCTTAGACTAATCTAGTAAACCAGCTCTGGTTCGAAACGGTAGCTCTCGTGAAGCCAGCCGCATTCATTACTGCTTCATGTGCAGAGAGCAGCACTCCTTTTATGCAGCCTAAATTTCACCGCAAATGATAAGCTCATTCACAGCAGCTTTGTTGCCAGTGCGTTTCCAGGCCTACCAAAGCTGGCTTTGGTATGGACGGACGGACGGGCGGGATGGATGGATAGTAGGGGCGTCCCCTTTGAAACGGGGTGATGGCAGTTGCCACCATGCTCAGCTTTTTTTTCCTTTACTTTTGTTTAACTGTGCTGTAAGTTATTTAAATTTGCCATTTGCTTTAAATACGTCTTCCTACGCTTTTAACCTTATGTCACCTCTGCTTTTGAGCCACCGTTCCTCCAATCGCCTGTTGCTAATTTCCACCGCGTTCCTAGTTCGTTTCCGCCACTGTGGGTCAACGCTCTTTCTGTATAGGTATTTAAATACCTTAGCTACATGTCCACCTGTTATCGTCCAATTTCCTCAGGCGTTCTTCGCATATTATTTTACTCTGAGCTTCCCATCCTTCGAACGATGCCCGGCCCATATCCTCCTTTACTGCCTCGTTTGTGGTTTTCCCGTGGGCACATATAGTGCTAATCTTCCTACAGTTCTCCGATTTACCTCTAACTTCTGCCCTTAAGCACAGAACCGCATTCCCAAAAGTACAATACAATATCGTGAACAGTAAAATATCGTCCGCATACATTAAACCCGGTAGTCGTTGCTCAACAACCTTCCCGCCTAGTCTGTACGACAGATCGTAACCTAGATTGGTTCCTTGTAGCCTTCTTTCCATACTTATCATATAAAGCATGAACAGCAGCGGTGATAGAGGACAACCTTGCCTGAATCCTTTGTGCACCTCGACAGTTGTCGTACTCCTAATTCCTTCCCATGTTGTTTGAAGTTTATTTTCTCGATATATTTCCTGTAGGAAATCAATTACCTCATAATCGACACCTTCACCTTTTAATACGTTCCACAGGAGTTCCCTGTTCACGTTGTCGTATGCACCCCTTATGTCCAGGAAGGCTAAATACAGAGGTCTGTTTTCCGCCTTAGCTATTTCTATGCACTGGGTATGCACGAGCAGGCTGTCATCCTCGTATTTCATCCTCGTGTTTTCCTCGTAGCAGCGACACCTGGCGAAGCAGTTCTCTAGCTTTGTCAGTTGTTGCAGTTTCTTTGATATGCAGTGTTTGTTCTTGGAAGAAGAAAAGGCTCACAATGCACCACCCTTGTTATCAATAATTATACTAAAAAAATTCTTCAACCCGGTGTTTATGTCCTCTGCCGTCTTGTCGCTGGATGGCGCCACTGTTTACACGTGGACCTGAGGGACGCTTCGGCACGGCAAACTAAATGTTTCGTGTTTCCGGCATATGCAGCGTACGCTTACAACGATAAGTGTCTGGCCGACGTGTGCTGGCCGACCGCTTCGGAACAAATACATGTCGCCGCTGCATTGCTGGCTCTAATTGGTGGCTCTCGCTTTTATTTCGCACACTAACCCACCCGTAGATGTGTAAGCGATAACTATAGCCCTTGATTTTTAGACAAATTGATGATTTTCAAGCTCTTAGGCCAAACTATATGCCGTGCACGTTTTTACCATAACAATGACACCTAGCGAAGCAGTTTTCTAGCTTTTAGCCAGTTGTTGCATTTTTTCTTCTTTTTGTATAGTTTTTCTTCTTTAAACAAAAACAAGCTTGCAATGCACCCGCCCTTGTCAGTAATAATTACAGATAAAAGTTTCTTCAATCCAACGTTGATGTGAATGACTTGTTAACACAAGGTGGCGCAACTGTGTGCACGTTTATCACGTAACTAGTGTTCAAAACTTGCGCCCACCCGTTGCAAAGGGGATGGCCACATCGTCACATGATGGACGCTGAGGCACGGCAAACAAAAAGTGTTGTGTTTGCGCCTTTTACAGCGTACGCAGCGCAGTGAGCGATGCGTAGACAAGCTCACTGCGTACGCCCAACTAAGGGTGTCTCCTGTGATTGTTTCCCGAAAGACTCGCCAACTCTTACGCGCTACTGTGGGTTCTCCGCTGCGTGTAGGGGTGCGCTATTTGGCTCATGCGTTGGTGACAGCACGACGCAGGGACTGAGCGAGTTTACGTACCATCTCCTCAGCGGGTGTTGTTTCAGAGGACCTTTAATGCAACAGCTATCCCAGCTGTCGTCGCATCGCCTCAGTACTAATTTATCGCCAGTGGGGAGAGTCTTGGTGCGCAACCGCCATTGAGCGCTTGCTTCTTCCTTTGTGCGTGTCCGTCTGTGAAGCTGTTCGGCTGGCGACAGCCGCAGTGAGCGGCGGCGGCGGATCTGGACCGCCCGGCTAAGCGGCTCGCAGTGGTGGCTCTGCTGGCGCTTGGGTGCTGGCGCGATGACCTTCTCTTGATGCGCATAAATCGAGACGAGCGCCCCACGGGGTGGAAGGAAGACAAGCGCTGTCTGCGTGCCTTGTGTCCGCACGCGTGGACAGCTCGAATAATCTCGTCTCGACGGCCGGGGCTGCCTTCTGTGGACGGCGCGCACGTGTAGCGGTCATTGTAGCATTTTTTTTTGGCGAGCAGGCCTTAGCTGGTCGGCGGGCGCAGTAATTTGGCCAACGATACAACTTGCGTCCATCGGCAGCATCGCCTCTGGAACATTGAAGCCGTCCAGCTGAGGATGGGCCTGAACGGAATGAAAGCCGCTGCTGTAGTAGCGCATTCGCGGAAGAGGATCGGCGGATTGTGGCCGCTGTACCTCTCGCAAGCTGGCAGCATTTTAATCACCGGGGCGCCCATTGTGGCGGGGGATTTCCGGATGCGCCGTCCCTTGCGAAGCGCCTTTCTGTAGCGGTGACGCGCCAGCTGCTCATGCTGATTATTCCGAAATAGCGGCGTAACCTGTTTCGTGCAGCGTGGATATTTTAAGAGCGGGATATGTTACCTCGCAGTGATTTTGCCTCGGCCGTCGCGCATTGCGTGCCAGCATTGTACTCCGTCGAGCTCTGCGTAAGCTTTCCGGGCACGTGCCACTCGCCGCAGCCGCGCTTACATTCAGCTGCTTTACGTGGAAGCGCCTCGAAAATTGCTTCGGCTGACTTCGTGCCAGGGGGAAGGAGTGACTTTCTCCCTGGCGCTGAACGTAGCGGTTCGGCCACTCAGCGTGCGGCACGACTTCTCAGACAGCGATACTGGAATAACCGCAAGCGATGTACGTGCCTCGAGTCGACGAGCACACCTGTGCGGATTTCATTCGCCTGTCCGATTGTTACAGCCCCAACTCGAGCGTTCTTGTTTTTTTTTCCCCCGTTGTCGTACGAGAGTACTTCGAGTCAGGCTTGTAGTATACAACAGTGCTTGTGATATACGGCATCGAAAATCGAGCCGCTTTCCCGATACCTTGGCTGCAGCTGCTGCGAGCGTATTTTCTCCTCTTGTTTGGTAAAAGCAGCCGTGTATGAGTTTTAAAAGTGTGCACGCGGGCGTCGTCCTACTCCGCCTGCCCCCCCCCCCCCCCCCCCCCCCCGCACCGCCCTTTGGTGCGCCACCTGACCCTGACCACAGCCGCTCATGTGTGTCTGTCTGATATCCCGGAAGGAAATGAGAGGCTGTCGGACCTCACTGAGATAGGGCGGGGACGGCCACGTGCGGTAGCAGCCAGCCAGCAGCCGCTGTGATGTCTTTTTCTAATGAGCCACCACCCGACTCAGCTGAGCTCGCTAGTCTTGTTAATGCACCGACCCCAGCTCGCTCGGGCCGGGGGTCACTCCCACGTGACGCGTGCACGCTCTAATAACGACCGTCTTTTATTTCACTTTTTCGTTTCCGCTTCGTAAGAGGCCGCTAACTTGCGCGGACCTCCGATAGCGGACCGAGCACCGGCGCGGAAAATTTCGTACAGGAGGCAGCGATGTGGCCACTAGCTCATCTGCATTTCCATTCAGACAAGGGACATATTGGGACCAGCGAACCTACGGGACAACGCTCTCGCATGTACGCCTTCTGGTGATCCCGTCTGTTCGCTGGTCCCAATATGTTCGATTCACACCAACTGGCCCGCTTTTACCTTGTTAAATGGACATGCATGACAGAAGCAAACGTTCACCGAAACCAGGTATCATAGCGGATGTTTTTCTTTAATTTGGGGTGTTCATCAGAGGGAGAATAATAGTGTAATTATGTTTTAAGGATAATTGATCAGAAAACATAAAAAAACAACCACATGCCGTCGGTGGGATCCGAACCCATGACGTCTGAATTTCGCGTCCTGTGCTCTACGAACTGAGCTACGGCGACGGTTGTCGAATCTTCTGCTTTCGGGGGTATTTATGTGTACGCAGTGCAAGCGAACCTTGAGAGTGTTCACCAGCGCCATAGTCGTCCATATCGGCAGACGTAGAACGTCCTGTATTACCGCGATTGCCACGTAGGAACGTGATCGAACAGTGAGGGCGGAAGCTGTGCGGTAACGCTCTTATGCTACCCATGGCATCAAGACTGCCAGAATCGAGGCCCTTGTTGGCTATTGAGCAGACAAGAGATGAGAAAATAGGGGCTCGTTATGAAATGCATGACGAAATGGACACTTACTTTCGAAGGGAAGCTAGCTGACAGATTGGCGAACTTCCGTGTGTCATCGAAACTATACCATCGCAATCCCAGAAGGTCCGCCCACGAGCCGTATGCGTTACGCTTTGGCCGGCGCCTTACAGCACTTCTGTGTTTCCAGGCAGACACTTTTATTTGCCTGGTAGCTTTTACAAAGTGAGACAGCCAGAATGAGCCATTCGTGGCCGATATACATACACAGTTTGAGCTTTTTGTCTAGAAGGCGAGCTAGTTCTTGCCCATCGAGAACTATCCAGGGCGCCTTATCTGTTCCGCCTGCGTTTAGCGGCTTCCGTCACCAGCTTGCCCGGGAAAGTTGCGAACGTGAGGGTCAGTCGGCTTCGTTCTGTTTCGCTTTTCGGACCATATACTCGAGTCCGAAATCCGTGGTACGCTTCAGCATATATTTCGGACTGAAGTTGCAGTCGCCGGATCAATGCCATGCAGGAGGACTCTGTTGAGGCGCCTCCTCGCGGTTTGTTTTGTCGCGTTACGTCAGTCGTAACTTACTCGCTACTGCGGCGGCTGGAATATTTCAGTGTTCGCTTACAGAGCGCCTTGATTCCCAGCCCTCAGTGTCCTTGTTCCGCTGCTGCCTCGGCGGTTCGGCCACATGCTTGGTCACTGGTCAGAACCTGCAGCGAATGGCTGTGCTCGGCGAGAAGAGCTGCACAGGCCTGGCTTTCTTCTCCCTTATATAAAAATAAGAGGCGACGAGTCCGCAGCCTCGAAGCAGTGCGCAAACAGTGCCGAGGAAGAATAGAGCGGACGCATGAGCAGAGCCAGCCGGGGCTTCGTCGGGCGGAGCTCAATCTTCCTTCGCACGTCATCCGCTGTCACTTTCTGTTTGCGGCGGGCCCCTTGTTCATGCGTCGTTGGAGGGCAAACCGCGTTGCGACAGCTTCCGAGGAAGGCGGCAGCCGCTGCGTTGCTCGAGGAAGCTTTACTGTTCGTAGACCGAGAAAAAGAGATAGAGAAAAAAGCCAACGCTTGAAGGGAAGCACGAAACTGCAAAGAAAAAAGTAATTTCGCTGCCGGCCGTGTTTCGCTCGTGGCGGTGCTTTAGGGCTGTCCTGGTGGTGTTCGCGGCATACGCGGTAAACTGAGCAATTCTGCTGTCTCGCGGCATTGCAGGCAAGCCAGCCCGCGTGATGGCCGCTGGCGATGAGTTTTGGGGACACAAAAGTACTCGCGTAACCTAGTTGCGTTCAAATTCTAGTCAGGCGGTGCTTAATGTTTCCACGAACTTCTGAAGGATGTAGCGCTTTCATAACTGCGCTCACAAGTTTTAGCTGGTGGAAGAGAGTGTTGAGAAGAGTTTCGGTGCATGTTGTTTTGAAGCATCACGCTTCTGTAGTGAACAGCTGCCATGCATGCAGTTAATTACCGCAAGAGGAGGGGAGTCAGTTAATTGCGTCCCATGCATAGTGGGATAACAACGGGGCTGATCGAAGAATGCGTAGCTGCGCTTTCGCTATCTATTAATTACATTGCTGGCCTTTAAAACTTGGACGCCCATCAGTGTTTTGGAAGTGTGGTCGGTGGCCCGCGTGTGGGAGACCGTATGCCGATTTCACCTTTGGGTGTCACGGCGTAGCAGGTACACGTATACGTCACTGTTCCTTTGTCAGGCGAGTCCTCTTTGCGCTGTCGTCTGGACGGATCTCTTGGACATGTGAGCCAGACCATGGGTGAATCGTGCAGTCTGCCAGCGTTGTTTGCGCGCATTGGTTACGTGAGGGAGCGCCGACCTTTTTTTTTCCCCTTCCGAGTAGGGATGGCGCAGTTGTCCCTTGTTTGCACTGGGCATTAGCCGTTATCTATCTGCAGTACTCACACGTTCCGCCCCTGTCAATACCGTTCCCGAGTTCGTATACGTGCACGGCAACTTCTTTCATCTTTTGTGCATAGCGACCGTTTCTCGGAATTGCTCTGGCGCTGCTCGACATCTAGTCTATGTCGGTCTACCGAGTCCGGTATATATGGCTGAATCTCCGCCGCAATAAGTTCCTTTACGGAGTATTTTCTCCCTGATTGTAAGCAGGCACCATTGGGCACAATTATCTCATGGAATACATTGTCCGTGGTTGCCAAGTTTGTTTCTGGCGCACTGGGCGAGCATCGCTAGTTCTGACAGCGTAATGTGTGTTCTCTCGTAGTAGCTGAATATAGCCTACAGCACGGTAACGGGAAATTAATAGAGCTACAAAGTATGCGAAACCGGTCGGCTAAAGTCGTGCGAACTCGTTTTGCTTCCGATTTGTCGCCGGGCGATTCTTTCGAAAACACAAACGCCTCTCTTTTTTTGTGCGGCGTCTCTTTGCCGCCTTTGTCGAACTATCTCGTCGCAGCGTTGGCGATCGCTTCCATTGATGTTAATGCGCAACGGTTCCGAAGCGATTGCCTGAGTGGAACTTCATGAATTAACGGTGCGTGCAGGGCCTCCCGCGGTGCACGGCTGCATTTTATTATTTAGCTGTCTTCTGTGGAGTGAAAAATCGTTCTATTGTTACTACCTGTGTGGCGGACACCTTTTCTCACACACTACAATAGCATTTCCTGCCGGGACTAGTTCTACAAACATTAGTGTTTGAAACGCATGTACTGTTCACAGCGTTTTGCTGTTAATTAAAAAAAGACTGTCTCGGCTTCACGTATGACATCGTAAATTAAACGGCAGGTAGCTAGAGCAATTTCCCTGGCCGGTTTTTCTGGTTTTATTCTTTGAAGTTCTCTTGAAGGAAACGCACCTGGATCCTTCGATTAATCGAAGCCCGATAGCAAAGGTCAGAGATATTTCGACAAATCGATTCAGTTACCCCCCCTCCCCCCCCCCCAAAAAAAAAAATATTTTTGAGTACTTTTATCGAGTGCCAGCACGCCTTTCTAATAATAAAAATAATTGGTTTTGGGGGAAAGGAAATGGCGCAGTATCTGTCTCGTATATCGTTGGACACCTGAACCGCGCCATAAGGGAAGGGATAAAGGAGGGAGTGAAAGAAGAAAGGAAGAAAGAGGTGCCGTAGTGGAGGGCTCCGGAATAATTTCGACCACCTGGGGATCTTTAACGTGCACTGACATCGCACAGCACACGGGTGCCTTAGCGTCAATCTTGTTTTCAGTGGACTGCTGATTATTATTTATTTACTTCACAATACTGCAGGCAGCGCCGCTGCCCAGCAGGCAGGAGATGTTACAAGGCAGCTGAAGAAGTCCTGTTCAGTTCATTTAGCCGACTTGCCCTGTTGAGCAGTCGACATTGACAAGTGGCAAATTTGCATGGTAAGCTGTCTGAGATGCCTTTTACACGCCGCTCAGCGTTGAGGCAGTTCCTTAAATTGTCAAAAAGGAGGCAATAGGATTTATCTGCGTGCTGCGTCGTCAAGCCGTCTTTGCAGCGACTTGTTCTCGATGTAACGTTGTGCATGAACAACCGTGCTAAGTTTTATTGTCGTATTCAGGAATACACAATGTACGTTTGATGTGCGTACACTCCTGATAGCTCTAGCTGCCTCACTAGCAATATTGCTTTCTGTATTTCATGGGATGAGAAAGCGAGGATATAAAACCGTTGAAATGCGGAGTAATTCGTTACCTTTGGTTTCATTTCATTTCAGCTATTTTACCCTCAGGGCTTTCTCATTACAGAGGGGGTGGGGCAGTGAAAAAAAAATGCATAGATCAAGAAGAGCGCTATATATACGAACAATATCGAAAATGCTAAAGACAGAGGACCGTCGGTCGTTGGGCATACGTGACATTGCCATTTGAGCAGCATGCCATTTATGCCGGGATATCGCCCTCACTTTGTTCAGTATTTTCGAAAAAAAAAGAAACAAACAAAGGCCATGTAGTGTCTACCCATCAGTCAACGTGTTCAGACTCGTACTGAGAAAATGGTGAGAGTGATTCGTACGGTAGGCGCCCTGGCAGCAAATATTATATTACCCTAAATCAAAAAGTAATTAGCGTTCGAGCAATCAAAATACAACTGTTGCTGACGAAGTTAACAACCATTTAACCCTAATTTGGCGAACTGAAAACCTCCCCGATTGGCTTCTTCTTTTCCAATTTAGCCCTGAACACAAGCATTTGTTACAACTCCATTTAGAAAAAACGACATAGCTCGCCCAGCTTTTCTGCTGGTGACCCGCCGAGCACGTCGTGAATACATTTATGTGTTTACGAAAATAAAAAGAAAACTGCCGCATGTCAAGTCTTGAACGAGGACCACGATGAAAAAATAAATATAACAAACGCAGCGAGACGACTACAGCGAATGCCTGGATGAATACAGCGTGTATTGAAACGGTGTGAAGACGTTAAAACGCGTGCGTCGCTGTGCGCAGAAATGTTCTGGCAAAATGAACGACAGCGACGGTCAAGCGCGTTTTCACCGTCGCCTGCGACATTCTCATAAAACGGGGTTCTATAGTAACAAGCGCAGCGCCGCCGCGGTCACTCCACTCCGTGCAGCAACCGACTCTTGCGCTGCTCCTGCTGCTATCAGCATATTGCAACCCTCGAAACTCCGTATAGTGGCGCCTCTGTTTCCTTTAGCCGAACACAGTGAATGAGACGGCGGAAAGCTACTGCGACCGGCTATAATGCCAGTCAAGGGAGTCAGGTAAAGCGGGCTGTCGTGCACACGACGCCACGAGGGAATACAACCAAGATGGCGGCTGGCTACTTCCGGTGAACGCGCGCATGCGCAGTAGGCTTTGTGAAATCGGTCGCGGCAGCAACCCGAGCTCGCGTAAGTTGTCGGGAATCGACGAACTTCTGCGACCGTCATCATATTTCAGCGACTGCCAGAGTCGGGGCGGCAGGGATTTTTCTGCCGGAGTGATTGACCGCCAGAGTGGAAAGAGCACTCCTCTGGGCATAGGCACAGGATACACTCACTGGTGTCTTCAGGTTTGTTTAGGAAAGCGTATGTTCTCTATGTCCTCTCATAGGAATATACGTACTATGTATTAGCCAGTCCCTCATTCCCTTACCCTTGTGTGTTATCTAGAAGGGGCATTTTTGTGGAAAAATCGGCTTTTAACGGTAAATGAAGGGCTCCAAGTCCAGTCGAAATACCAGTACACCAGATTGCGATGATATACAAATTGGACCCGTTGAATACGTTGTCATACCATAGCTCCTGTCCTCGAGCACCTACTTTGCGGAAGGGATATTTCCTGAAGCTATGCGACTAGCGAAAGTCAGTGTCCTCTTTAAAGGTGGCGATAACAAGGAAATATCGAATTGTCGACCAATATGTACACTCTGTGTTTTCAAAATGCATAGAAAAATTGATAAACGACAGAATAACTACTTTTTGTGAAAAACATAACGTACTGACAAATCTTCAATTTGCATTTCGTAAACGTCGCCCGGAAGAGTTGGCACTTTAAACCCAAAAAACTTATCTTGAAGGGCATAGAAAGCAAGATTTTAACCCTAGGTATTTTCCATGACTTTTCTAAATCATTTAGCAGCATTAATCTTGAAACATTAATAAAGAAACTTGAACTTTATGGTTTTAGGGGAATATTTCTAGATTTACTTAAAAGGTATGTGCAGTATCGCCGCCAGATGCATGGTTATCGTCAACACTGCTACTTCGAACATCGTGGAAATTAATTCTGGGATTCCACGAGGAAATATACTTGGCCCTTATTGTTTAATCTTTTCATTAATGACACCACTAGCATTGGCAATACTGTTAAGGCCGTGTTATTTCAAGCAAAAAATAAGAAAGCCAAAATTAAATTCAACCTCGTTATTGGTACTTCAAAAATCGAACTTGTTCCCTGCACAAAATAGCCTTGTAGTATTGCTGGAATATTAACTTTGAATTCCTTTGCAAAAAAGGTTGCGAGTGGTTTTGGCATCCTAACGAGATTGCGCTCCTTTCTGTCACAACCCATTAAGGTGCTAATATACAATTTACCATTTTTATCGCGTATGAACTGTTGCCGCCTGATTTGGGTAACTAACGTCACTAACATCACGAAGCTGTTACCATTGCAGAGGAAGGCTGTTCGTGCAGTTTTTTTTTTAACGCGCCGTGCCTAGCTCACACCTAACCACTTTTTAACAGCCTTCGCATAACCACCATGAACTCCATTTACAGTTATTTACTTTTTAATCGATACCTAGGAAGCAAAAAGAAACAGAACAGTTTGATTCAAGAGATATCTAGCCTCACAAAAAATACTAACGTTTACCACACGAGGCATAATGAAACGTGATATGTTCCCAAAATATAAACAACGGGACCCAGTCACTAAGCTGCAGACTACTTACTATCATTAATCAACTCACTTGACGATGTTAACATAATGTGTTAGTTTTCAGGATTTGTATCTTCATGTGGAAAACTTGTACGCCGTCGCTGTTTGATGTGTGCTTTGGTTATTTTCTGTATCATTTTTGGGGAACGGTGTTGTGTTTCCTATTTCACATTACTCCGTTTATTTGAATCGTGGCCTGTGCTATTGCTATAATGCCGTTGCAGTGCCGAGTCGTTTCGTTAACAGGCCTGTGCAAATTCAGTAGCCTGTGCGTAGAGGGAACGTGGACCTCGTCAAGGCCCGCTTCTTCGGGCCTGGCATTGTTTACGCATGTTTACGCATGGTGTCGAATAAATCCGCCCTTTCCAGCCTGCCCCGTTACCGAACCTGGAACCGCAGCGGGGATGCATTCGCTCGAGTGCCCCTCGGATGGCGCGTGCGCGGCTCTCGTGGTGGCATGCACGCTTTTCCATAGAGGGAAGCTCCGCTCGCGCTGCCTTTTCGTCTGGCGTAATCCCGAACACACGTGTCGTGTTTACCCCGAACAACGGCGACCGTCTGACGCTGACAACGGGCTGCTCCTCGGCTTCCGAAGAGAGGCAGGTCAATATTGGGCCCGCAGAAGCGCTTCGTCCCCAACTGTACGTGTGTGCGCGCACGCCTGTGTGGCAGACCGTGGGCTGTCCGCCTCTCGGGCGAGTGTCCCCGCAGGGCCTCTCCGACGTCAATAGGTCCGCGCGACGGACCTCGTCTGGCGCGCTTCTTGGGCGGTCGCGGAATCGCCTCGAAACAAGGAACGTGCAAGGGCCTTGTGCGCATTTGCGCAGTGCACGGGGGCAACTACTTGCCTTCTGGGGGTTTCGACGTCGTCCGTTTTGCTCTTTGACTGCGAGGACTTGGACTTGTGACGTTGCTCTGCGGAACTGTTAGTCTCAGCACGAACTGGCGATCTCCTGTAGAGTTAAAGTCGTGTTCCACTGCATTGCGTCTTGCACCATTGGGGTGCACATGCTAGAGTGTTTTTGGTGCCATTTTATTGTTCTTTACTGAAGTTGGCTAAGGCCATTTTCTCTTCGTTTTGTGCAGTCTTATTGTCGTGCATTTCCTTCCCATTTAATATAGGGCCTCTCTGCACCACCCTCATTTCCTGAGACGCCGCGGTGGCTCAGTGGTTATGGTGCTTGGCTGCTGACCCGAAAGACGTGGGTTCGGTCCCGGCCTTGGCAGTCGCATTTCGTTGGAGGCGAAGTGCTAGAGGTATGCTAGCTATGCGATGTCAGTGCAGCTAAAGAACGCCAGGTGGTCGAAATAATCCGGAGCTCTCCACTACGGCGTCCCTCATAGCCCGAGTCTCTTTGGGACGTGAAACCCCGTAAACTAATTTCCAGCTTCCATGTTTGCGGCGATCCCTGTAGACTCAGCGGCGCAGGAACGCTTCTTCAAAAGTTTTTCCTTGTCATCATCGCTTTTCCGTTTCGCTTCGCCTCTGTATTTTTTCTTCACACGAGTGTTAGCACGTAATCCAAATGTTTAGAACCAAAGGCGACCCACGCGCCTCAGTTTATACCAACGATCCTCACTCACTATCAGTCGTCTAACGTATCTATGATGGGTCGAGTAAATGGACAAGTCCGCCTTTCTTTTGAGAGTGGAAGGGGGGGGGGGGGGGGGGGAACCAGTAAAGGATTAACACTTATTAATGCGAAAGCATTAGGTGGCTATGTCCGCAGTTTCGTGTCAGCAAGACTTTCTCCCCACAATAACGCCGTTCTGTGAAGATTAATGTGCAAAAGTTTGGTGGTGTTAAGATAGCTTGTGATGAGATCTCGCGGAGGGAAAGTTTGGTCGATGTGTAATTATAGTTAGTTAAATAAAGATGAAAATTACTCTTCTACGTCACAGTAGCCACGGACGTCGACATAGCACCCGGACGTGAAAAGTAAAAGAAAGTAAAAAATAAGAAACAAAACGAATTAAATGCCAACGAACGTAAAAATATGAAAATAAAGAGAATGAAAATAAAAGTTCGCATTCCTCCGGGTAAGCAGACCCCTGAGAATTTTTTTTTCTCTCACGAAAACGGGCAGCTTCGTGGAGGTGCAGCTGATTGAAGCCGAGTTCCACTCGCCCTACCTCCCCACCTCTGCGTGCCTCGTCTGCACCTGCCTGTGCCTTCTTGCATGGTGCGCTCGCCTGTCGTCTTAAAGCTGCTGCCTCGTTTCCCACGGGTTGTCCGTGTCTGTGCTGGCTTCGTGTTCTTCGCCCCGTTTTGAAGCATTCTGCCTCTTTTCCTCTGTCCGCGCGGATTATGCACCGCCGTAGACTGCTTTTCCTCTTGCTTTTCATTTTCCGTTCAAGACAGCGCTTCTCGTCCTAGTGTTATTAGTGCTTACTGTTTATTTTCTGCACTTTTGAGCAATTTCTCAGCGCATATAGTAGTAGTAGTAGTTTATTTTGTAAAAAAATAATAAAAAGGAAGGACAACATTTTTTTGCTAGGCTTGGCATCTGCCGTCGCTCCGGAAGCACCTGAGCTGGGGCAGCGGAAATAAAGGGATATCAGACAGACAGGAGCAGTGAAATGAAAGAGGTGGGGTGGACAGACAGAGAGGATACGAGGGATAGAGGTATATAAAAGTATTCTATTTCCAGGACAATATATTGTCACGGCTTGCTTGACGTAGAGGCCGGCGGCGAGCGCAGGTGGTGATAACAGGAGCGCAAGAACACAGGAACAGGCAGGTCCGCCAGCGACAGCGTCGTCGTCGGCACGCGGCAATCGCGCTTCAACTTTCTCTTCGCTACAATATATACAGGAAGGGCGCGTGTGATGCCCATAAACAAGGAATAAAAGCACACGCGCACAGCACAATGTACACTACAAGACGGCATGTGCGCTGCGGCTGTTCTCCCAGTGGCTGCATCTGGATGATCCCGCTTTCGTTGTTTTTATTTTGTCTCCCTGAACTGTAGCTTTTGTAGCCACGCAGGCTTAATTGCACCCTTGCCTTCTCCCTTGCTTACACAATGTATCGCTTAGTCCGGTGCCCTTTTGCTTAATGGGAGCGGGTTTCTTTTTCCCTAAGTGATGGGATTCTTTTCATGAATCGGCCGCCTTTAGAATCTACGGATTCCCGCTTATAATTCGGTTTCATTGGCCGTGGAAGCGTGGCGACGTTTTCTTTTTTCTTTCCGTTGTCGTCTTTGTTCATCTATACTGAGCGTATCTCGCACTGGTGTTTATCATCCCTCACTCATTTTCCCCCTCTCTTTTAGTCTGGTGTACGGAGGTCCTGTCTTGCCAACCACAGCCTTGCTGGCGCAGCGTGGATGCTTGACGTATGACTCCCGCAGTGTGCTGTGCAAATGTCGCGCTGTCGTGGTGCGAGCCAGTAGCGCCTCGCTTGCCCGGCGCATACTGCAGTCTAGCTGCCGACACGTAGATTCAACTCCGCGTAACCTGTTTTGGGGCCCCGGTCACTCCAGGGAAACGAACAGGCCGCCCGCGCACTCTCTCCCCGGGCTATCTCCCTGTCCTTGGAAGCCTACTCCAAATCAGAGAATATGTACCTTACATTCAAACACATCACCGATTGCTGCAAGGAGAAGCACCGGCGCTACCCGGCCCCTTGTATGGGACTGGATCGCGCGGGCGAGCGCCTCATCAAAATTCTCGCCAACACTGTACTGTGCCCGGCGGTGCTTAAGCATTTCAACCCATCCCTTGATGGCGCGTGCCAGTTCTGTGGGGAGGTGGCTGACACCTTCCACATGGTTTGGACGTGCCAGTCAAGACCATCTCCCCCCCCCCCCCCCCTCCACACACCCCACAAGAGGGGACTGGGAGGCAGCCCTATATACTCGACTGTCAAGACCTCAAGACCCAAAGAGCCTTAGTTCAACGGACGGGGTCGGGGTTGCTTGCCAATGGGGCCCCGGAATAGGGCCACAGCCCAGTCACCTCCCTGCACCCAGTTAGTGGTCAATAAATGCTTTACACCTTCGCATGCGTTTAGTACGCCGTCAACGAGCGTCCAGCCTTTACGTGTTTGCACCGAAAACCCGAGAAAAGGCACAGATGCCCCAGGTCTCTCCTGCGGCCGCCGAATGTCTGCTTATTGTTGCGTACCGTGCTGCGTGGGGGCGCCCGTGTCTCGCAAAACCTCGAGTCGACATCTGCTTGTGGTGGTCGTGTGCGCGACACTGTCCCCAGATGCGTTCAGCCGGGATCCTCGCTATGCAAACGCGCGTTGCCTCCTTCCATTCGCCACCCTGTCCTGCTGTGCAGGCGGGCTCTGCGACGGTTGTTAACAGAGCTGCTTTATCCCCATCGAGTTCGCACGTTTCGCTTTCGCCTCTGTTTGCACGTGCCTCGATCCTACCCCGCTGCTTTGCATGGATAGTGCGTCCGGCACCGATTTTTCGTGTTTCCTGGCGATTCTCCCCTTTTCTCCTCACTCCGTTCGAAATGCGCTGTTCCGCTCCGGGTCGCTCCCGGTGCCCTGCAAGAGCACCGACTCGTGCGCGGCACAGTTGGGCGCGCTCCTCGGTCTGCTCGCCGGGAAGAAACGCGTCAGCAGACCGAGCGTACGCTGCGAAGGTGTGCACACGGCCTCGGTGACTCCCAGTCGGTCTCGCAATGGGAATGCCCGTTTGGAGTATGTGGAGTTGTTTTTCGATAGCACTGTCGGTGTTGACGAGCCCTGTGACGCAGACCTTAGCGATTGCGCCGAAGATCCTTGTTTCACTTTCTCGTGGAAAATTCAGCTGCGACGCGTCCGCGTTCAACGCGGCTTCCAGGTTGGAGTGAAACTGTTGTCTTTTCGCACTGCGCGCCTGTTTGTCGCCGAGCTGTACGCAGCACTGGACGTGCACTCTCCAGCTGGGTCACTCGGACGCCTCCGCTCCGGCTGCGCATCTCGACTTTGGCCTCCGAGCGTGTGCACACCTTCACCGGTGGCTGGCGCGCTGTTTGTGCCGGGCGCCGACGATCGAATGCCTTCTTTCCGGGATGTGTACGCGTGGGAATTCATAAGAAGGCCGGTTCGTAGCGGCGAGCAAAACGTCAACGCGCCGGTCAGCGCTTCTAACGCGCCAACGCTCTGGGGCCCGTGTCGCTGAAAAGCCGGCGTCTGCGTCGTTGATCGTGAGTGAAAAACCCCCGAGAAGCAACCAAGCCGGCAGGCGGGCCACCCAGGTCGCGTCACCTTGTGGTGTCATCTCAACCTGCCCACCGGATTATGAGCAAAATGACCGCGTGGCAGGTTGGCGATGGGTTGCTCGGGAAGGGCAACCTGGGTCGCGTAAGCCCCACCGGTGGCAGCACCGTTGGCGCATCGTTTAACCGCTGCGTCAGGAGCGGTATGAGGACTCCATGAATATATGAATGCAAAGTTGAGATTGACGACTTCCGCATACAGATGAGCAATAATCCATTAACGCTATCGCATCGTGCCCTTAAGACGGAGTTTAAGTGACCTCTCCTTTTCTATATTTAAGCGCGTTAGCTCTTATTCATCACGTTTCTCGATTTCTTGGCGTCTGCCCACCTCCCTTCGGGGTGAAATTTTCCAAGTCCGAGGAATTCAAGATGGCGACCTCCATAGTAAATCGATATAGCAGCCCAATTGGTGACGTCATTAGCATATCGAATTGGTTAGATCGGTGACGTCACTGATATGTCCAATTCCTGATTGATTGGTGACGTTACCAATAAATCCAAGGTGTCGGCCAATAATGGTAATTAGTTGATGACGTCATTAATTATCCCAAGATGGCGGCCGACTTAGGGGTGTGTACCTCACTTTAATCTCATCCGTATCAATTCTAGTAAAGCAAACAGCGCAGTAAAACTACGGGACACAACGAAGAATGGACACCACAAGCGCTGCGCTTGTGGTGTCCATTCTTCGTTGTGTCCCGTAGTTTTATTGCGCTGTTCAAACAAGAATCAGCACCAACTCGCCCAGTTCGCAGCCTTAATGAATGTAACGCTCATTACTTCAACGTCTCCCAGACGGTGGCGGCATCTTTTTTTTTTTTTTGGTGCGCTATCACATATCGTGCCCATTCCCGTCATTTAGCCGTTGTCTGGTATGTTCTGGCCTGGTTTGGCCTGTCCTGGCTAAACACACCGTGGATCTCAACCCAAGTCCCTCAACTCAAGCCTATCCCGCCTCAACCGGCCTCAGGCAACCCAAGTCTCACATACGGCACCACCCACCATGGAAGGGCAGTGGAGCATCGCTTCACCGCTGCACCACTGCGCCAGCAGTGGCGGGAGGGCTCCCAGGGATCAATGAACGGAGAGCATGACCGATTCCGCATATATGGACACTAGCCCATTATCGCTATCCGAACTGCTGCCGTCCGTGGGCACTGGATCTCAACGCCGGAACCGAAGGGAAAACCGAACTGCTAGCGCGCCTAATTTGCATTTGGCCTAACTACGCAGATCGACCATCATTTCCTTTTATTTTCTTCTTCGGCTCGGCGTCTGTCTCGTTGTTCTCGTCCTCATCTTGGTCGTCGTCATCCGCGCGATTCGAGGCCTTCTCTCCTTCGCTCGTCGTCTAGGTTCTCGCCAGGCGCTCTCTTTGCCGACGTGCAAAAAGGGCCATCCTCGTTCTCCGCCCGCATGTATACATTCAGGGCAAGTGGCTCTTCTCCCGTCTTTCTGGGGACTGCCGTCGTGGAGAGAAAAGAGCCTCCCGCCATCACCCACTTCGCTGTAAAGCACAGATCGATTCGAAAACAGGCTGACTGCGCGCCATCGTAAAGCCTCACTTTCTTCTTTTCTTTCCCTTCTTCGAAATCTGCAATTTTCCTTCCTTTCGCGCGGCTCTGTATACGTAAGCCGATATGCACATTCGGTTCTGGCTCCCATGGTTTCGGCTCGTAAGGGCGAAAGTACTTTCGTGCCTCGTTTTTTTTTCTTTATTCTTTGCTCGGGTCTCGCGATGCCTGTTCGATGGGCAGTCTCTCCCTGTCGTTCGGCTGTTCTCGCTCCTTCTGCAACCAAATGACCCGGAGTTCGGCGCGACATTCCGGAAGGGGCGTGCGCTCTTTGCAATGCCCGACGTTGAGCTTTTTTCACCGACCCACTCAGTGGCTGTTTGTCGCTGTGCTAGTGTAGGCGCGTCTCTGTCTAGTTGTCGTACGCCTCCAGTGATTCACGCTTTCGTGTCGTCCCGTGTACCGCCTTGCTCCGTGACGTACGCTAATGTCCGTTCGATATGCGCTTCCTCGAATGTGTCCGTCTATCCGTTCTTCCTTGCGTGACGCCGAGCTCTTCGCCTTCGGGCGTACGTCATCGGCATGCGATCCCTGATTCACACATTGGCAAGCGTCACCACCGCGTGCCTGTTCCGCAACTTCGCCCTTTCTTGGCCTCCGGTAGTGTCCGCTTCTCGCCGACTGTGCGGACGCATGCTTCCTTGGGCGAGTCGTGGTGCAGCAGCGCGAGAAGTGCAGTTACGCTGCTGTTATGCGTGCGTCGTCGTCAGGGGAGGCAACGTCATGCGCCTGCGTTATGTGCATGCATGCTTCATCCGGCTTGTCTCCCTTTCAGCGTCCGGCACGGACGACGGCCGCTGCATTGTTTTCGCGTGGGAACGCGGACGCGCTGTGTCACGCAGCTCGGTCGCCCGGTGCGGGGTATTTTCGTCGCGCGCGCTTTACGGTGGGGCACGCGGCTGGTCACTGCCACTGACGCCAACTGCCCCCGTCAGTCGCGCGCAGGCACTGCCTGACGCGCTGTCGAGTTGCCGACGCTACGTTGTCGCACTGCAGTGACGGGACTCGCGCAGTTTCCGCGGCATCATCATCAGCCTGACTACGCCCACTGCAGGATTAAGGCCCCTCCCATATGTCTGTCCTACTAACCCTGTGCCAGCTGCGGCCAACCTATCCCCACAAACTTATTGATCTCATCCGCCCACTTAACTTTCTGCCGCCCCCTGCTACGCTTCCCTTCCCTTGGAATGCAGTCTATTACCCTTAAGGACCATCGGTTATTTCGCCTTCGCATTACATGCCCTGCCCAAGCCCATTTCTTCTTGATTTCGACTAGGGTGTTATTAACCCGCATTTGTTCGCTCACCTACTCTGCCCTCTTCCCGTCTTTTAACGTTACACCTATAATTTTTTTCTTCCATAGCTCGCTGCGCTGTCCTTAAGCTGAACCATTTTCGTTAGCCTCCGCGTTTCTGCCCCGTAGGTAAGTGCCGGTAAGCTACAAGTGTATACTTTTTTCTTGAGGAATATTGGTAAATTATCATTCATAATCTTTGAGAACCTGCCATATGCGCTCTACCCCATTCTTATTCTCCTAGTTATTTCCCTCTCATGATCCGGATCAGTGGTCACTACCTGCCCCAAGTAGATGTATTCCTTTACCACTTCCAGCACTCAGCTACCTACTGTGAACTGCTGTTCCCTTGCTAGAGTGTTGAACGTTACTCTGGTTTTCTGCATGTTAATTTTTACACCCACCGTTCTGCTCTGTCTGTCTAACTCATTGATCATGCACTGCAGTTCATCTCCTGACTTAACAAGGCAATGTTATCAGCGAATCGCAGATCACTAAGGTATTCTCCATTATCTTTTATCCCCAACTGTTCCCAATCCAGGAATCTGAATAGCTTTCCATCTCTCCCGATCATGCTCCGGGCGGGTTTTTTTGGCAAGAGGCGGAATGTAGAGATTATTACTGACAGGAGCAGTCGCATGGCCGAGGTATGCCCGGGGAGGTTTATTCCAAGTCGGCGCAGGAGAATTTGGCCGGTTTCGGTATGTGAGAGCCTATCTGTGAAACTCGGCGCATGCTTCGAAATCTTTTCCTTTCGATGAGCACCGCTCGAGTGCTCTAGACAAGTGCACCCATTTCCTGCGGATACTTTTGACTGGCGAAATACCCTGTTGTGGGCAGCATCGCGCAAGTATGCGGGCTCTTTATTCCCGCTAGCTCCGGCTGTTACGAAAGGCCTTGTTAGCTCTAACGGCTAAGTTTCCATCTTCATGCAGCTCTGCACAGGCCTGCGTTGTAAGAACCTGGGGTTAAGATCTGTGGCTGCGCTGAGGAAAGCGAGAGGAGGGGCTGACTCACGTGCGTATTGTAGTTGAGAAAAGTTTCACTGGCTACTTTAAACTCGTGAGCTGGGCTTGTTTCTCGATTCGTCTTGTCGTCAGTAACACCGTCATCTTGCTTTGTGAAAGAATACCGCTGGTTTCTTAGAAGATAGACGAAAGCAACGCAAAAGAGATGGTGCTTCGCTGCGTACGCGTTCCTTCCCTCTTCCAAACCCTTCTTGGCTGCTGCCTTCGTGGAAACCGTGGAGTGTTGCACTCGGGCGAAGCGGCGGCGTCGTGTTCGTCGTGGTCGTGGCGACGCAGTCTTCGTATCTGCTGGCTTTCATGTGATCCTTCATTCTATCGTTCTGTTTTGCTGCGTGTGACTGGAGTGTTGACTGGTCAAACCGAGTGCGTGCTTTTGACGAGTGGCCGTATCGCTTTCTTCGCCACTGCTTGAGTCATCGCGTTCCTCCTCGTCGGGCTCAATTCGCGCCGCGGCACTTTATGAATGCCCAGCTCAGTTCACAACGCATGCGTGCGCCCGCTGCTCGCTTTTCTCGAGTCTTTCGCGTTCTCTGCACGCGACTCTCACTCCGGGTCGTCTCGACTGATTCGGAGCTAATCGTCGCCCTTGCACTGCTATCATGCCGCGGTATCGTGCTGTAAATCATCATCGCCATCAAGTTCTGCTTTAGCTTTCCCGCAAGTTGGCTTTTATTTAACGTTCTCCATTTTGCGGGGTGGATATCCATTCAGGAGAGCGTCGACCTTCTTCGGTGAGGAATCCACGGATCTCGCCCCGGGAATGGCTGGCGTGTCACGAGCGCCACTGTCAACATCGCGTTTAATGGAGGGCATTGGTGTCAATCCCGCACGTCCTTGGTGGGAGGGGTCATCATCCATTACGGTTCTGACGTGCGCGAAGAAGGAACGCAAGTTTGTTGTGCGCTCGCGTCGAAATCTTTCAGCGAGCGTCGCCACAAAGGTTGCGAAATCTTTCTCACATTCCGTCTGCCGCTCCTATCAATTTTTTTCCCTTCGCATTTATTGTCGCCGCTTGCTACGCCGCGTATCACGTCACGCGCGCCATTATCGCCATATCGCGTGCGTAACCGGAGACGGGCGACGAGTTTGCTCTTGAAAACGCGAGGACGTACCCCACCCCAGGACGTGTGAGCTGTCCTCGTCTACGTGTAGGAAGGTTCGAGTCTCCGATACGCGCTGCTCGTTCGCGGGCGTATCCGCGACTGCACTTCCTTTCTTCCTCTCTTTCTCTTGCAAAATGCTGTGCAATGGAGCAGTGATCCGCGCTCGCAGCGGACGTGTGCACGAGCAAGCACGAGGGAAACCGCCCTGCGGCACGCACGCCTCCGGAGATGTTGCTATAGTCGGATGCAAATTAAGAAGCCAGCGGCTCTTCCCCGTCAAAGGACCCCCTTCCAGCCAATGGCGTCGGCCCATTCTCATGGCCCTGCTAGTGTCAAAACACAGAGTGGTAAATTATAAAAGGGGATAATCCCTTCCCCCTATGCTCGCAAATACACCCTTCTCTGAATTGTGACGCCGCTCCCTGCATTGTCACGCTAGCAGGGTAATGAGAGTCGCTCGACGCTATTTGCTTGAAAGGGGTCCTTTGACGGGTATAAGCCGCTGCGTTCTTGAGTTGTATCCGACTTTAACCGGCCACTTCAGTGCGAAGGTAGACAAGAAGCAGGCTGGCGACCAGGCGGTAAGCGACTATGGGATAGGCTCTAGGAATAGCAGAGGAGAGTTAATAGTAGAGTTCGCAGATACAAATAATTTACGGATCATGAATGCCTACTTCTGCAAACGAGAGAACATGAAGTGGGCGTGGAAGAGCCCCAATGGTCAGACTAAAAATGAAATATACTTCATACTATACGCTCTCCCTGGCATCATGCAGGATGTGGAGGTCGCCAGAAAGGTGTGTTGTAGCGATAACAGAATTGTGAAGTTTCGAATTAGTCTAAATTTGAAGAGGGACCAGAAGAAACTAGTGAAGCGGAATTCCATTAATGGGTTAGCACTAAGAGGGAAAGTAGGGGAATTCAGGATTTCGCTGCAGAACAGATATTCAGCCTTAACTGAGGAAGACGGATCTTAATATTCAAGCATTGAACAACAACCTCACATCTATTATTACGGAATGCGCATTAGAAGCAGGCGGTAGTACGGTTCGACAGGATACCGGCAAGCTACCTCAAGAGACGAAAGATCTGATTAAGAAACGCCAGAGCATGAGTACGTCTAACCCTACAGACAGAAGTGGCACAGCTATCGAAGTTAATAGATGAGCGCAAGGTAGCCGACGTAAGGAAGATTAATATGGAGAGAATCGAGCAGCATGCTCTAAAGAACGGAAGGGCCTAAAAGCGGTGAAGAGGAACCCAGGCATAGGCAAAATCCAGATGTATGCGTTAAGAGCTATCGAAGTTAATAGATGAGCGCAAGGTAGCCGACGTAAGGAAGATTAATATGGAGAGAATCGAGCAGCATGCTCTAAAGAACGGAAGGGCCTAAAAGCGGTGAAGAGGAACCCAGGCATAGGCAAAATCCAGATGTATGCGTTAAGAGCTATCGAAGTTAATAGATGAGCGCAAGGTAGCCGACGTAAGGAAGATTAATATGGAGAGAATCGAGCAGCATGCTCTAAAGAACGGAAGGGCCTAAAAGCGGTGAAGAGGAACCCAGGCATAGGCAAAATCCAGATGTATGCGTTAAGAGACAAGTAGGGCAGTGTCATAAGCAATATGGATAAGATAGTTCAAGTAGCCGAAGAATTCTACACAAATCTATACAGTAGCACACAGCAATGCGTCATCCCACCAGTAACGAAAGAGGAAGTAAAGAAATCCTTAGGAGCAATGGAAAGGGGAAAAGCAGCTGGTGAGGATCAGCTAACAGCAGATATGTTGAAGGATGGAGGTGAGATTGTGTTAGAAAAACTAGCCACCCTGTATACGCAATGCCTTATGACCTCAAACGTACCAGAATTTTGGAACGCTAACATCACCTAAATCCATAAGAAAGGAGACGCCAAGGACTTGAAAATTACAGTCCTATCAGCTTACTGTTCTTTGCCTATAAGGTATTTGCTAAGGTGATCGCATATATAATCAGGACAACCTTCGACTTCAATGAACCAAATGATCAGGCAGGCTTTCCTAAAGGATACTCGTCAATAGAACATATTCACACTATCAACCAGGTGATAGAGAAATGCGCTGAATATAACCAACCCCTATATATAACGTTCATTGATTACAAGAAATCGTTTGACTCAGTGGAAACCTCAGCAGTCATACAGACATTGCGGAATCAGGGGGTAGAAGATGCTTATGTCAAAATACTGGAAAATATGTATAGCAACTGCACAGCTACCATAGGTCTCCATAAAGTCAGCAATAAAATTCCAAGAAGGAAGGCAGCCGCCGCGCTGGCTGAGTGATTACGGCGCTCGGCTGCTGACCCTAAATACGCGGGTTCGATCCCGGCCGCGGCGGTCGAATTTCGATGGAGGCGAAGTTCTAGAGGCCCGTGTACTGTGGGATGTCAGTGCACGTTAAAGAACCTCAGGTGGTCGAAATTTCCGGAGCCCTTCACTACGGCGTCTCTCATAGCCTGAGTCGTTTTGGGACGTTAAACCCCCATAAACCAAACCAAACCAATAAGGAAGGGCGCCAAGCAAGGAGACACGATCTCGCCAGTGTTATTCACCGCCTGTTTACAGGAGGTTTTCAGAGGCCTGAATTGGGAACAGTTGGGGATAAGAGTTAATGGAGAATACTTAAATAATCTGCCATTCGCTGATGACATTGCCTTGCTCATTCTCTCACGAGATGAATTGCAAAGCATGATCGATGATTTAGACAGGCAAAGCAGAACGGTGGGTCTAAAAATTAAGATGCAGAAAACGAAAGTAATGTTCAACAGTGTAGCAAGGGAACAGCAGTTCACAATTGGCAGCAAGGTGCTGGAAGTGGTAAAGTAATATGTTTACTTAGGGAAGGTAGTGACCGCTGATCCGGATCATGAGATGGAAATAACTATAATGATAAGAATGGGGTGGAGCGCAGGTTCTCTCAGATCATGAATGGCAGTTGACCAATATTCCTCAAGAGAAAAGTGTACATACAACAGCTGTATCTTGCCGGTACTCACCTACGGCAAGAAACGTGGAGGCTAACGAAAAGGGTTCAGGTCAAGTTAAGGACAACGAAACGAGAGTGGGCGAGGGATCAAACTCGGGTTACTGACATCCTAGTCGAAATCAAGAGGAAGAAGTGGGCTTGGGCAGGGCATGTAATGCGAAGGCAAGGCAAGATAACTGCTGGTATTTAAGGGTAGCGGAGTGGATTCCAAGAGAAGGCAAATGCCGCAGGGGGCGGCAGAAAGTTAGGTGGGCGGATGAGATTAATAAATTTGCGGGCATACGATGGGCGCAGCTGGCAAAGGACAGGGTTAATTAGATAGACATGGGAGAGGCATTTGCCCTGCAGTAAACTAATTTAAGGGTAGCGGAGTGGATTCCAAGAGAAGGCAAATGCCGCAGGGGGCGGCAGAAAGTTAGGTGGGCGGATGAGATTAATAAATTTGCGGGCATACGATGGGCGCAGCTGGCAAAGGACAGGGTTAATTAGATAGACATGGGAGAGGCATTTGCCCTGCAGTGGCCGTAGTCAGGCTGATGACGTTGATGATGATAGTCGTTTCGCATCTTCAGCTGATTCGTTTCTCACGCCCTGAAGAACGTGCATTAATCTTGTGCTTTTTCTTTAATAAGATCCAGAGCGACTGGCTTAAAACTGCGCTCCAAGGTGTTGAATTCAAAGCAAACCGGTCTGGTCTGATGAATAGTCATTTTATGTTCTCTCGTCTTGGAACTCGTTACCTTCCAGGTGTGCACTTTGGTTCTTTTGATCAAGTACGGAAAGCTTTTGCCTAAATTGCTTGAGGTGTGCGTGAGTTGGCTTACGAAATTCGGAGAACAAGTCGCGAGCACGTTGAATATTGCATCTTGAAACCCGAACGCCGTTTGTTGCCTTTGTTTACGCAAAATTGCAACCGTACATACGTGAAGAGTTGGACAAGTTCGTGGCATTTCAGTGAAAAAAAAAAGACAAGTGAGGTTGAATGTTTCACCTTACGCGTCTCAGCTGATGCGCGGGCTGTTGTTAGGATTTTAACTCGAGCGGATTTCGTCTACTTTATTGCGCCGAAGTGCCACAGAGCGTCCACTGTTTCTGGTGTTGTTCTTTTGTTTTTGAGCTCAATGTAGTGTCTATTCATGGAAGCTTATGAAGGGTCCCTGGAATTATACCCCCTTATTCTTTAATAAAGCAAAAAATTGGAGGAGACAAGCTGCTCCGCCTTAAGGGTTTGACGCCGTAGCTTCAATCGGTATATGCGGAATTGGTATTGCGGACTTTACACTCGTAGATCCCTGGGAGTCCTCACAGTAAAAGAAAACGTGAAGTAACAGCCGAGCATAAAGACAGCAATTCGCTGGGAAGAAATAGCAAAGCCGTGGGAAAGCTTAATAAATCAAGCAGAGGCGGCAGCAGAAACCAGGGCCCCCCCTTGAAAGGGGTCCTGGCGGGAGAGACTCGAACGGACAAAATTAAGGGGCAGCCGCGCGGTCGGCAACAAACGGCGCTACACTGCCCGCCTGTCCCTCTCCCGAACTGCAGATGCCGGCCTCGGTGCATGTCTTGTGGACGTTGATGGTGAAAGACGGGGCTAGTGCAGCCACAGAGGAGTCGTCGGAAGAAGACGTCGGAAGAAGACGCGTGGAATCTCTCCTGAATACATGCAATGTTTTGCTATCGTTATTCAGCGTCGTCACCGTGCGATTTATCCGCCGTTATTCGAACCTTAAAGTCTAAAGTTGTAGTGTTAACGTTAAATTCGGAAGCTACAACACTCGCACCACTCCTGGCGCAGGGGTGCAGCGGCTAGGCGATGCCCCACTGCCCTGCGATGGCCGGTGCTGCCACCGGCGGGCCTTGTGCGACCCAGGTTGCTCTTCCGGAGCAACCAATCATTAATTTAACTGCCACCTGCCATGCACGGTGGTCTGTTTGTAACAATTCGGTGGGCAGGATGTGATGACGTCACAAGGTCACGTGACCTAGGTGGCCCATCTAGCTTGCTGCGCGGGGGATTTTTCGCTCACAACGCCGGCGACGCCAGATTTTCTGCACAACGGGAGCCTTAATAACGCTGTCCAACGAGCGAGCGAGCGAGCTCTGTGCCAGTGTTGCGCACAATTTTCTTTTTTTTTACGTATTATTCAACTGTGACTTGGCGGCTTACGCGAGTACTGCTAAGCACTCTTTTTGGCAGTTGACTCCTGTATTGTTAATGTTCAAGCTTTCAGTGTGAACCTTTTGACGAGAACGTTTTTCGGCGCTGCCAACTGGGAGGCGTCGTGGCGAGTTCTCCGGGTATACGATGTCGCGTTCTTCCGAAAAGCGTGCCGACTGGCGAAGTGTAGTTTCATGTGTAGCGAACGTTCTCGATGCTCGTCTTTCCGTTGAGCGTATGCAATCGCGTAATCAGCAAAAACGGTGAACTTCGTCCCTGTGTTCGTAAGCGTTATTCAAGTACACTCTAAATACTAATGCTCGCTAGAGGGCAGGTCACTACTCCGTTTCTACTCCTTTCTGTTTGGAGTGAGTGCTCGCTGCGCCAGCGTTCGCGTTTTCTCCCTTCCTTCCGTCCTTGTCGCTGCCGCGGCGGCGTCTGTCGGCGCGCCGGAAATGGAGACCATCCCCGCGTCTGTCGATAGCCCGACCCGAGAAACGGCTTACCTGCCCTTTTGTTGGTGATGGAAACATCGCTCCTTTGCGTCCCTTGCTGCCGGGCACGGCGCGGGTTATGCAGTACACGAGTCCGTGATTCGCGCTTGCATGGAAGCGTTGGTGGACCGAGATGCTTGCTGCTCGTGCGTGGGCGTTGCTTTTGACGGATGTCTTGCTAGAGTATACGTGGCATTTCGTGTTGAAAGTCCAGAAGTGGCGGGTCATGGATGTCCAAGAGGGACTCCTCGTTTGTACACTTAGTTCATTCGGCAGTCCTGTTCGCAGCATGTAGTTTATTGGCTCGAAGCAGTACTCAAGACATGTAAAAAGAAATGTGCCAGCTTGGACTAGGCAGGCAGTCAAACGAAATTATTTTTATACTCTCACAGCCACATGGCACGGGCTGCTGCAACAATGCATGCGGCTGGTGCCGTTCAATCCTCCTTATGTCGACAACCCGACGGGAAAAATAATTTGCACTGAGCTTCAGTAAGGCAGAGTTGCAGGCGTATCCACCAGGACTGCCGCCTTGAAGTGGCGACGGAAAAGCTCGCGCGTTTTAATCGTTATCCTCCGCCGCGTCGCCTTCATGTGCGGAGTAGAGTTGCTTCTATACGTGCCGCTTGTTCGCTGAAAAAAAAGAAGAAAAAAGCGTACATTCTCGACTGCCAGTACGGATGTAGCGATGTTCGAAAGCGAGGCCTGCGCTTCTCGAAAGTAGCAGCACGCACGTCCGAAGCTGTTTCAAAGAACAGCGCGAAGAGCCGGACGCGAAATTCTTCACGCGAGTTTGCTCTCCGCTCGTCCCAACAGCGCGGAGACCAGCGTGGTTCGCTGCTCATTTTCTCCTCCGGTGTGCATTCTTCGCTCGCGCCTAACGTAATGTCTGTCCGGGATCCAAGCCGCCTGCACCGCCACCGGGGTTCGTTCACAATAGATAGGTACGGGGGCGAGGAACAAGGGCGCACTCGTGTGAACAAGACGGATGGTGCGCGTCTTATCCTCGTCCATTAACCCGTCACGGCGACAGGATTAACCGCTCACCACTTACCGCAAGTGTATACGCTGCCACGGAGCTGGATGACAGCGTCTTTCTTTCCTCCGCCGGCTGGACGGACGGTCTGCATGCAGAGCAGAAGGGCTGTGTTGCATTCGGCGCCTCTTTATTTATTTTCTTTTTCCAATTACGCACTGCGCCTGCCAGCTACCAAGTTGCCCAAGCGCTGTACCGGCGCCCCAGCGATTCTTTGTGTTGCTTGCCTCTGACAAAAACATTGGGGGACGATTGCGTCCGACTCGCCTCTCGAACCCGTCGGTTTCCGGCTAAAAAAGAACAAAAAAAAACTGCGACGACCCTTCTCTAAGAATTAAATTGAGGGGACACTTATGAGCTCCACCTTTAAAGGTTTGACGCGACAGCGGTTGCTCTTGCACTCACAGTTTTCTCTGTTACATTCACAACCATTTATGAAGCCCCGTTTTAACCAAGCTCTACGAATGTTTTTGAAGAAACCATGTTGCGCATAAAAAGACAACCACAGGAAAGGCCAAAGGAAAGGCCAAAGGAACAGAAAGAGCGCAGGTTTCCTGTGGTTGTCTTTTTATGCGCAACATGGTTTCTTCAAAAGCAATGTACCAACTTGCCCAACAAGAAGTTCTACTCTACGAATGTGCCTGCGTGGCCTACGGTAGCATGTCCGACTCGCAACCCAAGGGTCAGTGGATACGGCGATGGGTCTGCTGCGCAGCAGCCTCAGTGGTAGACGTGAGTCTGCCGCGTGTTCATATGCGGGTGAGGAGGAAGACGGCCCGTGCGCTTGGCGCGTTGCTGAAGATCCGATGCGCCGCTGCTTTGGCTGGCGCCATCTATGAGAGCCCCTTATAGCAGCCACTTTTACGACCAGTCGGACGGATTTTTCGGTTACAACAGGAACGCCGGCATGCAGAACGGGGCCCTAACGCTGTCACGTTAAAATGCTACTGATAGCGCATGAATTGTGCCATGTATAACCAACTGACTTTTTTCCAAACGTGCTACAATCCATCGACCCGGATGAGGGTGGTGTGGAGGAAAGAAGAACACGGTGAACACCTAAACCGCTCCTTGAGGGGAATCAAGTGGGAGAGAAGAATCGGCTGGGCGTCGGCTTTTTCTCCGTGACGCCGCCACTGAAGCCGAAAACCTCGATCTTTCCTCGAGGACGTCCTCACGCGCCAGCCTCTAATTCGCGGCGTCAGTTAAAGCCGCTCGTAATGAGGGGGTCCCTCCTCATCGCTGGCACGCTGCTTGAGACGCGCGGGTTGGAAGCGAGCCGCGGCTTTATCTGGGTTTCGGTCGAGCGGTTTTGCGGAACGCTCTCTTCTAGTGACACTGGGCTGCTCTCAGCGCCGCCCGTCCCTCATCAGCCGGCCGTGAAAGCCAAGGGCGCTCCGCCGACATCCAAGATCGACCGCATGGATGGTGGAGAGCCGAGGCCGGCATGCTCCTTCGCCTCTTTCTGCCATCACTGGAGTGGTGCCTGTTCACTGCGCACTTTCTGGTCCCCTCTTCCCCGACTTCTGAGGCGTACCGTAAAAATGTGCTCGCTTTTTTGCTTTGCCTACATGGCGGGTGCTGCTGGACAGCGTCTGGTCTCGATGGGTGTGTGAGTGGGAGCAGGTCGTTCGCCCACGCCTTTCAGCGAGAGTCGTGAACGAGTAGCAAATCCGCTGAAGCGCTCCGCGGTGACAAAGGTTCGCGACTATCGGGCGGGACACTTCGCAGAGTGAACCTGATAAGCGAAGGCAAATGCTGACCGTGTGTGTTGCTCTTCACTGCTTGTTGACTGATTCCGGTGAAGATCTGGAGCACTTGTTCTTTTGTGTGTGTGTTCTCTCGTTTGGCTTACTGGATTAGGGGTTCCGAGAACGTTCCTCCCGTTTCGCACACTTCCTTCTCTGTATTTATTTTGTATACATGAAAGCTGCTTGTGGGGCTTAGTGTTCGCGTGCGTAGCGAAGCACGAACTGGGATTTTTTTCCGTTGTGCGTAAACTGCGCTATAAGGTGGGGTAACCCGGTGTCCTCCAAACCAACGTTTCCCGAGGCACAAGCAGCGACGCACCGGCACCCTCGTCCGGTCTGTTCTCGCACTAAGCCGAGCTGTAAACAGCCCTCGTGTCGCGCCGCCCTCCCGTTCTGTCTCCATGTCGTCTAGGTGGTGCAGCTGCGCACTTCCGCCTAGGGTGCGCTTCGAGGCAGCCTGCTTCCGCCGCGCATCATTGCAATGCTTCCGTGTTCCGAGTAGGCCGCTTCCGGCGGTTCAGACCGTCCCCGCGCGTGCACCGGACGTGGATGTTTGCCGCTCGCGTCGTCTACTTCCGGCGGCGTGCGCGCGCGCGCTCGCTCCATGGCGCAACCACGCCGCGCCTTCGTCCCGCTGCTGCTCATCTTATGACGCGCCACTTCGTTTGCGTCTGTATAGGTATATGCGTGTGTGTGTGTGTTTGTATATGCGCTTCTACGGCTGTCTGTGCGATGTGAAACGGTGAAACGCTGGCCCCGTTTAGCCTTGGCCATTTTCCTGCTCTGTGCCTTAGTGTGCCACAGCTTCACCCTAGTCACTCCCTGTGCTTTTGTTCAGACTTTTTCATTCCGCGCCATTATGCGCGACGTGCCGGTACCACTCTCGTCTATTTTTTTTTCCTGGCTTCTATCTCTTCGCGCGCAACGATGACGAAAGCGATATGAAGCAAAAAGGGATTGTAACAAGAGTAAAAGAATGCAGGAGCAGCAGGAAAGGGAGCACTTCGCTGTGCACCCACTCGCAGCAGGGGGACGGTTGCGTTAATGAGGTGTCCTTTCGCCTGCCCCTCTTTTCTCGGGAGAGAGAGAGAGAGCTGGTTCGTGGCGGTTCCGGTGTCTGATTCCCACGTGTGCGCCCACACACGCATCGGTTCCCCTTCTTTCAGGCGAGCAACAGTCCTGGCACTGTCTTCTTTGTTTCCGACGGATAGATGCGAAACATTCTCTATCCGCCCATCGGCCTCCGGTGCGGCCACTTTTGTTTCTTCTATTTCTCCGGTGTCTCCGCCGTATATGACGTCAGCTTTTTCCAGCACGTCACTCGGCGCTGTGGGAGCCGAGATGAGAATCGGTGCGTGAACGCGGTGTTCTTTGATGCCCGCCTCTCGTGCCGCGCGGAGCTGTTTTGCTCCTGTTGAATGTGAGGGGGGCCGAGAGAGGAGAAGGCGCGGTGGTTATGGCGTGCTAAGCCCTTCCGCTTCATCTCTGACAAAATAAAATGCCGTCGGCGCGTCGTAATCACTCCCGGTGCGGGATGGCGAGAGGGATATAAATTGGCGGAGGGGGGGATCTGTGACGTCCCCGCTCGCCCATCACAGAAGGAGCCGCGCGGAAATGTGCCGACAGTGCGTTCAGCGGAGCATTTCTCGCTCTTCCGACGCGTTCTGTGTCGGCCCCCGGGGATTTACTGTTCGTTTAAAGTTGAGACTGCCTTGAGCAGTCGCCATTGCAGGCGGTCATAAATCCGAGACGAGTGGTGGGCTGTAAATTGTTTAATCTCCCCCGTTCAGTTATGGCCTCTAATAGAGAGGCCCGACGCGCCGCACACGTGCGGCCGCATGTAGATGCTCCGCGTGTCGTTTCCTTGAGGTGCACGCGGGGCAGCTTCTGTCATTGCACGCTGCTGACACGGGACTGGAAAAAGGGCACGGGGGCAGAAGCGCAGTACCATTTCTTCTAAAGAAGAAAGGACGAGCTTCGTTTTGTTGGATCAGCTTTGGGGTAGGCTCTTTCATGAGGTGTATTCTATGATTCCGTCAGCTTATAGGAGGCAGCCAATGGGGATCACTCTCGTGTCATCCTCGATCGAATCCCTTAACTAAAATGTTTCATTTGTGTCGTGACTCCTAATTCCCCGGTTGATATAGAGCAGGGAAAATGCAGTTCTTCACAGCACAAACTTGAACGAGGCGCGGCAGGGAAGCCTCATTCCGACTCGGTCCTCAGGGGTATCAAACTCGTACTGCTGTGTGGGCTGCATTCAGAAATGTTCGTATCCCGCGAGCCAGAAGCCGGAAAATAACAAAGAAAGAGGGGGTCATTCATCACGATGCCTTTTTTTGGGGGTGGGGGGGGGGGGGGTTGTGACGTGTTCAGTAAAATACACCACGAAGGTGACTGTCCTTGTCGCGAAGTTTTATTGTTTAATCGCAGTTCAGTTCTAAACATGCTGCTATCTGAGGTCTGACCGGCGTTAGGTAATCTGCAGAGACTGTTCTCATGGCGGCTTCCCGAGCATCCGCAGGGACATCCCCGCAGGGGGATGATGCTGAGCAGTTCGCCACCACGGACCCACAGAGAGGTGTTGCAGCCCACGAAATCAGGCTCAGAACGAAATATGAAGCAGTTGCAATCACCGTTCTTCGTCTCAAAACAATCACAATATGCTCATTATATCTTCAGCCACACCTCACTGTAACACTTCATGATCTAGAAGCACTTTTTTAATATGTTATCAAAGCCATATCTGGCAGCAGGGGATTTTAATGTGCACTCCTCGTTTTGGGGAAGTGAACGCACAGATACTAGAGGCCGCATCTTCGATTTTATTTTGTCCAATAATGTCTGTCTACTAAATACAAGCAAGCACACTTACTGCCCATTAAACTCAGGTAAAATGAGCGTTTTAGATTTGGCCTTTTGTTCACCTTCCGTTTTCACTGATTTTAAGGGGGTTGCTCTCGACAACTTCTACAGAAGCGACCACGGACGACCGCTGGTTGAGCCGCGTAAAAGTGAAGAGATTTTTTTTTTTTTACCTCGCAGAGGAAATCGAGAGCTCCTTGAAGGAGAAACATGAGCCAATTTCTGTGCTGTCAAACGAGAAGGGCTTCGTTCCCTCGCAGTTCTCACAGATACACGTGATCACCTGGACAACCTTGAACTTTAAACTTCAGGGAAAGCAAAAAGAGAAGAAAAATGAGCAAGGACGTTCGCACATTTCAGTCCTAATTGCATCAGCTCTGGTAGCTCCGAACAAAAGCGAACGAGTTGGCCCACTCTCCAATAGGAGGCGTTGCCCAACAATCTTTTCGCAAGTTTGCTGCGCGCAATCTCGGGGCAGAATTCGAAATTCGGTTTCAACACCTCCGCTCCAGCCTCTCCAAGCAATTCGACCTTTCGCTGTGCGAGTCGAGGATGTTGAGCCCGAGTTGAGAATGGAGCTTATTGAACTTCAAGCAAGCACCGCATTACGACAGAAGTTCAGGTGTCCCGGAGTTTTGTACTTTTCCCGATAAGACAATTTCTCCAACTCTGCAGCACCAAGCGACAAGGATCACTGCCGTGTTCGGGAGCACGTATACTTGTGCGAGCACCTCTTCTCTTTGCTGGTCAAATCTGCACTGCGTTCAAGTGTGACAGACGCCCACCTCGGAGCCACCGTGCATGTCGTGTTGGGTTTAGTGGCGCACAAGCATCTGAGGTTATCACGCACCAAGCTAAAGGTATAGGAAAATTTGTTCTGCTATATGACGCATCACACGAGGAATGTTCGCGGTATAACTCAACGTGTATAAAGAAATATGCACCAAGAGAACAGCAACAGCAAATTTCCTTGCGGCCGGCCCTGTGAAAGCTGAAGATGGCAGCTGCACTGCACGGAAAGACTCAAACGATGAGAGGTATACTGCCAGCAAGGCTGACAGAAGTTTTTCTAGGGTTAGCGGCAAACGCCTACTGCCATCGCGAATTTCACACTTTAGAAAAAGAAGATAACAGCTGAGAACAGTATCTTCACTTTTCGTGCCTCCCTTGCCGAGTCTGTCCTCCATTGCGTGGGTGGGTATAGTCATATGCTCTCACCGTACGCGCCCCTTGTTCCACTCCGCGTATTTTTCACTTTTATTTCTTTATTTTTTAGGCTCTAAAAACCTCCCACTTCTTGGCTGGCGGCGAGCCGTGCCTTTCTGACCCATGGGGGGTGAACAGCGCAACAAAGGCGGGACAAAGGCTATACAGGAGCTTGTCTTGCCTTTGTCCCGCCTTTGTTGCGCTGTTCACCCACCATGAATGCTTACCAACTCGCCCAAATTTGAGCTTTACCCTCTCTGACCCAGCAGCCAGTTCCGCCCGCAGAGCGGGGCAGCGTTCTCATTCACGATTGGCGAGGGCGTAAGTTGAATGCTTCGAAGAAATCGAGCAACGGCTTGAGCGCACTGGTCTCTTTTGGTGCGGTGGCATTTATTGAAAGAATTCATAACAAAGCAGGAAGCGATACTAAAATAAATTGATGAAGGACGCAAGGACGTTGTGTGTGGCGTGGGAGTCGGCGCAGACATCACGACGACACACGCGTTGGAATCGGCGTTGTGGTGCAGTCGAAACGTTGGCTAGCGAACTGAAAATTCCGTTCTGTCCCATGTTCAAGTTTGTGCTGTCTCCTGCTTGCCCTGGAACACTGAGCATCGACAGTATACAGCGACAGTAAAGCTGTGTAGTGGCCTAGTTGGTCGTATATACTGAGACTTCGGAGCGCTACAATCAACACAAGGGGACAACACCACGAGACACGAGCGCTCGTGTCTCGTGGTGTTCTTATGTGGTGTTGTCGCCTTGTCTTTATTGTAGCGCTCCCCAGTCTCAGTACACAGCGACCTCGTTGCATTGGCGATACACTGTGCTCTAGTTAAGTAGGTTCAGCGATCTCTCTTTCAGAAAGGAGCAATGGAAATTGAATTTGCCGCGGTTTGCCTCACTTCCTGCGCGCGTAGAAACTAATCTCATTCGTTTCTTTACAGCCTCAGCACGATATAACGCGGGCACTGGAGCGCTGACACTAATCGTAATGGGGATACTTGGACGCTGCAAGTCCCGCTGTCGTGCACCGGCGTCTACGCGTGCAGTTGGTTGACGCGCGTAGCAGTTACTTAGCCCTCATTTCCTCGGCGGCATCCGGGTACGCTAGTTAGGATTGCGAAGCTGACCGAAAGGGCGTGTCCGTGATGCGGGTCAGCCTTATCCGACTGCTAAAACTAATGCGGAAATTGGTCTTCACTAACGATTAGCCGTGCTGGTTAGCGGCAGTATGAAAGTCAACACGTTGAGAGCATTCAACCAATGATTGTTCCACTGTGTTTGGTGTAAGAAACGCGCGTTACTTTTTTTCTGTAAGTTTTCCTCTGGATTACTGTGCAGGGGCGAAGTGTACACATTATCAGTTATTGTCTACTGAAATGAACAAATCCACTTAGTTTTGCGCAGACTGAGTTCCTTTTGACCTGTGCCCTCCTTCGCAAAAGTGCCTTTAGAATGCGTGAGAGAATGCGTATTTGCGCCTGTGTTGTGCTACTCTGCCAGCATCCAATCCGGTGCAGGCAGACGTGCGTTTGGCCGCAACGTGGGGCCACGCACAACCGCGGCAGCGCACCTGGTGAGAAGTTCGGTCGCTCGGTTTCGATCGCCTTTCATTGCGGGCCGAAATGAATGTGGCTTGGCTTCACCGTGACGTGCCGAAGAACAAAAATGGCGGGAGCTAAGCCCGCCTTGGAGAGTGTGCGCGCGAGCGACGCGCTTCAAATGCTTTTCGGCCCCAGCATGGTTTCGCACTCGGCGCTTTTACCGTTTGGCGACCAAATGGTCGCGGCCGTGCATGTATCGCACGCGACTGTTCCTCGTGGCGTGCGGCCAGGAAATTCCCCCTGGCGTGCGCGAGTGCTGACTGACGCCTCGCGCTCTGCCTAACGAGCGTGCGTGCAAATTGCAGCGGACGCGCGTTGCATGCCGGGCCGCCTTTCGCCTTGTTTTGTTTTCTTTCCGCCCGCGTGGCGCATCTAGGCCCGCGCATTCTTTCCTTCGCTCGACATTGCTCTTCCACTCAGCCAGACATTGCGTTCGACTGCTGCATAGGTCGGCCGCGAGGAGAAACAAAAAGGCGGTGAAAAGAAGACGCGAATATCGTGGGCGGTGTGCGACTCTGTCGTCGTGCGAGCATTGGCCGTGTACCGGTGTACCGTGTCCGTGACCGGTGTACCAAAACCACAGCGACTAGACAGCTCATGATATATACGGTCCCCGAGCCTTCTTTTTTGCTCTGTGTGTTTCCCGTAAGAGAACGAACCGCATTAGCGGCATCTGGGACAGCTTATACGATAGAGGCGCGCTGCTCCCCCGGTGGGTGTGTCTTCTCCGCCCCGTGCTTTGCATTCCGCGTACGTTTTTTCAGTGTCGTCACTTGATGCCAACAGGGGAGGAGTCGTCGCCACGTGACCTATTGCCGGCTATCTTTCGTAGCCCCGGAAGGGCAATTTACTTTTGTGAACCTGTGCTTGTATGTTTAGTCATCGCGACGTGCTTTTCTCTTCGTTAAAGTGTCGGCCTCCTATAAGCGTGCATGGTATGCATCTAGGCCAGGCAAATATTTCCCTCATTTTCCTGCGTTTGTCTTTTCTGCGCAGCCTCGATGCTTATTGGATGCGAGCCTGGCCTGACTCCTCTCTCGCGACGAAAGCGCGATTCTCTTGCGTAATGACGAGGCTTCTTCCCAGAGAATTGATCAAAGATCACGATGCCCCCTTTTTTGTTTGTTTTTTTTTTGGTGACATTTAGAATAGAGTGCCACTATCGGTTAGGGGCGTAGGGGAATAGCGGGGCGCCAGTGCGCAGGCGCAGGGCAGGATCCCCCCCCTTTTCCGGTTATTGCCATGCGCATACGCTCTGGCACTCCGTTATTCCTCTATGCCCCTAACCGATAGGGTCACCTTATTCAAAAGTCTCTTTTGGTTAATGTCCTCTCGTATAATTTCCTCACCGCGATATTGAATGCACTGAAAGGTTCACCATGCACTACCATGCTTAATATTACGATTGAAGGTAAGGCATTTTAGTTATGGCGCCTTTTAGAATTTTGTTGCCTAGGCACTGATAAACCCGTAAATTCATTCATTCGCTAGTTCATTCGTTTGTTCATTCATGCGTTTATTCATTCCTTCGTTTATTCACTCCTACATACATTCGTTCGTCTGATCACTCATGTATTCATAATTTCATTCTTTCATTTATTCACTCATTCATTCAGTATTTTTGTTTCGTTGCATGTATTGCGGCAGGAGATTCGCTGTACATAATTAAACACGTTTGTCAGTCGCCTGTTCCTCAGTTTCATGGCGCATGGGGGCTGCATTCCTGCCAATATTACATTCACGGAGTGTCTTCGCGTCGTGCATCACGGGTTTTCCTGCCGGCCATTTTTTTCTTTCATGATGGCTCTTGCCGCAGAACAAGTGCCTCTGTGCCAGACCTGTTATTAGCAAACGGAAGAAACACCCGCAGGAACCCAACCGGGCCACATTACAGGAGAACTGTGCTCTTCTCCTGTTATCGAGGAGGGCGAGGGGTGCTTTGACCGAAGCCCCTCCCGGGAAATACCGCCGGCGGACCTGTGAATAATACACAGCGTGCTAGCTCTCCGGCTCGATCCCCCTCTGCCTCTTCAGCGTCATCCTGCTCCAGTGGCTTTCCGGCATAGCAGGCCTGAAGCCTACTGCGCGCCTGGCCTCGAGAACCCCCGTGGGCTCCCTTCCTCGCCCCGGCGGGGAGAGTTTCAATGCGAGTCGGGGGATATCGGATCGCAAGTCGGGGCTTGCACGTGCTCTGTGCCTTTACGAAAACGCTCCGACCTCTCCCTATTTGCCCTTCGTGGCTCGCATGCGAGAAAGGGGAGTGGCGAAGGGGGTTAATACCTGCGTTAGGAGCACACGGAGGATCGCCGGCTGGTGCCGCTGATTAAATTATTTCGGCACCCATGCCCCGTTGAGGGTGGACTCTGCCTCCTCACCCTCATCCGCTGTGTTCTTGCAACGGCTCCCGCATCGATCGTTTTTCGTTTGTCTGCACTGAAGTCCACTGCTTGGTGGCTGTTTTCTCTTACCGCTCTTTGGTTGCGAATTTATGCGGGGCTGCCCGTTCGCGCGTACTCCCCATATCCGTACAGTTGGAGCATCCGCCCGCGGAGTTCTGCCGTTCGGATGTTTGATTTCCTCCGCCCTGTTGCCCATTTAATTGATCGTCCCTTCTCTCTCGGTTGGGGAACTGGCGTCCATGTGCAAATTTGCTCGTGTCTCAGTGCAGCTGTGCCCCGGCATGTTGCGTCAACGATAGCAGGCGGACTCTTGACGCGGTCTGAAGGAAAACAAAATGTCGCAAAAAAATGGGGCCTGGGTTTCTCTCGTACAGCGGGCCCTTAATCATTTTTCCTACTTACTAGTGCGGTTGCGTGACGCGCCTGTACGAAATGAAAACAGTATTTTTTTTCTCTGCCTTAAGTTGGCAGAATAATGAGACGCCGCCTATAGAATGAACGAAATCTGTTGTCCCGGACACGGTGTTCCGCTTCTGTTCGTGCAAGGAGCGTCTCAGCTTCAGTCGCATTTTTAATTAAACGCAGCATCTTGCTGCGGCGTCGCGACGCTCTCGTGTTTCCGCGTACATATATATGACCTCTGCCCCGCAATGTACCATTCCTGCTGTTTTCTTTAACATTATCGTTTAGCTCTGTTTTCAGTTGAGAAATATTGGACGCTTTCAGTCTGAAACGTTCCTCATCCGGTCGACCTGGCGGGCTATATTGATCGCAGTCATCTTTGGCACAAGCGAACGCTGAAATGTAGACCCACAGTTGCAGTCCGTCTAAGGACAGCGGCAGTGTGCTTAAACAATCCTCTGGTGTTGGGTCTGCCTCAACGAAGCTAACGATCGGCGCTTGTAATGTTCCCTGTGCGCAGTCTGTCGCCATCCTTGTAATTCTGTGCAGGCGTAGAGCTGGGCGCAAAAGAAGCAAGTCGTTATTGCAGAGCGCATACACCCCCGCAATGCACGGCACACACGTCGGTGACATTTGCACATTGCGGCTCATCCGTTTCCGTTATTCCGCGAATTCCGCCGAGCTCCCGGTGCCTGAGAACGGCAGTCTTCGGATCGAAGGGACCTCGTCGCATTCCCCGCGTGCCTCACTCGGCTGTTGCTCTTTCTCCGTCTACGTTGACGCTCTTCCTTTCTTGGCTCATGAGTGGCACGGTCTGAGGCTGTCCCCACGAACTGTCAGTCGTAAGTTCTGTGGCAATAGTTGATAAGCAACATATGCATGTTATATGAAATAAAAACAATAATACAAAGTAAGAATGAATGGTTAAGAAATAAAAAAGAGAAAACAAAAATCTAAATGAAAATCGAATAAAAATAAGAGGTAAAAATGAACAAAAATATAAAAGTATGTATAAAGATTAACAATGGAGGGAGAAAGAGAGGAAAAGGAAATACTTTTGCGTTTCTTCTCGGAATCAGACTTAAGTGTAATCCTGTAATTTTGTTTTTCAACGCTGTCAGTCGCACTCTGCATACTTTGCGGAGACGTTCCACGCGAATCTCCGAAAGAACGATTCAGTTTCACTAAAATTGAACCTTTCGACTTGATGCAATGTCACGTCATTCACACCGCAGCGTAACCGAGTCTTATGCGGCTCTGTCGATGCACCGCTCACGTCGCAGGAAGGTGAGAAGGAGGGCACATGCATGTTTGTTTGCACACCGTGCTTGCAGGGATTGGAAATCGCCCCACAGTTTAATTCTCACCTCTTTTTCTTAATTCCTCGAAAGGCGGCTCTGTTTTCAGAACAGAAAAAAAAGGGGGGCTATTTTGCTTATACATTTTAGTTGGCGCCAAATTCACTAACGCACGGACAGGCGAGGACGCGTGCTAACTGAGCGCTCGCTTGCACTTATCTGGCCCCGCTGCCCAGGATAGCTGACGCTCCTGCGCACAAACCACACGATCACGAGGCGCGCCCGCATTCGCACTCTGAACCTCTCAACTCTCCAAGCGTCGGCATCACGCGAGCGAGAAGCACGCCGGAACATGAGCCGCTGCATCCGAGCGAGAAGCATTCACGAGGAGACGAACGTCTCTCCCCTCTCTGCAGATGCCCATGGAACCATCGCAGAGTTTTAATAGACCAGTTTACCTTTAAGCCGAGTATGCGGCTCATCTTGCTGGCACTAGGGATGTCGTAACAAAGGCCTTTTGTCTCCGGTTCCCAGTCGTTTCTTTGCCCTATTTGTACTGGCAAAAAGAAATAGCGAGCAGCTTTGGATTCGAAACGCTCGAGGGTTATTTGTGTAACGGCTTCTTTCATTGTGTTTGCCAGGTGACGCGTTTAGAAGCTAACTAGCGCTCACGCCTATCTAAAGTTCCGGGTTATCCGCCTGTTCGCTGCATATAGGTTCCACCAGGATATGACACACGAGAAGGCTGTTCGCTACACTGTATCAAAAAAAAAAAAAGCGTACCGATTCGCAATGGCAAGCAGCTTCGAAGCTAATTTCACGCTTGCAGCGGCTACTGCAACTGCGTCGGGCCTCGTATCCTTCCTCGGTTTTTCAATTTTCACCTTGCTTTACACATTCGTGCATGGTTCGCTTTGCCGCGGCTGAGGCGGCTTCCAATGTGAGGTTGAGAAGGGCGCAGTATCTCATTCAGTGGAAATGTTTCGACCTCGCCCTGTACAGAGGATCGACGTCGCACTTCTCAACTTTGAAAGTTCTACTGTGTTTTCTGTCGATGATGCCTGTTTGCGAGGTGCCCATCCCGCGCTCTGTCAAAAATGCGGGCGCGCCACTTAACGCGGGACCAGAGCGGGCCTTTGGTGTGACTTTAGTGGTGCCGTGGTCACCTGGATGCTGCGGACAGCGTCGAATCTTGGCAGGAAGCCGCCGCGGCGGCTCAGTGGCTGTGGCGCTCGGCTGCTGACCTTAAAGACGCGGGTTCGATCCCGGCCACGCAGGGGTGGCCTTATGAGTAACTTTCGGACGAGTCGGTCCTATTGGCCCAATGCATTTCTTGAATCTTTGTAGTCGAAGAAAAAGAGAGCAGTGCGGTGTTCCCACAGAAGGTTGGTCGCTCGAGCACCTCTTCTTTTTTTTTCTTTAGACCTGCCTCTGTTTGCGCGTTACTATGAATAATAATAATAATAATAATAATAATAATAATAATAATTGGTTTTTGGTGGAAAGGAAATGGCGCAGTATCTGTCTCATATATCGTTGGACACCTGAACCGCGCCGTAAGGGAAGGGATAAAGGAGTGAGTGAAAGAAGGAAGGAAGGAAGAGGTGCCGTAGTGGAGGGCTCCGGAATAATTTCCACCACCTGGGGATCTTTAACGTGCACTGACATCGCACAGCACACGGGCGCCTTAGCGTTTTTCCTCCATAAAAACGCAGCCGCCGCGGTCGGGTTCGAACCCGCGCGTTACTATGACGAGTTGACGATCACGACCAGCTCGGCACACAAACAGGGCAGGTGTGCTTCGCCCTTTCACGGAAGTTAAGTCCCACGGAAGTTAAGTCCGCGCGGGGAAGAATCGGCGGTCAGGTCGCGCGCCGCCGGGCGCGAACGCTGTCAGGCCCCGGCAGCTGGGGAAGATCGATGAAATCGTGCGCGCATAACTCGGCCAGCCGGAGTGACGGGAGTCGTAAAATTTGACTCCCGTGTGTACGCGCGCGTTAGGACCACGTGTCCGGGGAAATATTGGCGCGAGGCCCTGCCGTGTAAAATACGCTGTTCGGGGAGCCCGCAGTGGGCGTTGTGCAGGGTAAAGAGAGTGTTGTCCAGCGTTGGTGGAGGCGTCGTATTTCCATATTTGGGTTGGTTGGTTGGTTTTTGGGGAACGGAAATGGCGCATTATCTGTCTCATATATTGTTCGACGCCTGAACCGAGCCATAAGGGAAGGGATAAAGGAGGGAGTGAAAGAAGAAAGGGAGAAAGAGGTGCCGTAGTGGAGGCCCATACTTGGGCCTCCGTTGTCAAAATGCGGGTAGTGCACCCACGCTTGCTTTGCGATGTCAGTGCACGTTAAAGATCCCCAGGTGGTCGAAATTATTCCGGAGCCCTCCACTATGGCACCTCTTTCTTCCTTTCTTCTTTCACTCCCTCCTTTATCCCTTTCCTTACCAATTATTATTATTAGCACCCACGCTTTTCGGAGCTTTCCCGAGGCGAAATGGGGATAAATTTCGAGCAGGTATTCTCGTCGTTGTCACGACAAAAAAAAAAAAAACTTTTGCCACTATGCTTGCAAATCTTGAACGCTGATTATATACACATCTCGAGCTAACGCTATATGCCGCGTCTACCCTTTCCGTGTACTTGTCAAGAGTACGCTACTTTGCGTCGTATTGATTATATTTATATTATTTGCTTATATACCTAGCAAGGCTCGGAATATTGTAGCCGCGTACAAAGTCTGTTGTAGTCCCAAAGATGTCACTCATAGCGAGAGTTCGTCCAGAGCAGTGACCTTGGGCCTAGCGACTCCGCAGACGCGTTGCGATGACAGCTTCGTTGGTCATGGGCGCCGGCCTCATTTCGAGAGTACTTAACGCGTTCTGACACATGCGGTTGGTACCCGGAACTACTCATTAGAACCCTTCCATTGTGGCACACCACTCTAGCCATCTGTCTCGTTCGCTGGCATGTGTCGATTCAGTTCCTATCAGCTTCTCTGTTTTTCTCTCGTGTTACCTCGCCCGACCACGACTACATTTCGGTCACGGCGCATGAAGGCGCACTAACTGCCACGAGAGTTGCAAAGAGGTCCCCGCCTTTTGAGCGATGAAAATGCATTGGGTCCCAATTCGTGACTGAAGAGAAGATAGTATGTCGGCATGAAGTACCTTAACAGCATGGTTCGACGGGCCGATGTATGTACTTCGCTTGCGCTCCCCGAGCAATGACCACTGTCGTATTATTTCCGAGTCGCTGCGTAGCTCCAGAATTGTTCCTCCTTCTCGAGGCACTGGACCGCCACTGACGTGCATGCACCTCTTCTTCCCTTGCAAGCCCACACGTGCATGATGAGTGAACGGCCTGCGCATGCGTAAATCTTTTTACCGAGCAGTTTGTCTTACTCGAGGCTCCTTTTTTCTTCTTCACAAAATCGGTACGCTGCTGCCAAAGGGGTGGTCACGTTTCCCGTTTTTCCTTCGCTCCCCATCCCTCCGCATCCTTCGAAATTCCGCGTTATGTTACCATGTGTGTACGTGGTATCCCTCGAATTTCCTCCCTTTATTTCTCCCTCGTCGCAGCTTATTGTGTTCCCGCCGGGGGCTGGCGCCAGCCGCAGTGCAGCTCCCGCGTAGTGTACGGGCGACCACCGCGGCGTGGAATAAAAAGGAGAGCGGGCTCCTTTATGGCGAGCTCTTAACGTTTCGCGGGAACGAAGAAGCGCGCTCTTTCTTCGGAACGGACGCGCGTCTTAAGCCGGCACAATGGGGCGGCGACGCTGGTTTCCGAGAACCTCCTCCACTCGGGGCGAACCTAATGCGAGTTTTCAATTTCCGCTTCGGATGGTGCTTCTCTCTCCACTTTTTTTCCTTTTCTTTCCCGCCCGCCCCGTGTCGCTCGTCACAACGCATCCGGAATGGGAAGAAAAATTGGGGAAATGGGGACGGCGAACAAAGGGTGGGGTGTCGCCCTGAAGCGCGCGCATGCAGCTGTACATGTCGAGGAGCTGCACGGGCGCGTCTGGAGTCGTCATTCGTGGACAGCCTGGGGACAAGGTGTAGGCGACGATGAGCCGGACTGAGAAAAATTGGAGCTCCGCTTTGTAAGAGCACGACGCTATAGCCTAGATCGGTTGATGCCCACATGTTCGGAATTGGTCATTCTCTACTACTTTACAGTTACAGACCCCTGGTAGTCCTCATACCCTCCTGGCGCAGTGGTGCAGCGGTTAAGCGATGCGCCACTGCCCTGCGATGGCAGCTGCTCACAGCGATGGGCCTTGTGCGGTCCAGGCTGCTCTTCCCGAGCGACCAATGATTAATTTAACTGCCACTGTGGGCGGTTTGCAATGAAGCCGCCAGGTCGCGCGACCTAGATGGCTCACCTACCTCCTCGGTTGCTCTTTCCATGGGCACCACCTGCCAGAGTCATGACTTCTCGCTCACAGCGCCGACGACGGATTTTCTGCGTAACGGGGCCTTTGACGCAGCCGCGAACGTTACAAGAGAACAATCTCGGTAACGAGAAATATTTCTTCTTCTCGAGCATTAGGTGTGAGAGGCGCCAACCTTAGTGCGGACTTCGTTCGTTGGAGCGGGGGACCAGGCCCCGCAGTCTGTGTCCGTTCAGAGGTCGCAGAATTCGTTCCGTTTCGCAGCGCGATATTTTAGCGCAACTCTGGACAACGTCGAGCTGCCTGAACTGAAAACGGAGCACCGGCAAGCCTTCGTCGTCGCTGCTTCCTGCATGGTCATCGCATGACGCTGTTGGGTGCCGCGGCCATGCATCACCAGCGGAACGCGGTAAAGGCCCGGCCACAGTATGCAGACGCGAATTCGGTGGGCTGGTCGGCCGGTCCCGTCGCCGATACACACTAGTCTGTCACGTCAGACCGACGCCAGTACAGCGCGTATCAGCACAGTATGCAGGCGCACTGTGGCAGTGCGCTCCAACTCCGCCTCGGAAGGGGGCGCTCGTTGAGTAAGCCGCGGCAACTGCGAAAAAACTTCGACCTCAAAATTTTCGCCTTATACCGAATGACGACTTCACTCAACTTCAAACTCACGCGTCAGGTTGAGGGTCGATTTGCTGACCTCACTCACAAATGTCAAGCTGTCGCCGAGCGGTCGACCTCGTAAGGTCGAAACCTCGAGAGGTTGCCCACCCCTGGCCAGGGGTGTATCGAATAGGCTCTAAAGTGAAACATCGGTCCTCCTTGTTTTGTCTCGAGTGAAATTATGTAGTGGACATGCAGCACTAGCTGCTCGAGAGAGCAAAACTTTTATCCTGCTCCGAAGTGTTGGTCGCGCAAAGGTAAAGCCCTTAGTCCAGGGCCCCAGCGACTGCAGCAGCGATCTTGAATGTCTTCGAAATGGGCCTGAAATGTCAACACCTAAGCACATTCGGCTGTCTGATACGTGAGGAGCATCTGTTAAAGTTAGTCGCAATTGTTAATTATAATTTTACTTCAAATGTAGTACTAAGTCATCGAAGTCGCAATTGTTAATTATAATTTTACTTCAAATGTAGTACTAAGTCATCGACGACGCCTTCAAAATTACTAGCGGCGAAACGCCGTTTCATCGCGCTTACGGGGCACCGGAGGAATTGTGTAGGCCGGCGCATGTGCCGTTAGAGGACGCGAACCGCGCTGCTCTCCGCTTTCCTTTCCTTCTTTGATTTCTTTTTCGCGTGACGTGGTTCCCGATCGTGCATGGAGCTCAGGTACACGCTAGCGCCAACGCTGGCTGTTTTTTTTTCTGCCGTTTTATAGCACCTTTTGTGGTTCTTATCACGAGTTGGAGAGAGCAGAGCACGGTGATGTAAGATCGTCTTCAGGGCGTTAAAATTTAATTTGCCTCGCTTCCAGCGACATCCGCTATTCGTTCGTGGAAGGGTGGAGCCCTTTCAGTTTTCGTCTTTTGCGCGATGTATGTATTTTTTTGTTGAGTCATTTTGAAGATGCCGCCTGCATATAAATGCCAAGTTGCTCCTGAATGCCTTTTTTTCGTTCGCTTTATTTTTCTCATTTACTTTTGCCTCCGCAAGCCTCTTTTCCTCGCTTTCAGTGGGGAGAATAAAAAACGCGTTCGCGGTGCACGCGTTTAATATACTTATCGTCTTGGGCACTGTATTCGGCAAACAGCTGCAAGAGATGCGGCGTCTGCGCGGTGCATGCATGCAGTTAAGATTCAAGCTGCCGCGAGGACAGCCGGCGAGAGATGACGAAAGCTCTCCCGTGCTGCCTCGTTCGTGAGGGAAACTTTCTGGGCTGCGTTTCGTGGAGCGTTTTCCTGGGTTCTTTCTGTCAGCATCTTTTTTCTCCTCTTAATATCTGCCGCGAACACTTTGACCTCCGCTGCACTCCTTTCGTCGCTTTGTCGCGCCTTTGTGTGGGCGAGAGATTCTTCACTGCGTGTGCTCATTGTGGGCAACGAAAGGCCGGTGGAAATTACTTTTCTATTATAATCGCGGGAGGGGGGGGGGGGGGGGACAGCGGTGGCTTCTTGGCGCAAGCTCATGTGACTTTGCGTGCGTCCTGCTCCGCCGCGCATCTCTTACGGACGGCCGACTTTCGCAATTTTCCGTGCCGCCGGCAAACCCCCCCCCCCCCCCCCCTTCTCTGCCCCCGCTTTGAAGAGCCTCTCGTTTCACACTCGCAGGTTGCATTGGGCCGGAAATTTTCGGAGCAGCCCATTGTTCGCCGCGGCGTTTATCCCAAAGGACGAGAAGAGAGTGTGTGCGTTTAAGAGCAGCTTTTTTCTTTCTCACTGCAGTGGCAGAGCCGGTGTCCGTCCCTGCGTAATTTTGAGCACGTGACTTTTCTTCGGGCTCTCTCATTTGCCGTAAGCAAGCGCCCACCTAAGATAGTCGCGAAATATTGGGAAATGGACGCTTGCTATAGGCCCCGCCGTGAAAATCCAGTACGGGTGCATAATGGAGTGAGCCCTGCTTGTTCCGATCGTTAAGCTCGAGATGGCGGCCACCGGTGCAGTCTCTTTACGGCGTTCCAGAGAAAACGCCCTCCAAAGCTTTTCTTTGGATGCTGCTTGACTTTGAGCTATCGTCTAAATGAGGTTACTGCCGCGTTCACCCCCTTGTTGCGTGAAACGGTTGCTGCGCGTTTCATTTCCTGAACGAGAAATTTTCAAGTCTCTTTGCCGTGGTTTTGAAATTCTCCCGGATATAGGACTTCATCACAGGGGCGCTTGCTCTGTTCTTTATTTTTAGGAAAATTCAAAATTTCAAGGATAAGGAATGTGGGCACTTACTCGAGCATGGGCGGATGCTCGGTATTTTACGGTAGTGTTGTTGTTGTTGCTGTTGTCTCTCTCTCTCTGTCTTTGTGACCCCGAAGAAGTCAACGTTTGCGTGTGAAGGGCTTCAGATTTGACGCACAAGCCGCTGTGCACATTGTTTGCCCTCCCTTAGTTGTGCCAGTTCGGAAAGTTGTGCCAGTTTGCGCGCGCGAACTGCTGGGGCACTTAGTTCGCATTTGACATCAATTCGCAAATCGACCGTCATTTTTTTTTTCATGTGTGCCCCTTGGCTGGCACCTTTCCTCGTGATAGCTTTTAGTTCTTGGCCACGTTGCCGTTACTGGATGACAGGGGCTAGATCACTTGTCAGATGCATAGTGAATAACAATACGCATCTTGGCGCATATCCCCAGTGCAGGGGATCGGCGCTTGCTGGTGCCGTGCTATCGCGACATCCATCAGTGCGCCGTCTTTTCTTCTATCCTCGATTAGCTGCCAACAAGGGACGGCGCTCGCACTGCTAGACGGTGCTGTCTGATGCACTGTAACATATATCGCAGGAAGCTGACTGAATACAGGGATACGAACTGCAAACGATAGTTTGCGCTAACATGCTCTATTTCAGAGCTCTGCTCGAATGTGGCACCCATAGGTTCCTTATCTTCCATACCGTAAAATTTGATGTAAACTTTATTTTTCTGCTTTTCCGGTGTTTTTGGCGTCTTCTTAATGTTGTTCTATAGTTCGCAGCCGCTTAAACATCTACCGGTGTGTCGCCGCCATCAGCACGCCAGGAACTTCTGGTGCGGCAACTAGGTTTTCCAAACTGAGCGCGCAAAATAAATTCCGCCGAGTGGTTTATTCAGCTCTGTGGTGACGAGTGCCCCTGCGAGAATGAATTGCCCGGAAGCGGCCGGCACGGAGGGGGGAAATGAAGAGATTACCCGGGAGCTTTCGCTTGCGCAGATCTGTGCGTGTGTGCACGTGTGTGTCCTGTTTAAAATGGTCTGAAAAATGTTCCAGACTAGAGCTGCGATAAGGAATGGCGAGCAGACTGTTAAGCAAACAAAACAGCCAGACAGAATAAATATCGAGGTGGTTTTAAGGGAAGCAAAAATTAGCACAAGCTCTGCATAGAGATATAAAAGTGAATAAGCAAGAGACATCACACTACCGTGAAAAAGCAGTGCACCTAATTTGCATTCAGCTGACACGAAATTTCCGCGATGAAGAACTACGGGAAGGAACCAAGAAAAAGAAATAAAGGTTGTTTTCTTCCACAAACAACAGCCTTCAAAAGCAGACCAGCCTTTTCTTTTATTTAGGTCTTTTTTTCTTTATTCTGCCACTGCTGGCGTGCTCTCTACTACTGTTTTGTTTGTGTACGTTTCGGCTGATGAGTCTCGGGTGCAAGCGTTCCGTTTAATACGCGCAAAAGTGCTTCCCTTTTCGCGAAGATTGATGACAAGGGCTCGTTCCCTACTGCCTTGCTCTTTGCGCGCCTGTTGTCCCTTTTCTATGTTTGCTTGGAAACTGGGATAACGCTGCATGCTGGTGGTGTACGTTACTTGCGGAGGTTCTTTTTAGGAGGCAGCTCTATAGCGCCGTCATCGGTCAGTGTGTTAGGCGCATATGTGCACTCCAGACCCCTGGTAGTCAGCCGTGCCGGATTTGTAATTGATGTTGAGTGTTAACGGAGACGTAATGGCCGACGGCGTGCACCCTCTTCTGCCCCGCGCTCTTCTGCTCGCCAGTATGGCTGCTTATAATAATAATAATAATAATAATAATAATAATAATAATAATAATAATAATAATAATAATAATAATAATAATAATTGGTTTTTTGGGGAAAGGAAATGGCGCAGTATCCGTCTCATGTATCGTTGGACACCTGACCCGCGCCGTAAGGGAAGGGATAAGAGAGGGAGTGAAAGAAGAAAGGAAGAGAGAGGTGCCGTAGTGGAGGGCTCCGGAATAATTTCGACCACCTGGGGATCTTTAACGTGCACTGACATCGCACAGCACACGGGCGCCTTAGCGTTTTTCCTCCATAAAAACGCAGCCGCCGCGGTCGGGTTCGAACCCGGGAGCTCCGGATCAGTAGTCGAGCGCCCTAACCACTGAGCCACCGCGGCGGGTAGGCTGCTTTGTCCGTTGCATGCATTCGTAAACCATTTTCTGATGTCTTGCTTGCTAGGCGCGAGCGCTTTTCCGATCCGATTCCTTCCGTGCTGCGAATGGAAACGTGCGCAAATGGGGGAGATTATTTCTGCGGCAGGACAATTAGCTTCTGCGCGAAGCGCACACAGCGCGGAAGGTTTTATCTTCGGAAGACACGATCGCTTTTTAACGACGCCGGTGGGTGTACATATCGTCGTGGCGCAGACCAAACTTCGAGCACTTATCGCAGCTTCGTGTGCTTTGGCCGTTAGTCGAAAATTGTCCCGATTCTCGCGGGTTGCGGCGTATTTCGGTCGTCGTATCTTGCGGAGTTGAAAGCCAAGGGCCTCACGCTCTCTGCACTTAACGATTCCCAACCGCGTGCGGCCAGCTCTTCTGCGCTATACGCACGCCATTAGAATGCAGTTAAAGGGACATTGAGGACAACGCTATCAAATTTTAGAGCCCTAGCTAGCTCTGCTGGTCGCGTTTCGAGCCTCCGAGTTATGCTGATTCCACGGAGAGAATCCAAGATGGTGGCCTCCATAGCAACGACAGTGTAACCCAGTGGTTGCCATGGTAACCGAGGGGGTTACTTAATGGAATAAAATCATAGCAGGTGACAGCGTGATGCGCGACCACCACAACTCGAAACTAAACTATGGTGGCGGCAAAAACTCTTATTTTAACAGAGGTGTTTGGGGCACACCGGCCCCTGGGCCCCCACGTACACGACCCCACTACACTAAAACATTCATGTTCCAATGGCCCATGACGTCGGAAGCCCGGTCCGTAGCGGTCTTCTGCCGCGCCGGTCTTCTGCCCACTCGCATGTTCCCTAAGGGAATGCAGATCGCCCGGGTGATCCCATTATTTAAGCACGGAAATAAAAATAAACTGTTCAATAACTGTCGACCAGTTTCATATGGCCTGTACTTTCTAAGGCCATTGAGAAAATACTACGTATTCGACTGAACTTATTTCTTGATTTTCAGCATGACCTTAGGAAGCGTAGGTCTACTGAAACGGCACTTTTAACACAGATAGAAATTATACTACATGCATTCAGAGAAAATGAACTCACCGTGTGCATTTATAATCATTTTACCAAGGCGTTTGATCACATTAATCATAATATTCTACCGCAGCGGTGGCCGAGTGGTTGAGCATCCGCCTCGCATGCGGGAGGCGCGGGGCTCGATCCCCAGTGCCGCCGGGTATCCACCAGTGATGCAATGGGTACAGGCTTTCCCCTGGTCTGGTGCTTGGCTTCCTTGGGGTGAAATGCTTGGGAAATGGGTCTCTGAACCCACCTTGAGAAATCTAAAATACCTTGTGCCATGGCGCTCTTTGGCCGTAGATCCCTTGCGCCATAAAAATCCATGATCATCAATCCATAATCATCAAGATAGACTAGACGTTAGGCAAGATGATGTTGCAAAATTCCAATGCGTTCTTACGTCCATCTCGAAGGCCGATTGCACTTCTGTGTCGCGGCAACTCTTCTCGACGGCATTGACCGAATGGCACTGCTTCATATACGACCAGAAGTGGCATAGACCTCTATTACCGCCCGCGTTTATGCGCGGCCTTTCTGCAGTGTTTAAAAAGTCGATGACGGCGGGGAGCAGAGAGGACGTCATCGTCGGCTTGTGTGCACGTGCAGGTCTTCTCTTGCCACTTCCCAATATTGGGAATGTTCTTCCAGAACAACACAAGCCGCGCCAAGGCAAAGCTCCTCTGGTGTTTTGCCCGCTCACGGTCACTTTCGCACGGAGCGCAGTGTCTTGGTTTTCAGCGGGGATGCCCGGAACGGCTGTTGCGTCCTGTCTAGCGGTATGCTGGCGTGTGGAATACTGTGCCCGCATTAGACAACCGTGCATTCATTTGGTTGGCCTGCCGCGAGGGTTTGCTCGATTGTACTATAGACAGCCGGCCCCCGTGGCTTGCTCCTTCAAGAACCGACACTGAGCGGCGCTTTCGTGCCGCTCACACGGGCGCCTCGGGATCGTTGGTTCAGGCGTTCGGTAGTAGAGTTTTAGCATAGAGGTAGGTAGTAGCGATGTGCGGTAACGCTATGCTAAAACTCTTGTGGCGGCGCGTCGCGGCGCAGCGAGACGCCACGGACGAAATGAAGGCGAACGTCTCCCTGTGGTGCCCCGGATATGACGCTGTTGACGAGAAACGCTGCTTAGTTGAGCGATCGCCGAAACCGTGAGCTTTGCTCCGGCGTATCACTCTCCGTTTGTGTCGTCGGAGGCTTTCTGCTTCTGGCCTCACCTTTGTCCTTCCCTGTGGATGCTACCGGCAGTGAGTGCAAGCCAACGCGGCACATACGCCTCGCGCGTACGTAGCCGAGCGGAATAAGCTATGCGCAAAACGCACGCGGATCTTCCGTGCAAGCGCCTCGGAGGGGGAAAAAAAAACCCCGCGGCATAAGCGCATGCATGGCGCTGCTCATACGTCATGATTTACGACGAAACCACGCCGCGTGGCTGGCGGCTGCAGGATTACGCACACGTTCCCTTTGGCGCCGCGACGTGTAGTCTGCGCCGGAGAGGAAAGCTGCGGCAGAATATGTCCCAGTAGGGCTCACCAACGGGAACCAGTGACAGCAGGAAAGAGTTATATACTCCGCGTGCCCAGTGGTGGGCTAATTTTCCATCACCCGTTTCACTGCGTGCACGAAAAGTGCGCGGTCCGTCCGGCGAAGAACGGTGCGTGTAATGCCCGCAATGCATGCCAAAAGTATCGGCCACAAATGTAGGTGGCAGGAGTGGTATGGTTGCATTCGAGACTGATTACCGGTTCTCTCCGCGCTTCGTTTTTTTTTTTTTTTGCTTCTGCTTTGACGTGTAGCCTTAGTTTTCTAGTTGGTGGAAACTTCCCTCGGGAACTTCTTTCCGAGTCGACCGCTCGGACTTGTGTTTGTTTTGTTTCTTCTTCCCTGTAGTGAGCTTCTACGATTCGCTGTAAACACACACACGAACAAAATCGAGGGAACGCACATATACGAAATGCACTTTATTATCTGTCTGGCTTGTCGTTTTTTTTCTTCCTTTGTCGTTCTAGGCGTTCCTGCGTTCCGAACGCGAAAATTCGTGCTCTCTCCATGGCGCCCTTGTCTTCATCCGACTTTTCCGGCGATAAGCAGACGATTCTCGCAGATGCCGTCGCGACCGTATTGCTTTTGATTCGCAAAAAAGAATCGCAGAAAGAATTCGTTAGCAGCTCTGTCAGCGTTGACAAACAGCTCCCCGGAATTCTCGATGCTGGAACTCCAAATTTTCCTGTAATGGATTGTTTGCTGTGGCTGCGCTCTCGCAGTCCGCGAACCTTTTTTATTTTACCCCATTGTCGCTTAGCGCTGCCCTATATATAGACCGTAACTCCGTCCATTCTGCGCCACCAGCCGCAACTCGGCGCTTACGGCGCCAAGTATCGAATGCCTTTCCCGAGCGTTGCTTTCCCAATCATTTTTTTTTTGCTTCAGTTCTGTCGTCAGCTGTGCGGCACTGCAGGGGCCAACGGGACAAATGACCTTCCCTCCGCTATGTTGCGGACTACGTATACTATAAGCGGGGAAAACAAAGTTGTAACGCGCGCTGTTGGTTTAACGATGACGTCACAGTGCCGTCAGATGAGCGGGAACATGCGCAAGCGGAGAAGAGTGCGCACGCTTCGCGTGTTGAGTGCACGCCGACATCATTTTCGCATGTCTTGCCGCTGATAAGTTATCAATGCGGGTGTCATCAAAACATGCTCATCGCATTGCCCGGCACGTTGATTTACAAGACGCGGCGCCGAGAGGGCCGCTTTTGCCGTAGTTGCGCGAAACTTCCATGCAGCGCCAGATACGGTGGCGCATCTGGTTACTGAGGCGGCACATGTCTTTGGGGGCTATCTCCACTGTTTGTCAGGTGTGCTGCTTCCAAGTAGCTGCATGCTGAGACGCTTACCTCGTTCCTTACTTTTTATTATTAATTATTTGTTCTTGCTGCTTTCCCGTGCGCATAACTCTCATTGTACAGCTCTGCTACGCATGCAGCAGTTTTTTAGTCCAGCGGTGCATGGTTTCTCCTTGTCCTCCTTGCCCTTGCTTACGTGCTGCCTCGTGACTTCTCTCTGCCAATTTAAGTCGTTTCCTGCTCATTCCTATCGAGATCAAATTGCAGAGTAAGAAAGTTTGCTTCTCCTCTAAGCGCTCGCAAGGATTTGCTGTAATTTTTCCACATGAGCGTGTAGCCTGTCGTGTCTCACATGGGTGGCTGTTTTCGAAGAGCGTACGGGAAATTAAGCCTAAATTTTTCCGCTTTGCGTGGCCGTATTTTTTCTTTTACATGGTCACTATCATCGTGTGTGTGTGTCTGTCTCTCTCTCTTTGGGACGCCGAAGAAGTCAACGTTTGCGTGTGAAGGGCCTCAGATTTGACGCAGAAGCCGCATGTGCACATTGTTTGCCCACATTTAGTTGTGCCAGTTCGGAAAGGAGAAGGCGCAGCTGAAGGTGTCGAGTAAACAGCGCGAGTTTTGTGCGCTAATCTGCCGACAAAATCTGTTTTTGAGCCGGCAGGTTTAGTTTGCCTACTTCACAACACGACGTGCACGTGGACGGGGCAAAAACAGCGTCTTGACGCGGCTCACAATTCTCCGTGCTACTTGTGCAGAGAGGCGGAGCGAAAAAAAAAAAAAAAGTCTTGTTTTCAAAGCCTAAAGAAGAGTTTTTTTTTATTTATTTTTGTTTCTGGATGGCATGTACAGGCCAGGTAGGAGAGAGTAGAGGCAATATTCGTTGCTGAGCCCTCTTTGTTTTAAAAGAACGTTTTAGTGTGAATTCTACACTTCCCATTGTCGCGCGTGCCTCTTTTGGGGTACATCTGTTCTGCAGCGCGCATGCGTGGTTTGCACCTTGTGGAAACTGCAACGTTTACGGTAGCGACTTAGCGATTACTGTACGCTAAAACATAATCTGGCTTCGCTGTGGTCCAAGCATTTCATCTCGGTGGTCGCATGTCCAATATTCTTGGACAAAAATTTTTAGTATTTAAAAATTATAAATAAGGTACTGTTATGCAAATATTGAAGGTAATGGTTCTTTCTTCCGATGTGTAGCAAAACGTCTTTCAAAGTTTTTCCATAGCTCGCATCGAGCAGTTGAGACTACCATAGAAAACCAATGGGGAACGCGTTTGACGATAGCAAAACCGTTAAAGGGGCTCTGAAACGCCTTCCGAGGAGAGCACATTAACTCACTTAATCGCTGCACTGCGTTGCCGTGAAAACCAGAGCCAAATAATACTCTTCTGCACGCAGCAGACGACCCACAATCACGCGTCAAAGTTGGCGAGCCCTTCCCGGCGACTTTTTCATGCTCGCACCCTCCTCCGTCCCCAGCATCTGCGTAGACAAGGTGAGAGGTAGCCATTAGTTAGATTCTTGCAGACGTCAGGCAGCTATACCGTGGCCGCGGCCAATAAGCCGCTTAGCTCCGGCGGGTCGGCGGAGGAGAGCCTACTTTCCAGCTTGCAAAAAGTGACGAGAGGAGAGGGAAAGGCGTGAGGACGCTGAAATTCAAATTGTAACTACAGATAACTCGGCTTCTAAAACAGCATTTAAAAAATTCTTGCTCGACACTATTCGTGAAGCGGCGAGCTTCAATATCCCAGGCATGCCGGAACTTTATTAGAGCCCCCTTCACAGCACCTTTAATAGCAAAAAAAAAAAAAAAAGCGAGCCTGTCGACGGGAGATCTGCGGATATATTGACTGTTATAGTGAAATCTTACAATGTACGAAAAATTGCCTTCATAAACTCTTTCCCGTTCAAAAATTCTTTTGTCGAGAATTGTTGGGGATGTCGAAAGGACAATCCGGTCGGAAAACCTTCCGCATACTCCTTCACGAAGATCCGCTGCTGCTCTTAATTACGTGCACTAGAATTAATCAGCTCTTAGAGAGCGTTTGTTCGGCAACCAAGTCTTCCTTAAGCTTACATTTTCATGTCGGTTAAAAAGGCTCGAACGATCTAAATATATACTTCTATACCATAGTGCGACGCGCTTTGCCACGAGCAGCGTTCGTTAGCAGTGAATTAGCAGAGATGATGTTAATTCGCTCTGTGTTTTCAGTGGTAGGCAAGGCCTTGGTAACGGGAAGCAACTGCATGCTGGGGGGAAGCAACGCTGCCTTTCTTTTTTTCTCTGACGTATCACGAACGCAGGCGTCCTTTCCGAACATGTGAATGTGAATAAGTGACGCCCCAAGGATTTCTCTCGTCAACAGGTCTTTTGATCGGTAGTCCACAACAGATGATGGCAACCGCAGATCAAAAGACAAGTTGGCGAGAGAAATCCTTGGGGCGTCAATTATTCACAGGTTCGGAAGGGACGTGCCTGCGCTAGTAATACACGTCACTTGCTCTCCTGCAAACTTCAGCTGCTTAATTCAAGGTAAAATTGTCCGTCTTCCTTTGCGCTGGGTGGTAAGGCGGCACACCGTCTGTTGTCAGTGAGCGCTCGTCCCGTCTTTCCGCGCTGTCTTTTTCCAAAAGCAGCGTATATATGCGGTCTGTGAGGTGCTTCTTCTCACCTCTTTCTCGTCCTTTCAACTTTCAAGGCCGTTCACTGGCTGTTGCTAGGAGCAGTTCGTGGTTCCTGTACGTCGCCTGCTGATGGTCTCCCGTCGGCACCTTTCGAAACGGTTGTAGCCGCTCTTCGAACACCCCCCCCCCCCCTTTTTTTTTTCTGTGTTTTTCTTCCCGTCTATGCGTGCGGCCTGATTTTTCAATCTTCCGAATGCCAGCAGTGCGGTTACATCACGCGCTGGCCCCGTCGGCAGCCCCATATCTTAAAACGCATCCCTTCACTTTCTGTCATTTTTTTCCCCCTGCCTTCGTTTCCTCTAAGCCTCCCGCTTCTTCCATCTCGCACTGCTGCGTGTGTGGGTGGAAAGCAAACCTCGCGCGAGCTACACCCAAGCGCGCGCGCTGCCAACGGGGCGAAACGGGAGGTGGCGGCGTTTGTCCAGATATCCGGAAATTGAAGGAACTCTCCTCGCAATGGATGGACAGCGTCCGGAGGCGCGGCTGCTTTGTTCTCTCTCTCGTTCTTCCTCCCCGTGGCCCCGATAAGAAAGGACGTTCGCGTGCCCCGCTGATAGGATTGATTTCTCTGCGCTGGCTTTCTTCCCTTTGCTCGCGCTGCAGTTTGTTCGGTCACCGCCCCCTTGTCTTCTGCTCTCTCTCTCTGCTTCATTTTTACCGAGCTTCTGATTCCCGGAGAAGATTTAAATTGCTGACGCCGTCTCTGTAGCAGTCAAGAAATATGGTTTCGCGCGCACAGGATTGCGCTGTTAAAGTGGATTTTTCGTCTCTGCACTGCCGAGTCTCCAAGTTTTTTTGTTTTTTTTTTCTGTCTCTCTTGACGTGACGGGATACGCGGACTTCCATATCCCGCGGCTTTTCATCTGTTCTGCCGTCTTTTGTCCTACTCGAGGCTTCATTATACGGTCAGACGCGAGCTTGTGCATTTACGCAAGCACCGTTTTGTTGTCAAGCAGTGCATGGTTTAGGGCCGTTGCGTGATTGTTTGGTAGCGTTCTGCCATTCTCGTTTCGCACATATGTATCTTTTCGCTGACTTAACTATCTTGCTTGTGGCAACGTGTTAACTAGATCGCGCCCGAGGGATGAAAATGTCGGGTGAGAGCTTACAGCATTTGGGTTTGGGTTTTTACTGGATTGCAGAAATTTAATCTTAAAATAGTCCTTTATTCAGTTAAGATTATCTGCATAATAAAAACTTGAAAGCATTATTACTTAGCCTTAAAGTTGAGTTGAGTTGAGGTGTTGAATGCTACAGGTGGGATTAGCCTTGCTATATCTGCCGGAAATTGCTCCACCGCAGCGTCCCTTCGATATTAACAATGCCGCATCTACCCCGCTAAGCGCACAGTCTCTTATAATAGCACACATTCTCTCCCGCAGTCACCATCTATGCACACAATCAATCCACACAGTCCACATCACAGTCCACTCCAGAAGTCACCATCTATGCACATATTCAGTCACAGTAGAACATAGGCCATAGTAGTGTCACAATCCATACACACATTCACTCACAGTATAACGTAGTCCACTCCGGAAGACACCATCTACGCACACGTTCACAGTATATAGGCCATAGTTCGTTCCTGCTGTCACCATCTAGAAACAAGATCCGTGTCTTGCAGAAATGTTAAAAGAAGGCGTGCAGCCTCCCTTCTGCATGTCTGGTTTCCACTCGGGTAGACAATGTCCTGAACTGTACTGTGACGGGTTAGCCTTAAAGTATGCGACGCACACTTATTCTAGTATACGCTGAGAATTGTCATTTAATTCTAGAGTCCGTTGCCCGTTGATTTAGCATTGCGTCCTTTGAAGTAGAAGGTTGCTTCGTCTAGATGGTTAGTTTCTGATTATCTGGTTGCTTGGTTTGCGGGGTTTAACATCCATAAGCGACTCAGGCTATGATGGACGCAGTTAATGTTTAAGTGATCGATGTTGATGATCGACAGATTGATGGTGTTGATCTTTAGGTCTTGTGATGGTTCGGTGATCCGAGGACACGTTGCGGAACAGACTGGACAACTTCTTCGGGACTCCACGTACTTTACTAAGCACGGCCGCTCACCAGCGGCCTGGCCTCCGGTCTCTCCCTTTCGCGCCAAAAAACTCGCTTGCCCAGCATTCTGGGGACCCTTTTTGTAACCAATAAGAAACGCGCTTGTCAGGGCCAATCGTTCAAACCAATCGTTCAAAGCCGGTGCTGACGGGGCTGTTGTCTTGCGAGTACCGCGCTAATTCCATGAAGACTCTACGCATTTCCGCATGGTTACAGGGCGGAGGCAGCAACGCACTAAAAACTCCAGTGGAAGCACAGGGAAACAGAACACCCTGGTCGCGATCTCCACATTTGCTGCTCGCTTCTGGGGCATCCGGTCAGTCATGCGCTGTGCTGTCGAAACCAATGAATTTGCTGCACGCGAGGCCTCGTCTTCACGCAGCCGGCCACGGTGCAGTCGCTTAGGCGCCGTTCTTTCTTGCATGCACTTTGCCGCGTCCGTTTTAATACAAACCCATTGGAACGGCGCCGGGGCGGCGGCTGCTCGAGGAAGCCCGGCAAAAAAGCTACAACGAAAAGCGAGGAGGGCCAAGCTGCCGACGGCCCCCTTGTGCCCGCGATCTCAGCTGACGCCGTAGTGGAGGGCTCCGCATAATTCGGATCACCCGCGGTTCTTTAACGTGCACTGGCACTGTAGCATCTCGCCTCCGCCGAAATGCTGCCGCGGCGGCTGGGGTTTCTGATTACCTAGCAGCATAACTAACGTATCCAAGGCAGCTGATGCTGCAACTTTATTAAGTTGGCATGCTGCTCACATATGTTGTGGATGTGTAGTCGTAGATGACCGGTGCCAAGGGGAGGAGGCGGCTAATGTGTGAAGGTGGCATTTATGGAGAATTAGAATGCCTTATCCCGTATAGTCGACCTGGTATAGGTGATCGCAAGGATGCGTCTGTTGATGATGGACCGACGCGTCTAATTAGGCGAAACGTGCATTTTTCTCCTTTCTGTCGTAGCTCGCACAACGTTGAGGAGACGTGGGATTGAGTGCCGTTCGCATTCTTCAAGTTTTGGACATCAAGTGTCTCGTACAAATTAGTTAGTAGTCACGGCTTAGTGGAATGTTCCCACGCGTGCGGCTGTTCAGGATAAAATCTCTATCGATTTTCGTTATTCTTTTTATTTTTTGCCGGTTAATACGTTCGGGCATATCGCGACGTTCCTCTCTTCCCTGCGTATTCCCATTTCAGCGGCACTCATTCAGAGGCAAAGTGCTTGGAACGGTTTCAATCGCAATCCAGTTCCGTTTGTGCTTGAAGCGTTTTTCAAACGGCCCTTCTCGGGAAGGAAAAGCGCGACTCCAATACATGCTCCGCGCTCGGCTTCGCTGGGTCGTTTCTGCGCATCCCTGAAAGGAGCGATCGCCTTTCAGCCCCAGCCCCGCTCTACGTCGGTGGTTTGCGCCTGGCGTTTCGAGCCTTTCTCCTTTCAGCGCAGTCGAGGTGCCTGGCAAGGAGCAGGCGTGCTGCCGGCGGCCGCTGATTTATGGTGCGCGTCCATTTGCACGCGCTGTATACAGTCCTCCGAAGACGCGCAACGGGTCGCGGCGGAAGAAAGCGTTGTGTGTGAACCTGCTCATCGCACGTACAGCTTCCTTGCCGGACGTGTCGGCGCATTTTCTTCGGTCTGTTTTCCCATTATTGAATATGGTTTCCACTCTCCTGCCCACTTATTACATTCTGCCCGTTAAAAGCAAGCCAATCTCGTGCTCTCGACTGTGTAGGAAGAGGCAGTCCTGTCGTATCGCACAATGCGAGGCGTCTTTCCAGAGCGGTCTCCCTCTCTTCGCAGGTGTTCGGGGACCACTACCACCTGCGGCACAGGCGCATCGCCAAGCGGTCCTTGTCGCGGAGTGAGGAACACCACAGGAGTCTGGAGCAGGAGCCCAGCGTAAGTATCCTTCGTTTACGGTAATGCCTGGCTTGGGACAAACTAGGTGCAGCGCAGGCGTTCTGGGCAGACAAGCATTTCTCCCTCTATACCAGGCCAGCTATAACGGCCGAGAGAATTAAGCATCGTCTCCTTGCACCAAGTTTTAAAGAATGAAATGCTCACAGCTCTCATTTTTGGCAAAGTTGTGCGAACATCTTCCCAGCCTCAAGCCGAACGTATCCGAAACGTTCCCAACTTTTTGATGAGAATGGTAGACAGAAAAAAAAAACTTCCACCATGTTTAGTCTCGAGCGGGATTTGAACCAGCGCCGGCTCAAAAACAGCAGCTTCGTTTTCTGGCGCTTTAGAGCAGTCGACCACCGTCGCTTTTTTTTATTTACTGCCAAATCGGGAAACGAATAAATAATGACATGTCGAAGACGCATTTGTACACAAAGCGTTACATAACTTGTGGAAGATACATTGAAATTTGCGCAACGACTTTAAGGCTTCCATTCTGGGAAGCCATTCTGCCTGAGGTTGCTTTATCTTCGACACCTCAATTACGTTGGTGATGGATTCTTCAAAATATGACTTTAAAGGCCTAGCGTCCCCTTAAGATGCCATTCCCATCGCCAGATGTTGTGATCACCGCAGAGGTGTCTGCAACATGCAGATGTTGGAGAGTTGCGACACCACGGGTTCCCGAGCATCCGCAGGGACATCCCCGCAGGGGGATGATGGTGAACAGTGCGTCACCACAGACCCGAGCACCCGCGCTTAGCCGTGCGTGGCTCAGCCGTGTCCGGGGTTAAGGGGATACTGGTGGTTGACCCATTGCCGAGCGTTTGGACCTTTAAGGCACCTCGGTGCAGGCAACACACCGCTTTCGCCCCAGCTTCCGTAGACGGCTCCAGCCTGACCCGACCGAGGGAAATCGGCAGTCGCCTTTTCCTTTTTTTCCTGGCGGCCAGGGTTAACCGTATGTGGCCAACTACACTGAGTTGCGTCATATTTGGTTATGGTTGGGGCGTACAGCTGGCATGGGCAGGACTTGCAAGTTCCTGTCCCGTCCCTTAGTTGGGCTCCATGGTGGGTGGCTGGCGCCATGACAGAAGAACTTAATTTTTTTTATGGCTCCCCCTCTATCCAAACATGATCGCTGTCTCAGAAGAGGGTGGAACGACGCACGATACTTTTTTCCAGAAAAGAAAGGTAACATTCCCCAAATTTCATGTAATCCATAGCGAAACAGAAGAAAAACAAGCGAGAATCATATCCCATTCCTAATCTCAAAGTGCTTGATAGATGCTTTGGGCCTTGGCTGCAAGGCATCTATCAGAAATGGCCAGTGGTGACCTGTTGCTCGAATTGCGTGACAATGTACAGCATTCAAAACTCGCAAACATTATAAAACATATTCATAGGGGACATTCCTGTCTCCTTTACATCCCACCGATCTCTCTGAATACTGTCCGAGGCGTAATCTCTGACCAAGATGTCATAGACGTTCACCGGATCAAGATCCGGAAGGACATTAAGGAAATAGTTACAAAACACCTGCTCCCCACTTTTAACACCAGCACATTGCCTGATACTGTCGAAGTGGGATATTTGAGAGTTAATCTAACGCCATACATACCAAACTCTCGCAGATGCTTCAATTTACAGAGGTTCGGCCACGCCTCACACAGTTGCCGCGGTCGAAAGACTTTCGCGAAGCCCACTGCACTTCGAAGGACCATGCTACTGATGAATATGATGCTGCCACACCCTGCGCAAACTGTGAAGGGGACCTTGCTGCATACCCCGGGGCGTGCCCGTCCTGGAAGAAAGAAAAAGAAATAATCATGCTTAACATTTCTTTCAAAAAAGCAAGAAGGCGATTTGCGCAAGCCACAAACACATTCCCCTTCGCCGCAAAAACAACCTTCGCCGATGGGGTGCGTGGACGCGGCGCACCGCACCAGGCTTTGGCACCTGTCCAGGCCACACCCAGTGAGCCTATGGAAGGGCCATCCGCTCCTTCGGGTGGAGTAGGTAACACTACTCCGCCAACCCCAAAGCAGGCTACCAGACCCTCGGGTTGGCGGGCCTCTATAGACCCCTTCCCACAGGTCAAACGTCCGCACGCCTTCTGCACGGTCGTCAGCGTCTCTGCAGAGGCAATGAACACGACCCAAGGCAGCCCTCTTCCGTCTACGTCAGACGGACGGCGGGACTCCTTGGATAGGCCAAAAAAAGAAAGACAGGCCCCGAGTCACGGGGCCAAAACCAAGTTAATCTAGGTTTCACTGCGTAGATACACAACACTAAGATGACCTTCATAACAGAATGTAACTGCAGAGGACTTTTAAATAACTGCAGTGACATAAAAGACATCTTAGACTCCATCTCACCTGCAGCTTTAGGTCTACAAGATACTAAATCTCGGTCCTCGGCACACGATGTGCTTTAAAAATGTAGTTTTCTGCCGTGACCGAGAGGGAGCGAGCGAGCGGGCTCTCGGGAGGCGTAGCCATCATAGTGTGGCAGCTCGTGAGTAATAATAATAATACTGAAACTAAAACTAGGATTCGTACAGTTGCCGCCCTCGCCGTTAGATGGCGTTCCACGTCACACTCGTGGTATTACAGGACGTGCTCCGTCCACCGTCGCCGTAGCTCAGTTGGTAGAGCACCGGACGCGATATTCGGAGGTCGTGGGTTCGGCTCCCACCTGCGGCATGGCTGTTTTTTCTGCTGCTTCATAAGTAATTTTCTTTAAGCGAAAGATTAATCGAAGTATTATTCTCCCACTAATCAACACTAGAAAAAAAAAGACATTCCCCTATGCACCTCGGTTTTGGTGACTGTTGGCTTCCTTAATATGTTTGTCGGACGAGCCCCTCATTTCATGTGCCTTGCCTGCTAATAGCTTAACGGGGGTCTCGGTTCTGGCAGTCCTGATGTCATAGGTAGCATAAGAGGGCTCTCGCACAGTTTCCACCCTCGCCGTTACATGACGTTCTACGTCACACTCGCGGTATTACAGGACGTGCTCCGTCCACCGCTATGGACGAGGGTGGCGCTGGTGAACACTCTCAAGGTTCGCTTACACCCAATAAACATAAATACCCACAAAAGCAGCAGATTGGACAGCCGTCGCCGTAGCTCAGTTGGTAGAGCACCGGACGCGGTATTCGGAGGTCGTGGGTTCGGGTCGCACCGGCGGCATGGTTGTTTTATCTGCTGCTTTGTAAATAGTTTTCTTTAAGCGACAGATTAATCAAGTATTATTCTCCCATTAATCAGCACTGCAAATAAAAAAAAAGAAACATTCCCCTATGCACCTTGGTTGCGGTGACAGTTGGCTTCCTTATATATATATAGCAGACAAGGCAAATAAAATGAGGGGGTCGTATAAAGGAAGCCAACTGTCACCGCAACCAAGGTGCATAGGGGAATGTTTCTTTTTTTTATTTGCAGTGCTGATTAATGGGAGAATAATACTTGATTAATCTGTAGCTTAAAGAAAACTATTTACAAAGCAGCAGATAAAACAACCATGCCGCCGGTGCGACCAGAACCCACGACCTATATATATATATATATATATATATATATATATATATATATATATATATATATATATATATATATATATATATATATATATATATATATATATATATATATATATATATATATATATATTCGCAATTGTCATTCTCTAGTCTCACAGACCCCTGGGAGTCTTCCTGCCCCTCCTAACGCAGCGGTCAAGCGATGCGCCACTGGCCTTCTATGGCAGGTGCTGCCACCGGCCGAAGGCAAGCTGTCGCGACCAATGATTAACTTACCTGCCACGTGCCACGGGGCTCAGTTTGCTCGCAATCCGGTGGGCAGGTTGTGATGACCCCAGAAGGTCACGTGACCTAGGTGGCCCACCTGTAGGTTGCCGGCTTCAAGCGGTCGCCGACGCCGGACTATTTTTTTTTTTCGGCATAGGTTTACTCTGGCGTTAAATCAAAAGCAGGGAACGTGGCGGCACGTAAAGCACCAAAATGCTTTCAGTGAAGGTGACCGCGTTGCGAAAAAGTCCGCGAAAGCATCCAGGAAAACCGTTTGTGGTGTCTATAGCTCGAGCAAGGGAAGTGTGCAAGGACGGTCAGTAAACCCGGCCGATGGCCGAGTGCCATGTGTGGACCATCTTAGAATGCGCTGACGCCTCTCCAGCCTCTCCATTTCACGCGTGCATCTGCTCTCGACAACGATGTGGGCTGCATTTTAACGCGAGAGTGATAGTGCCGCCATGTCGGAAAATATTCTCCGGCGTTGGCGACCGCTTGAAGCTGAGCCTTCTCTAATGGTGTCTTCGACTGGTCGCTTTTAGGTCGCTCTAGAGCGCTCTGAGAGGCGACCGCACATTCGGCTGGTCGAAACCGGCCGCTCTGACGACATTCGGCTGGCTCTTTCTGAGCGCTCGCCTCCAGCTCAGAGCGCTCTGAGGCGCTCCGAGAAAAAAGTCGGAGCGGCTCCGAGACGAGTCCACGGGACAGAGCCACTTCCGCCATTTCGCAAAAGCGGTGCGAGGCCTCGGCGTCCCCTGCGCGTAGGCAGAAGCATGTGTGTGCTCTTGACGCAGTCACGCTTGCTGCGTTGTGTTTTGCGGATGCCGCGCTGTGTGAGGCAAAATGTTCAAGAAACTCCGGATAAGCATATACGCTAGGAACGCGGTCTGTGTTGCTGTCGCATGACAACAGTGATTCCAGCAGCAGCTCAGACGAGGACGACCGTGCTATCCACGAGGCGATGTTTGAAAAATGAGCGTCCCGTAGGACGGAAAACCGGGGTTGCGATCGATACAGGCTAAGCGGTGACCGCGATGCAAACTGTGCGACCACGTGCGGCTGAAGGTAATCAAGGGACCTTACGTGCGGCTACTGTTGACATCAGCAGCGATGCCGCGTCATTGTTCCGGAAGTTACTTCCTCTGTCTGCGCTTCCGCTCTGAAAACTCGCTGACCATTCGGCTTGACTAGTCTGGCTATGCGCTCAGAGCAAGAGCGGCTCCCACTCTGCCAGATCCCAACCGGATCGTGGGAGCGACCAGTCGAAGACACCATAAATTTGAAGCCTCGCAGCCGGAGCGGTTGGAGCAGCTGAGCCACCTAGGTCACGTGACGTTTTGTCGTCATCGCAACTTATATACCCACCGGTCTGTGACCAACCGGCTCACCGTGCCAGGTGGCAGTTCAATTGATGACTGGTCACGAGAGGTTTCTCGGAAAGAGCAACCTGGGTCTCACAAGCCCCACCGGTGGCAGCACCTGCCATCGCAGGGCAGTGGCGCATCGCTTGACCGATGATGCACCACTGCGCCAGGAGGGGCATGACGACTCCCAGCGATCTCGAAATGTAAAGTAGAGAATGACCGATTCCGCGTTCATGGTCATTAACCCATTAAAATGGTATTGATAGCAAATTTTTGCTTGCGTGTTTTCTTCTTTCAAGTGATGCGTTAGACGGTAGTATACATGGATCACACCGTGGTAGTCGCATACGGCTGCTGAATAATTTGTAACTGAATTTCTTCTTGATGCTGTTTCGGTTTCATCAGGCGAACGATGGCTGTGACGTGTCACGGGAGGCATGAAAAGGATGGCAGCATAACTGCTGACGCATCGTTTTCCGGAGCCCTCCACTACGGCACCTCTTTCTTCCTTTCTTCTTTCACTCCCTCCTTTATCCCTTCCCTTACGGCGGAGTTCAGGTGTCCAGCGATATATGAGACAGATACTGCGCCATTTCCTATCCCCAAAAACCAATTATTATTATTATTATTATTATTATTAATATTATTATTAATATTATTATTAGTCCCATTCCTTCTCTTGAAGCAGGCTGGCTTAAGTGTTGTAGTGAATTAATGCTATGTATTAGCTACTGTATTTTAGTTCTTTTCATGGCTAACGTGACCTAGCACCTATTACACGTCACAGCCATCGTTCGTTTGATGAAACCCAAACAAAACATAAAAAAACTAAATTTTATGTAATTTAGTGGTCGTAGTCGAATGCCACGTGGTGAACAGTGCGTTTTAATGGCTAGCGCATCAGTGTTAGTGAATTTTTGCCAAACAGAAATTAATTTTCACTCTTTCTTCACCCCATAACGGAGCATGAAGTGATATCGGCTTTCCTTTCACTAAAGAATAGCTCAAGTTGCGATGCAGAAGGTATGCAGGATCGCCCTATCAAGTATATGCTTATTAGCCGCCGCGGTGGCTGAGTGGTTACGGCGCTCGGCTGCCAGCCTGAAAGACGCGGGTTCGATCCCGGTTGCGGTGGTCGAATTCTGATGGAGGCGAAATTCCAGAGGCCCGTGTACTGTGCGATGTCAGTGCACGTTAAAGAACCCCAAGTGGTCGAAATTTCCGAAGCCCTTCACTACGGCGTCCCTCATAGCCTGAGTTGCTTTGGGACGTTAAACCCCCATAAACCAAACCAAACCAAACCAAGTATGTGCTTATTGCCATTTCCCCGTGTATTACCTATATTTTAACATGTCTTTGTCAAGCGCAATTTTTCCTGAACGGATGCAAATAGCCAGAGTTTCGGTATTATTCAAGAAAGGTGCCGTTAATGAAATTAAAAATTACAGATCCATTTCTATATGAAGTGTTTTTTTCGAAAGGGTTAGAAAAACTATTACCAATGCAGGTTTCAAGGTTTTTTTATAAGCACAACCTAATTTCTCCAACACAGTTTGTATCTAGGAAGCGACGGTCTACAGAATTACCACTACTCCATCAAAACAAATTTATTTTATTGCAGTTTGAAATTGAGAACATTGTCCTTAGAATTTATATTGATTTTACTAAAGCATTTGATTGCATCCTTCTTTCGGTTCTACTTGATAAGCTTGAAACATACGGTATTCGAGGGCACTTTTTGACCCGTATAAAATCTTACCTTGATAATCACTATCAGTGTGTTGAAATAAGCAATAGCCGCTCAGACTTAAACATATCTCCTGAAGCGTTCCTCATACAGTATTGCTGTCCCGTTCTTGTTTATGGTGTACATAAATGACCTTGTAAACATCTATGAAGATCCGAAATACGTAATTTACGCAACGACGCCAGTATATTTTTTCATCACCTGACTCAAATAGCCTTCAGAATGAAGCAGACACTGCCCTGAAAATTCTTCATGCATGGTCAAAACAAACCTCGCTACAAATAAATATAAACAATACAAAAGCTGCACTTTATGCCCAAATTTAAGCAAATAACAATTCCATCAATCTCGTGTATGATGATAAAAGCATAGAAATTGTAGACAATTTTAAAATACTTGTAGTTATTTTCACGCAAATTATGCTTTGGGATACGCACATAGGATCAATATTGGGCAAGTTATCTCGTGCAGTTGGTGTGGTGGTACGGCTGAGAGCTCTTTTACCTTGTAGGATAAAGGTTCTTGCTTATAACACCCTCTTTTTTGCTACGCTATATTATTGTCCGCTCGTTTGGAGTTCCACATCACGTATGAATCTTGAGAAGATGCATATACTGGAGAAAAAATTGTTCAAGCGACGGAGCAAGTGGGCCTGATGATCAACAGGGTTTCCCAAAAAAGATACGGCGTGAAAGAGGAAGATACACTCAAACTCGTCGGCAGCCTGGTCGTCAGCCGAGTCATCTACTCACTACCATACCACCCGATGACCAAGGGAGATAGGGAACAGGCGGATACGATACTCAGGAAAGCCTACAAGACGGCCCTTCACCTGCCAAAAAACACGTCGAACGAGAAGTTGCTCCAACTGGGCATCAGCAACACCTTCAGCGAACTGGCGGAAGCCTTGCTCGAAATGCAGAAGATCAGACTCAGAAGCACTGCTGCAGGGAGAGCGCTCCTGACTAGGTTGGGAAGGGATACGAGCGGATACGCAGACGTACCCGACAACCTAAGAAAAACAATAAACGTTAGGCCGCTACCCAAGAACATGGACCCTAACCTCCACGAGCGCAGGAGACAGGCGCAGGCTGAACACGTGGAAAACACACTAGCGCGACTGAGCAATACGGTATACACGGATGCCGCCACATACCCGCGAGGAGAGGACCGCGCGGCCACAGCGGTGGTGGTAGATTGCACAGGAAACCTAATCACATGCGCGACGGCGAAAATCGCCAGTATCTCAAAGGCCGAGGAAATTGCCGTGGCGCTGGCGGCAGCAGAAGGTTACAGAACAGGCAGGCCTCTAAACATCCTAACAGACTCAAAGGAGGCGTGCAGGAATTACACAAGGGGCAGGATAAGCAGAACCGCCCTAAAAATCCTCGGCGGGGTCAAGCTCGCCAGGAGAGACATTACACACAAGTTAATTTGGATTCCGGCCCATGCAGGCATAGAGGGCAACGAAAGGGCAGACAGCCTAGCTCGAGAAACCACGTTCCGAGCCGGGCAGTCGCATGCCTCGGAGTATCGCCCACACGCGTGTGAGGGAGGATATACAGACATTCTAAACCTACATAGGGGGACGAGAGATAAATACCCCCCACCGCATAAAGCCCTGACGAAAGAGGAAGCAACGTTTTGGCGCAGACTGCAAACAAACTCCTTCCCAAATTTATACATCCTAAACAAAATGTACCCGACGCAGTACAGAGATACCTGCCCCTGGTGCGGGGCCACACCCACACTCTACCACATCACATGGGAATGTAAACGCAACCAAACATTCCACCAACACAATAACTCGAGTGCGGAGCAATGGGAGAGTCGGCTCACCAGCTGCGAGCTCACGGCCCAAAGGGCTTTAGTGCAGCACGCAAGTCAGGTAGCTAGGCTCAGTGGAGCCCTGGAATAGGGGCCCAACCTTGCTTAAGAAGAGGCCTCAAGTCGCCAGCGCAGTGAAGACGACGGAGGCCTCGAGACGCCAAGCCCTTGAAAGCACCCAAATAAAGTTTCTCTCTCTCTCTCTCTCTCTCTCTCTCTCTCTCTCTCTCTCTCTCTCTCTCTCTCTCTCTCTCTCTCTCTCTCTCTCTCTCTCTCTCTCTCTCTGTCTCTGTCTCTGTCTCTGTCTCTCTCTCTCTCTCTCTCTCTCTCTCTCTCTCTCTCTCTCTCTCTCTCTCTCTCTCTCTCTCTCTCTCTCTCTCTCTCAAGCACTATTTAACTTGCGTTAGATTTCCCACACATCAGACTTATTTCCGAAAGCAAATATAACCCCTTTTTGGCCTTCATAATTACAAGTGAAGTGAAGGTTTCAAGCGGGAGGTAAAAGAAAATTTAACTTTCTTCATGAATTATATCTTACCACGAAGACGTATTTTTACGTCAGAGGATACGCGTAACAGTGGAAGGTGGTCACTCCGCGATCCAATTTTTCTACAAAGAAAAATAACCATACGTCCTATCGACACTTTTAAATACTTTTCAAAAATCAGGCCTGTTTTATACATTTTATGTATACGAGCATTACGTGAACTTCCACTGAGCCACCGCGGCGGGTAAAAACTGTCGCTCATTCTTTCTTAAGTAATTGAATATTATTTTTCATGTAATTTGCGTTTTTCTTGTCTTTATTTTTGTGCATATCTCATATGAAGTTAATTGCTATGTTTATTTCCTGCTCAATCGTTGCTTTCCTTGTAAAGGAGGCTGCGGGCTCTAGTGAAGTCGCTTGCCTCTAAAATGACTTTCACCCGCAGTCTCCTCCATCACTGCCTACGGTCTTTTAACGCTATCGCGTCATACGCGTGGGCGCAGCTTAAGCGCCCTCGCTAGTTTTTTTATCTCTATTTCCAGAGTAAGAGCGGGAAAAGCTACCCAGGTGCACGCATTAATATCTACTTTGAGGTTGATTTATGATAACCTGGAGCGTCACGATTTTATATGGAAGTGAGCGAAGTTAAAACACAAGTCAAGATCGAGCAACGTCTGATAGCAGTTACCGGTCACCAGCGATGAGGGAAATTTCAGCTTTTCACCTCTTGAGTCATCGCTAGGCTTGCCTTGACCTTACATGGAACTTGTTGGCGCGCAGGTAACCTCTGAAACAAGCGATTTCGCAGGAATTCGTCCCAACTCGCACAAAGAAGGGCTGTCGAGATCGCTTCTTCTCTTGAAGGGCGAGTTGCGTACACGCATCACGCGCCGTGTTCGCAAGTGCGCTTACATACCTGAATGTCTTGGCTTCGCTCCGCGACAGCTGAGTATTCAATGTCGCATGCAACTGCGCTAAGGCATTATCGCGTGCGGTATGGAAGCGCGCAGCCGCTGACAACCGACGGCGGAATTCTGGAATGTGGTCTGGCGAATTACGCGCGCGCATACTTGAGCCCCAAGCGGTGCGTTCTTTATTCTTGTGGGTTTTTTCCGCGGAGATGATGCCACACCTCCGTCTCTCGCCTGTTGTGTGTGCCGCGCATATCGTTGTTGGTGGGCTTTGCTCTCGGGCTGCTGCTGCACTCATCCATCCGAGATGCGTGCCTGGGATTAAAATTTCCGCTGGTGCTTTTATTTGTGCCGCCAGCTTGAGCTTCATCGGCCGCGTCTTTGCGGCGTCGTGCAGAGCTGGCGCGCTTTCGTAATCCTCATCGGCGCACACACCGTGCGGGTCGGTTATGCGGCTGTGCCCGCTGCAGGAAGCCGACCGTGAAATTAAGTTCCTCTCGCCTGCTTCGCTTCGTCGTTTTGCATAAACTCCCATTTTGCTTTTATTCCTTGCTTTCTCCCTCTGATGCGTGCCAGTGATAACGTGTCCAAGTCGACTCGGAGTGCGACGAAGTGGCTTTCATATCTGGGCCAGGTTACGAGGAGTTGCGAGGTTTTCATGAGCCTGGCGAGAGAGAGAGAGAGATATGGACTTTGCGATGATCACGTGATCGTCCATATTAGGCGCGCTGCACTGCATTCAGCAGTTGCGTGCACTGTGCAGCTGGCTCTCGATTTTTCTTGCCGGCGTGAAGACCTTCCTGTAGGTGACTTCGGCAGCACTCACGAAGCACCTATGGCGGGCGCGTGTTGCAGTAGGATGGCAAGTAGTGCATAGGCAACAGCGCCAATACGACGAAAGGCGAAGGTGCAGTTCTCACGCACAGCAGGACAGGGCGGCGCTTAAAAATGCCACTGCCTAGAACATTGTAAATCCTTGGAAAGTTGGAAAAAAACGAAAACAGTTCAAACTTTGTTCCGACACCCTCTGCAGCTAACAAGGGAAGTCATTTCGGAGGGTGTTGGCGGCGAGAAAAACACAGACATGGGAGGCACACAGGACAGCTTGCAACTGGAAGAATTATGAACGAAATGACGTGCTCGTGGAATCAAACGCGCAGGCCCAGCCGTTCAATGATTTGAGGAGGCGGCTAGATTACCAGGTAAACTTAACTAAAACAGCTCGAGATCAGAAAAATAAAACGATCAAGGGTGCATGGAAAAACCGGAAGCACCTTCCCCCCCCCCCCCCTTTTTTTTTTCCCAACAGCCACATTTCGGAAATTGGTCAGCATTTAGCAACTTTGATTCTTTTTGTAGCAAAACGACCGACGTGTCACTGCCGCACTTATCTCTTCCCAACTTGTGAATGAACGTCGCGTCGCCTCAAGCAGCTCCCTTGCAAGCTGCCCCTTAGAGCGGCCAAGAACTTTAGTTTTCCCGAAAAGTGGATGACAATGGCAACTTAAACAGTGCTTAGGCAGGTTGTTAGTTGTGGCTGCTCTGAGGCAACGGCTCAGAGGGAGTTCGCAGACAACACCAAATTTGCACTCAACGAACTTGGTAACATGATTGATACTGCAGGCCGGTCTCTGATGGCTTTGCTCGGAAGTGCGCGAAGGCTCGACAGTCTTCGAGGTGCCGTGAGAACGACTTCCACACCAAACTCAGTTGCCTTCCTTTTGAAATTGTGAGATACGCGGTGGGCGCAGGGCACCGCTTTCTTTTTCTGTTTTCCATGTCACTGCCAGAAGCGGGATACCTATTTTCTTGCATACGTAACTGCTTACACAAGCCTTCGGCGACGGCAGTGGGCAGCGAATAAGGGCAGCCAGCATTCTTGAGGCGTTCAACTTGATATTCAATGCGGTATTCCACTTTGTGATAACACGAGTTTAAGAGCGCGGATCTTAGCGACAAAGAATTAAGCGATACCAACAATCTTTGAATGTGAGAAATGATAGGGTAAAGGAGCTTTCCTTAAATGTGGCATGCAGGCCCAACATATTTATTTATTTATTTATTTATTTATAATTCTGCTAACTCCTGTTGAATGAGTTGTGGCTGAGTGGTATTTACATAACAGAACAACAATAGCAAAAAAAAAGAGAGAAATCAATAGCTACAACATTGCCAACAGACATTCTGACAATCAAAGCACAATCAGGTTTGCCGTGCAGTTTGCAGGAACAGATGTCAGAATGTGACCTTCCTTTGGGTGTAGAAAGTTCATTAACTCAACTTAGGTGGTCATAAAAAGTTTACTTCAACAAATCACGCAACAATATCGGCAACAAATTCCTCAGAATCATTCAGGGATACAAAAGACTGATCGAGTTCATTCCAATCTACCACAGTACGCGGAAAGAAGGGATATTTAAACACATCGTTCTTGCATTGAAACGGAAGTAAAGTTATTCCTGTATCTAGTTGGGTAACCAGACGAAAGTGCAATATACTCGGATGTGCTGCTACAGGACCACAAGCCCCGCCGCCTGTCGGGGTAGTGGCGCATCGCTTAACCGCTGGATCACTGCGCCAGGAGCGGCACGAGGGCTCTCAGCCATCTATAGGTATAAAATATAGTGTGAACTATAGCTACAACACACTCGGAAGCGACAGAAAATGCTATCAAACGATCCACAGAGGATCGCGTAAGACTTTCTTCTTATCATGATGTTATTAAATAATCAGACGAGGGGTTCATTACGGCACATATACTATATACGAAGGAAGCCAACAGTCGCCGAAACCAAGTGGCATAGGGCAGTGTCTTCTTTACGTATAATTTGTGGGCTTAATCACTGGGATATTAATGGTGTAGTTATTTTAGCTCAGAAGGACATTTCATTACAGGAGGAATGATTCTCGATCAGAAAGCAGAAGAAAAAACAGCCACATGCCGCCGGTGGGTTCCGAACTCGAGGCCTCCGAATTTCGCGTCCGGTGCTCTACCAATTTAGCTACGGTGGCGGCCGTCTGTTCTACTGCTTTCGTGGGTATTTATGTTTTGCTTATAAGCGAGCCTTGAGAGTGTTCGCCAGCGCCACCCTCGTCCATAGCGGCGAGGTACTACGTCTTGTATTTACACGAGCGTATACGTGATCGAATGGTTAGGGCAGCAGCCGACCCTCGTATATGGTACCAAGAGTGCCAGAAGCACCACATAGATGCCGCAAAACTTCTTATATAAGTCAGTATTGTGTTAGACAACTGTATCTTTGTCTCTCATCGTATGCCCGCGCTGTTCAGTTGTTGACTCTATGATGAACGTGTCGGCGCTTTGTTGTTAATTGTGCGCTGGCACACGACGAAATGTTTAGCGAAGGCAGACGTGTGTGCCTCAGTCCGCGCCTTCCCTTGTCAGTTCACGTTTGCATTACGAGCTAGTGGCTTTCCACGGTACTATATTGGACTGATTATCCGTGCACTGAAAAAAAAAAAGTGCGAAAGACGTCATTTGTATTTTGTTCTTCCTTTTTTCCTTGTGCACGAGTGGTATTAGCGTCATCGGAAATTCTCCGTTTCCCTGCTCTGTCGTAGCAGCTAATGAAGAAGCATTTCTCGAGAGTGCATCTAATTAATACGGAACACCGGCAGACTAATTTTGCGAAAACCTTTAAGGCGTGGGTGGTTTCTTTAAGGTGCGGAGAAAAGAAATTTTCCGCAGCCGCGAAATTACTACTTCAGAGGGGCCCAGCCGGTTTTGCTTTCAGCCGCCAGTTAGCTGGAAGGCTGATTTTTCCTTAATGATGCTCTGTTAGCACCGAGCGAACATGTTGATCGATTTGCGCGTGGCGCATTGGATTAAAAACCTTTTAAAGGCTGTTGTGCATCGCGCGCACACACCTTTTCCCCATTTTCGTCTCACATTTCATTCTCACGCTGCCGCTTTTGTTCTCATGTTTTCTCGCCCGACGAGACTTCGATCCCTGAGCACGAGCATATCAGATATGCACGTCGTCGTCATTTGTGCACGCGCCAATTGTCGGCGACGCGGAAAGCGATTCGCGCGCGTGCTCAAAACTGTTATCGGTGACGGAAAGTTCAGCAGTTTGCGTCGGTCGAGTGGTAATACTCTCTCCTCTTCGCTTTCGGGAGATTGAACACCCGCGTCGAACTTTTCCTTCTTCTCGTTGTCTGTTTTTTTTTTTAGCGTACCGGTGACGTACTCGTGTGGACGTATACCGGACGTTGACTGCGCACGCGCAGTGGTCTTATACCCCTGTCACACTAGCAAATTTAATGCCATTCGGATCGAATGTCATTCGCACCTAATGCTACTAATCTGCTGCTACACGGGAACATTTAATGCCATTAGGTTCGAATGACATTCGCTACTGAATGAGTTCATTATTATTATTACTATTATAGATACCTCAAGTCCCCTTGAGGGCTTTACATGAGGGGTAACATGAGGGGCTTTACATGAGTTCACGAAGCTCATTCGCATTCGATCTCGAACCGAATGTGTACTCTGGACACCATACGCGCAGGAGAAACAAGCGACGCGAAAAAATCGTGTGCGCACTGTCAAAGTTCGAAATTGTATTTATTTAGTTCTGCTAAAGAATGTTAATTTTGGTGCGAACCTCTTCACACTTGTAGCTGTCGCGGGTAGCTGCTACTCTCGGTCCCAGCGGCAGCCAACGGCAGCAGCCGACCGTGAAGCAGGGCCTTTCCCGCGACCGTCGATCATTTTGGGTTGCGTGTTTCTTCCTGGTTGGCGCTATATGTTCGTTTAGCTCGGACGTACTTAAGATGTCACCGAGCACTTCACCTTTCAGAAGTCATTTCCACGCTCCACGCGCCGCCGTGTCAGCTGTTCTGTTTGTTTACATTTTTTTTTTTGGATTTGTGGTTGAGTTTGTACTTGGCTTGGCTTTTGATGGCTGAAGTGCCGCAGAATGGCCAGAAATAATATTTTAAGCTAATAATATTGCACAGAAATGTTCTCACCCGCTTTTAAAACACTGCACAACAATTTGTAACATATTTTATGCGCGTTGATGTGTTTGAATTGTACTACTTTTTTTTTCACTGATCGTCACTGCCATCATTTTCGAATGACATTATTTTTTACCGTGCAAAACCGAAGGAGACCGATTGACATTCGATTGGAATGACATTAAATTTGCTAGTGTGGCAGTGGTCTTACACGGTCGCGCATGCGCAGCTCCCTTACGTAAAACAGGTATGCGTGTCCGGCATGTGAAATCTCTGCACGAAAGCACTGCGCTGCCCCCGTACCCACGGGGTGCGTTCAGACTCTGTTCGGCACCTGTCATCGTTCTAGCGTATAGCTTTCCCGGTTTGCCTTCGCTTCTTCTTTGCGCTAGCACTTATAGTAGCCATTCCCCGTCTTTATACTGCTCACCAGTAGTTCCTCGCAGCACTACCAAAGTTGCGATGAGTGCGCAGGCACCGTTCTGGCGCTGAGGAGTGTAGCGCCAGTATACAATAGGCATACGGGCATATGGGACAGCGTGCTTTAAAATGCGCATGCGCCAAACGCAATTACATATCGAACCTTAACCTACGCTTGCGGTACGTAGTTTCCCGAGTTAGTCGTGCGCGACGTTTGCGTGCTCGAAAACATATAATAATAATAATAATAATAATAATAATAATAATAATAATAATAATAATAATAATAATAATTGGTTTTTGGTGAAAGGAAATGGCGCAGTGTCTGTCTCACATATCGTTGGACACCTGAACCGCGCCGTAAGGAAAGGGATAAGGAGGGAGTGAAAGAAGAAAGGACGAAAGATGCCGTCGTGGAGGGCTCCGGAATAATTTCGGCCACCTGGGGTCTTTAACGTGCACTGACATCGCACAGCACACGGGCGCCTTAGCGTTTTGCCTCCATAAAAACGCAGCCGCCGCGGTCATCGTGCTAGCGCACATATCCGCATTTGGACTAATTACCCAAATCGCCTGACTTTACTTTTGTCTTCTGACGGGTGTACAGCCGCTCTAAGAGGCCGGGCCTGCGTGGCCGTTGCACTGAAACCTTTAATACCTTTTTCTTTTTACTTTCTCCCGAGAAGGCGGCGTGCTCTGTGGGGAGGGGGGTGTTGCGTCTGTCGCTTTCCAGCCTTTCTGTGTGGCGCATGGCTGAGCGGCAGGCGTTGCGACGATGCCTGCTGCGCAGCCTCCCTGGCCGTGCAGGTTTACCCGAACGACAGCTCATCTTCTGTCTGGATCTGCTTGAAGCCAAACTCGCGGAGAGTAAGCGACTCTGGTGCACATGGGCGCGATCGGTCGGGCACCTCTCTTTGTCCGGTTGCTTCCCGGTGATGCCGTGACTGTTCCCTTGAAGGACCGTAGACACTAGTTTTAGTTGCATGTTTTCTTCATTCAAAATATATGTGTTAGCTATTAAAGGGGCTCTGAAACGCCTTCCGAGGAGAGCACATTAACTCACTTAGTCACTGCACTGTGTTGCCATGAACACCGGAGCCAAATAATACTCTTCTACACGCAGCAGACGACCCACAATCGCGCGTCAAAGTTGGCGAGCCCTTCCCTGCGACTTTTTCATGCTCGCACCCTCCTCCGTCCCCCGCATCTGCGTAGACAAGGTTCGAGGTGGCCATTGGTTAGATTCTTTCAGACGTCAGGCAGCTGCCGTGGCCGCGGCAAATAAGCCGCTTATCTCCGGCGGGTCGGGAAGCTCCGCTCCCAGAGGGGGGTCGGCGAAGGAGCGCCTACCTTCCAGCGTGCAAAAAGTGACGAGAGGAGTGGGAAAGGCGCGAAGACGCTGAAATTCAAATTTTAACTACAGATAACTCAGCTTCTACAAAGCGCATTTAAAAAATCCTTGCTGGACACTATTCGTGAAGCGGCGTGCTTCAATATCCCAGGCATGCCGCAACTTTATTAGGGCCCATTTCACAGCCCCTTTAAAATAATACATGGTTCACCGCGTGGTATTCCACTGCGGACACTAAATAACATATAACTGAATTTCTTCTTGACGCTTTTCTCGGCCTCGGTTTCATCAACTCAACAATGCCTGTGACGTGTAGTCGATATTTATGCAATGTGAGCCACGAAAAGACTAAAATACAGGCGTTGGCACGTAGTTTTAGTTCATTCCGACACTTAAGCCAGCCTGCTTCAAGAGCCGGAATGACAAACGACGTATCAGCAGTTATATTGGTGTCATGTTCATGCCTCACGTGACCAGAACACCAACTACACACCACAACCACCGTTCGGCTGATGAGAACGAAACCGAAGCGGCATCAAGAGGAGATTCAGTTATAAATTGTTTAGCGCTCATAGGCGAATACCGCGGGGTGGTCCATGTATAATAACATCTAACGCATGATTCGAAGGGAAAAAACACGCAAGTAAAAATTTGGCGCCTATACGCCTTTAATAGCGCGGCTCCTACGGTTTTGTATGCTAAGTGTTCGGACCTTGTTACCGTAGGAGAGCTGCTGCGAAAGATTGTGGGGTCTGCGCCTCTTCTACAGCATTCGCTGCACGCAATTGTTACAGCTTGCGAACCTACCTCACGCTTTCAAAACACTGCGTGAATTGCAATCTTTCGCTGTCGCCGTTTGCTGTTGAACGTGCTGTTTTTGCGTCATACGAGGGGCTGGCAGCAACAACACGACGCAGGCGGCAACTTACGACGAACTGTTTATTCATAGCCTGAGTGTAAACATTTCCCTGATCTGTCCAAAACCGATGAAGCAAAAAAAAAAAGATGTAGTGGGAGAATGAGTAAAGATGATGTCATTCAAGCACAAACTTTCTGCTTAGCAAGTTGGTGCTTTATTCTATTGGGTAACAATCGACTTAACGAAACGTTCACAAATGAGACACACGGGACACTTGTGAATGTGTTTACACTGTGCTAAGTTGTTGCGCAAGAGACGATGTTATTCCTGCCTCCGGCCGCTGCCACGATAGCGCATTGGTAAACGTCTTGGTTCTGTTTTTTCTGCCGCCTTATTTCGCCTCGCAAGGTGATTTTCAATAGTTCTTGGAAGTGCGTAAATATTTGCCGGTCTTGAGTAAAAAAGTGCAATTTTTTGCAATTTTTGTTTTGCAATCTTTACGATTGTAATTAACCCCCTGTATACGATTTGCACAATGGGCGCTCTAGGTAATTGCAATAAGTAAATAAATGAAAATTAGTTGCACGTCACCGCCCGCTTCATGTCGTTATTTCGTGCGAGTTCGTTTGAAGCTTTAACAAATTATATCTGCTAGTACTGCATGTGTTTTATTCTATATATGCCACTAGTGTACACCGATGTGCAGCCAAAAAGACGGGTGGGCTTGCTATCGCTCTCCTGTATACTTCTCCGTGGTTGCAGCTCGGGTGCCTTAGATATTAGATAGCAATGGCCAGGGCGGGCAACAATCTTTTCCTTCACATTTTTTCTTTCTTTTTTTAAATAAGCCACAACCGCCACCCCGTGAGCGTCCAACTCCGCACTGTCCATGTGGAGTCGGACGTGCAGTGGTCTGCCCTGCGAATTACGGCCGACGACCAATCCGCCTTCGGGGGAACTGGCGTCTGCAGCCGCCTCGTCGCGTTGTTTACGATCCGAGTTGCTGCCGCATCTGGGCACGTGTTTCGGTCGGGCGTGCAGGTACCGTGCTATGTGCAGCACTGCCTCTTGCAGGAGCGCTGTTTTCCCCCTTTCCTCTTCAATGTCACACTCATTCCCCTTGCCCGCAAACGACAAACCATCCCTCACCTTCGGCATACTCTATGCTGATGACATCACTCTATGGACCACCCATGGCAGTGATGGAGACATAGAGACTACTCTGCAGTCGGCAGCTACCCTCACCCAAACACATGCGCGGAGTATCGGACACTCATGCTCTCCGGAGAAGTCGGAGATCCTCATATATGCTCCGCCCCACTACCCGAAACTGCCCCACAGCCCCCCTAACCGTGACACTGGAAAACCGGTGCATCCCGGAGTTACACTCTCCGGGTACTTGGCCTCCACATCCAGAACAATGGGAAAGACCCTCTCACCGTCCAGAAACTCAAGCAGACGGCGGTGTCGATATCCCAACTAATCCGCCGAGTTTCTGGACACTACCGGCGCATGAAGGACCTATGTCGTCTCATTCATGCCTTCGTCTCCGGCTGCTTTCTCTTCACGCTCCCCTACCTGAAGCTCCAGGGCACAGAAATATCCACCCTGGATGCCATGATCCGAACAGCATTTAAGACAGCACTACACCTACCCTAAATACCTCAATCGTAAAGCTCCTCCATCTAGGCCTACACAACACGAGCCTTTCGAGGCCCACCGACAGACACAATACATACGTCTCGCAAGAACCACCACCGGCAGACACATCCTACACACCCTCGGTATCAGGATACCAGCCACGGATCCCACACAGCTCCAGGTCCCCCACCACTTATTATACCTCTCCCCAAAAACATGCACCCCACCTACCACGACCCCCGCTGCAGAGCTCGCGCACGGGCGCTCCACAAACACTATGGCATGGCCACCGGATGCCGTATGGGTGGATGCCGCATGCGCAGACGAGGACGCGGTTGTAGCCATCACGAAACCCTCCCTATAACCGATTGCCAACCTTCACATATCTCCCACTGCCACTTCGGAGGAGGCTGAAGAGGACGCTATTGCCCGAGCCATCACGCGCACGGAGGCCCGGTATATACTATCTGACTCTAAAACTGCCATACTAAATTTGGCCCGCGGGAGAGTTCACGTCCCTGCATTTCGCATACTGAACTCCATCGCCGCACACCCGCCCCGCCACATGGAGCTCATATGGGTGCCTGCCCACTCCGGGAATCCCTGAAACGAGGCTGCCAACGCTTTAGCCCGAGGTTCTCTCAACCGGGCACCGGCGGCCTGCGATCTAGGGTTCTCACGGGAGCGCATGCATTCTTTTAGTGAGCTGACGCAGGCCTGCAAAGCCGAGCGTCGGCTGTACCTCCCACCCCACCTCATCCCTCCTTCGACAATTATCACCAGACACTTTGGAGGCGGCTCCAAACACGCACCTTACCCTCCCCTTATATACGCTCGCGCTATCACCAAGCCCACACAAACCCCTCCTGTACCCTCTGCCACCACCCCAAAGCCACTATCGATCATATCCTTTTCCTCTGCCCGGCGGATTCTCCCCCGCGGGGCCTGGAGCACCTTACCACTTGGGAGGCTTGGGAGACCCTACTGCGCTCCCAGTACCTGGCCAAGCAAACCATCGCCACAGGCCGGGCTGCCATCGTCATGAGCCTCCGGGACATGAACGTTTGAGTGCAGTGGGGCCGTGCGAGGGCCCAAGGACCTGCGCGTCCAAAACTCCCCTGTGTCTAATAAAGTTTCCACCACCACCACCACCACCTCGGAGGGGCAGCTGCGCTAGTGGTACGCCTACACGGCCGCTTGAAAAGCTTCATTTGTGTTCTCCGCGCATGCGCACCGCTCCTGAATGAACAGGAAGGAAGAAATCAGTGTCGCATATTTCACCTGTAGCACACTGTGTGTGTGTGCGTGTGTGTGTGCGTGTGTGTGCGTGCGTGCGTGCGTGCGTGTGCGTGTGTGTGTGTGTGTGTGTGTGTGTGTGTGTGTGTGTGTGTGTGTGTGTGTGTGTGTGTGTGTGTGTGTGTGTGTGTGTGTGTGTGTGTGTGTGTGTGTGTGTGTGTGTGTGTGTGTGCGCGTCCTGCCTCTCCGCGTCTTGGTATGATATGCGCCGATAAGCCCAAGTGTCTGCCCCTTTTGTTTTCTTTCGGTTTAGAGGCCCGTTTTCTCTCCTCTCTCTTGCTTCCGGTGTTTTTCGTCCCGTACATGTACCTGCTTCCGCTCATTCTTTTCGTCTTTCATTCTTCGTTCAATTCGGTCGTCTGCCTCCTTGGCGACATTGTCAATGACACGTGCCCCCCCCCCCACGCGCCGCATGTGCAACGCAGAAAGGTATTGCGTCTGTCTATACAGTTTCCTTGTTGTTTTTCGCGACAGAGCCGACTGCAACTTGAGTGTCGTCGAAGGCTGACGCGACGGAGCGTTCATTTCAACGGCACGTGTGCGGCGCCCCCGCGTCTGCGTCAGCCGGTGCTGCTCTCCCCAAGGCCACTGCATGTCTGCAATGGCCTCGGGGGAATGTAGCTTGCCGATGTCTTCTCGCGGCGTTCACGTTTCTTCAGCTATACAGCGTGCCTACGCGTTGAATCGCCGAAGGTAGAGACGGCGCGACAAAGCTGGCTTGCCTCTAGTTTCTCGTGGTTTGCTTCGCAAGGCGCGGCTGTGAAGCCTAAGTGTGCGTAATGTAGCGTATGTGTGCGTATATAGTGCACTTTCGACGAATGCTGCAGGCACTCGCTAGTCGCTTCGACTTCCAGACACAGCCATTTGTTGGGCGACCATCTTCCATAGGTATACAGCGCGAAAGGCAAGACAAGAGAGGAGGACAGAACACAGCGCTGACCCGCAACTGAAGCCTTTAATGGAAAACCGGTCGGTATAAGTACCCCACTGGTGGCCAGAATTGGAAACGAGAAGATACAGTTCATGCATACGAAATAGCGACCTTCAAAAAAAAAACAAAGAAACGCTACGGGCACGACGTGTCAACATTCGCATTCAAGAATCAAGATAGGCTATTTCTTTCTCTGACAAAGCTATCAAGGGTGCGCTAATACATTCCTCGTGAAGCCGTGTTATCATCAGTGCTTCGATGATTTCAGTTACTTTCCACAGTCCCTCTCTGATGGGATGGCCGGATTGGGTTGGTCGGTTGCTCGTCGCAAGCAATGAATGATGATGGCACGCTGGCCGGTGATCGAATATACACGGCGGTTAGCAGTACGAATCAGGTCTTCGTCCGCTCGTCTGGCGACACGTTGCCGGTTGGCGCAGCAGCTTCAGCTTCTTAGCAAACAAAACTGATTTAATAAAGGCAGGATTGAAATACAATGCAGTGAGGATAAGGCAGTTTAAAGAAAAGGCTGTTTAAAAGCGGCGCGAGAGACTCCTTCAAAGTCATTGTTTTTGTAGCGGGCTGTAACCCCTTCGATAATTAGGCGGAGCTTTACTAAGCCAGCTCTCGCCCGATTCGAACCAATAGCCGTGCAATGGCACCGTACGTGCAAGTGGGCGGAGCCCAGGGCTCGCCAGAGCCCGACCCAGTGGACCCCGCACCTCCTGGAACGTGCAGGGCGCGCGATTTCGCGTACGCAGCTCGCTGCAGGTGCATTCCATCGAGGCGCCATCGAGGCGTTCACGCATCGGCTCTGCCGTCTCCGCTGACAGCAAATGGGCTCTGCCGTCTCCGCTGACAGCAAATTAATTTATTTAGCAGGAAAAGGTCGTCGGCCCGCTGCGACTCGTTCGGGATCCTTCTCCCCATTTCCCACGATTTGGGCAGCGTCCGAAACGCGTAATGCACTGTCACCGTTGTACCCTTCGTGCACGGCCGGTCGGCAGGGGATGAGTCGGCGTCACAGGCGAAAGGATTAGGGCGGGTAGCTGGCATCGAGGCACCCTATGCGCTGGAGTCGCGCCTCTCAGTAAACTCCCTCTACTTCCCACGGAGACGACCGCTCACGGGAAAAGGGGGAGGGGAGCAGGGGAACGACCCATCGGCGCCGTGGGGTTCTAACTTCACCATTTCTCTCGCCACACTTTTGCTGTGCAGTTGGCAAATCGCACTGATGCTGCGAATTTGAGCAATGCCATTTATCGTGTTCCTAGGGCCATCAATATAAAAAAAATAGTTTGGCGCTTGCGCCAAACATTGGCCGACAATGGTCCGGAATAGTGGAAGTTTGAGGTTTTTATATTTAGTTAGAGCGGGAAGAAGAAGAAGAAGAAGTTTATTCACATCACATTACATGATGCAGGAAGCCTGCAGAAAAAGCTGCCAGAAGGCCGAAATCTTTCGGCATATGGTTTATGGGTGTTTTACGTCCCAAAGCGACTCAGGCTATGAGGGACGCCGTAGTGAAGAGCTCCGGAAATTTCGACCACCTGGGGTTCTTTAACGTGCACTGACGTCGCACAGTACACGGGCCTCTAGAATTTCGCCTGCATCGAAGTTTGACCGCCGCGGCAAGGATCGAACCCGCGTCTTTCGGGTCAGCAGCCGAGCGCCATAACCACTGAGCCACCGCGGCGGCCTTTCGGCATATGTAACCACTTATGTACATACTATAAAAAAATAACCTCGAGGAACTCCTTTCAGGTGCCTCACTGTCAGAATACCTGCACACCTGTCTGAACTCACCATTCGCGAAGTACGTCCCCGGAGTCACTCACGAGTCACGAGACCTGCCCTCTACCACTCCACGTCAAGTTGATGCTCTAACATCAACATCGACGAGAGAGGGAAAAAGATCGTGACTTTGTCCCTGCAAGCAAAGTATCAGTGTTTAAGTTTTACACTGATGCCTCCAAGACTTCTTCAGTTTAATGTGCAGTTCACAGCTGTCAATATTTCGAAACAAGAGCAATGAATAGACACACAAGCATCTTTACTGCAGTATGTCATGGTATCCTGTTTGCTGTTAGATCGACCTGCAAAAGAAAATCCCAACCCTACAAAAGCCATGTTTTGAATTCCCTCTTCAAATGCCATATGTCTGCACGCAAATTGAACCTTAAAATTACAATGTGCTGGGCACGAGGTCACTGTGGCATAAATTGAAATGAAGAAGCTGATAGGCTTGCTGCGTCAGCTTCCAAACTGCGTCGGATCGATATTAACCAAATTCCATACCCGGACCTCAGGCCACATATTAGGACTGCACTCCGCAAGGAGTGGCAGCAGGAATGCGACGAACAAACTGCACACAATAAAACCAATGATTGGAAGGTATGCCACATGAAAACAAAGTAGATTCGAAGAAGTTACTCTCTGCAGACTGGGGATAGGACATACATACATCACACATTCACCTCTTTTAAAGGATACACCGGCACCACAATGCGCGAGATGTGGAGCCCACATCTCAGTTGTCCACACATTAATCATGTGCCCGAGATTGTAAACAGAAAGACGACAGCCCTTCCCAGAACTATACAGATTTAAAATACCGATGCACCCTTCATTATTCCTAGGTTATGACCGCATGTTTTCATTGGATAGGGTTTTTAAATTTTCAAGTCACGTATAGGTTTTTGCAAGATGTCTTCTTCCAAGTACCCTCATCAGCCCCTCCTCATTGCTGAGGAGAAGGCTGAGCACAGCCGTAGCTGCCAGATGCTGACTTCGTACTTTATCTGTAACACCTCTTACGAAAATTTTTAGGCCTTGTACGCCACTGTAGGCCATTCCACCTGACTTATACAACCTCTTTGGCCCTATACTCCCGGTGTTGATTTTCAGATGTGCCATATTTTAGCCTGAGCCGACCAAAAACCTTGTGCCTGGCGCTCTTTGGCCTTAGATGCCCTTGCGTCAAGAAAATATAGAACTAGCATCATCATGCTCGCGGCAATTTTTTTTTCCTTATTGATGGCCTTGGGAACACGATAAACGGCGTTTCTCAAATTTGCAGCATCAGCCTACGCCTTACAGCTTCATTATGCGAGTGTGCATGACGTGTTTCAGCTGTACTGCTGTTTGCGGTTACGTCTATACGTGCCACGTGGAGGTAGAACCATGGATGCGTGTACGCTGTATGGTGTGTGTGTGTGTGATGAGTTTGCATGTATCTACGCATCTATCTATGCGCAGCCTTCTTGCGCACGGGCATCATTGCTTGACGAATCTCTTGTCTCCCTTCCATCCCCAGGTTCGGTGGTTTTCACAGCAGACGCTGAAGCGGCGCAGCAAGCGGGAATTCCGCGAAACAGTCCTCAACGATCCACGATGGTCGGAAATGTGGTACCTGGTGAGTGGCTCATCTTTGTGCCTGCGGTATACAGAAACCGACGACGTTTCAGCTCAGTTCAGCTCGTAGCGCTCTGCTTCGCATTGTGCGCAGTGACTCAACCGAGCTCTCTTCATGGGAGACGCGCGATATCAATGTCGACGACGTCGCTGTCGTGTAACGCGCGCTTTGTCCCAACCTTGCTTTTTTTTTCTGTTTCACGTCGACACTGTGCAGTGCGAGTACCACGGAGGAACGCCTGGGCCAAGCTGCGTTTAGTTATTCGTTTCTTTATTATGTTATTCTTTTTTAAATCAGACTTTTATTCGCTGGGCTCATTGAAGCATGTTCGGCGAGGCGCTCTGCGTCTCTTTCGGTCACGTCGGTTGCCGCGGCGCAGGAACTTCATTTAAAGCGACTACTTTTCTCAGCCATGTTTAGTGACGCAAGCCAAGCACTGGCCTGGTCCCTCGCGCATATCGACGGGCGCATCTTGGGCGAAACGCAAGTTGCAACACGCAAGCACACGAATGTCCTTAAACGTGCCCAGTAGAGAGCCCAGGGCGTCAACGAATAACAGAAAAACGCCTCCGTTTATCCTTCCTGGCTAGGTGCCTTCGGTCGCGTGAGGGCCGCCGCGGTGGCTGAGTGGTTATGGCGCTCGGCTGCTGGCCCGAAAGACGCGGGTTCGATCCCGGCCGCGGCGGTCGAATTTCGATGGAAGCCCGTGTACTGTGCGCTGTCAGTGCACGTTAAAGAACCCCAGGAGGTCGAAATTTCCGGAGCCCTCTACTACGGCGTCCCTCATAGCCTGAGTCGCTTTGGGACGTTAAACCCCCATAAACCAAACTAAATCATCGGTCGCGTGAGGTCGATGCTCACCGCCGGTCCCACCCCTGGGTTACACCTGTAGTTTGGGTCAACACTGACGACACTTCAGGTTCCCGGAGTTTTATAGCATGCGCGTCCAGGTCTTCCCGTAGTGTCCCCGTCTGTGTGCTTGCGCGGGCTGATAAGATTGTCCTGTGCTGTGACAGTGAGCGACCTTGTTTCGCCTAGCGGCCGCAACGAGAACTGAACGAATCGCCTACCGCGATTTTCTTTTTCTTTTCCTGTCCCCACCCTGTTTGCGTTTTTCACGGCTGCTTGTCGCCTGACCTTCGCCTGCAGAGCGCTAATCGAGGGTTCGAGGTTCACCCTTACGACGCGGCCTTTTCTGTCACCGCCAGTCCTTGAAGCCGCCCGGGAAAAGGCTGAGTTCGGGCGAGCCCCGCACTGAGCAACAGAGGTAATAGTAAGAGAGCATGGGAACTGCTGGATGCGATTCACCGATAAACGACGACGGCCGTGTTTACATTTCGCTGATTAATGGCGAAAGGCGGCCGAGCCTTACCTGAACCATCGCGCGTGAGCTGTTGCCAGTGGTATTGGGCGTACGAGTTTGCGTCTGTTGAGGCGTCCTAATTTTTAAGCGGCTTTCATATCGCGGTCATTAATTATCACCGAGATGCCGATCATCCGCTTTCGCGTGCACCCGGTTCACTACTGTTTGAGTAGTTGCATGGCATGAGCCCGGCTCTACTTGTTCAGCCACAGTGGTCTAATTCAGCTTTAAGACTGCAGCTATACGTGCTTCGTAAGTGCGTGCGAATTAGCGCAGCATGTTAACGCCGATCGTGTGATTCGCCTCCCAAGTGGCCTTGAACCGAGTCCGAATATGCAGCGCCTTCTCTCACGCGTCGCACGGGAGCGTTTGCAGCGCTTCGCCGAGCCCTGTATTTCCCGCTTACTGGCACTACATGCCTGTGCGGTCGCGTTTTCACTGAGAGATGTCTCATCAGTCGCGTTCGGCTGCATGTCACCTGCCCGCTCGGGTTCGGCTGATATCGCCCGGTATGGGTTAAGCATTCATGGGTGCAGCCTTTATCAGAGTTAATCAGCCCAAGGGGGTTTCGATCGTTACATCCGATATCTCATCAGCCGCGTTCGGCAGCATGTCACCTGCCCGCTCGGGTTCGGCTGATATCGCCCCGTATGGGTTAAGCATTCGTGGGTGCAGCCTTTATCAAAGTTTATCAGCCCAAGAGGGTCTCTATCGTTGCATCCGATGTCTCATCAGTCGCGTTCGTCTGCATGTCACCTGCCCGCTCGGGTTCGGCTGATATCGCCCGTATGGGTTAAAAGCATTCGTGGGTGCAGCCTTTATCAAATTAATCAGCCCAAGGTGGTCTATATCGTTGCATCCGTAGTCGAAATCTTCGGAGGAATGCATTCGTCCCGCATTCAAGAGAAGCGAACCACATTGGGCTCTTTGCCGAGACGCATACAGCTTTGCGTTGCGCCCGTGGTGCGACTGCGCGGTAGAGTGCACGGGTCGACGTAAGGGCGCTCCAGCGCGTCTCTCGCCGCCCCTCTCGTTTTTTGGTTATTTTGTTGTTGCTTTAGCTGTAACGAACGCCGTTCCTACCTTGTGCACGCAAGTTGCGTACGCCGTTGTTGCATCTCTGGTTAGACAAGGCGGCGTGGTGTTCTCTAACAGTGATGCACGGCCGTTGGCATGATTCGCCTTAGTTGATGTCCATGGGTTTGTCCCGCGTGAATGGCGGTAAAAGCAGACGCTACACTGGCCTTCGCGGCAGTCTTAATTCGGCTGCAAGAAGATTGTTTTGCTTTTCTGTACTCGGTATACGCGGCTTTCTCTGCATGCACATAAATTATTACAACTGCTTTACATCATGCTATCGTTTTGATTTGCACACATAATTCTTTCCGCTCAAAGCAGACACTACTTAGCGAACTCATTTACCGAAACGTCTGCACCTTAAGAAAAAAAAAAACTTTATTATGCCAAGGAGCCGTTCACCGTCATGTCAGCCGTTCTCATTGCACTTGTGTGAAACTACGCTGGCCACCCTTATTGTAAGTTTCCCGTAAGTGTCTCAAATGTTTTGCGCTTGGCTAGTATTATTTTTTGACGTGCGCTATAAGGCGTTTGAGCTGTAAAAACAAATGAAATAAAGCATTGCGTGTGTGGCTTGTGAAGCCAGTACTAGTCTTGTCACCGTACTGCTCGCTTGTATCTATTTTCCAGCCGACATTCTCCAGAACTGCACTTCCTCTGCGTCGGAAACGCGTTTGAGTGGAAGACGAGCCATTGCGAGCAAAGCGCGTTAAAGAGCTGCTTCTTTCGTCAAAGGCCATCGCCACACAGCCTGTTTTCCTTTCTGGCGCATTCACCCAACGTGTCCTGACAGGACAGCGTTGCGGGCTCTCAAGCAGCGAAGCAGTGGAACGTGGAGAATGGCCGCCGGACTCGGAGCGCCAGATCTTCTGTCGAGGGCGCCCCAGTGTTCCTCAAAGACCCAACAACGTATTTCACCGCAGCTAGCCTTTATTTCCCGCTCGGGCTTTCCGAAGCCTCGGAATTCCTCTAGCGCCCTCTTTTGAAAGACACAGCAGCAATTGCACGTTTCGCCGTTTTGGCCGCATTCGCGGTGCTTCTTGCAGAGTTGTTCTCATGTGCTCGCGCGTCAGCGCATCGTCGATGTAACCGCTCACACCGGGAGCGCCGCAAAGTTAGCTGTGGCGATGCAGCGCCCTCTGCGCAGGCCCACGACGCATCGCGTGTGATTGCGCGCTGCCTAATTTCGGCCGGCCATGTGTTAGCTTTCAGCGATGCATTTGGCGATGCGCTGTTCGTCTACAAAACGAGATTGTAAAATGCATTATTTCTTTCATCAGAGAAAGCTTCATGTATTGAGTGCCACGACAGAAGCTACCCTTTCTCGACGGTGGCCACGAAAGAATGGCGAAGCGGTGAATGTAGCCGCAGTGGGCTGGCAAGTGTGTTTTTTAGAACCTCTCTACCTGTTCACAGGAGGGTAAATGAGTTTTTTTCCCTCACCACAGCTGATATGTGCGGGGCAATATGTAGAGCGTGTACAGACTCCATCTCGGAATCTGCTTCGTATGTTATCAGTATGCCACGTGAATTAAACAGCACCTGTGCGTGGCCCAGTTGCAAAGGCGAATGGCCTTGGGCAGGCATGGTGTCACACAGACACTCGACGCGATACGCTGTGGGCGATTCTCTTCGCACGGTTGTTTTATCTCTCCTTGGGTCATAGAGTCAGTCCGGCAGACAATTATCACATCGTGTCGTGCGGTTGAGCCAGGAACACGCCGCCGACCACTTGACAGTGCAAATACTATCAGTGGGCAACTCCAAGGTCGCAGCGAGGTCCGGAGCGACAGTTTCCTCTTTTCCGCGGCCAACGATCTGAAGCCGGAATGTGGACAAGCGTGCTTTCTCCATTTCCTTATACGGTTCTGCCTCTGACCGTTCGTAGTATATAGATAGATAAAGAGGAGGAGGGAAAGGCAGGGATGTTAACCAGAAAGGGGTTCCGGTTGGCTACCCTGCACTGGGGAAGAAGGATTAGGGCACTAAAAGGAGGAAGGGAGAAGGGAACAAAGGCATAACACACACACACGCACAACGCTGTCACAATTTGTCACTCAATCCAGTCGCTCTACTTGCAATAGGCGTAGTGGGATCGTGGCTTCCTGCCGTAATGAAGGCAGGTTGATCCTAAGCTGCGCAGGCCAGCGCGGCTGCGCTGAACTGATACACGCTCTTGCGTCGTTGCGGACGAGCTCGCTACACAGTAGGCGTTTGTTGAGGGATACACGGCCACCGTATAAGACGGCGAAGGTTGCCACGTGTGTTGTGCGTCGACGTCGGTCAACGAGTGCTTGCAGACGCCTTCGGAAGCGACGCTGTTTTCCTTCGCTTTGTAGCTGGAAGTCTTGTGCCTCGCAGGTAGCGGGAGTGAATGGACGTCTTTTCTGCGCAGTGGAAATGTTCAAAAACAATTCGGAAGCACCGGCGCTGCTCGGTTTATTTTGGGCTTCGCGCCCGCGTAATGCGCGCACAGTCAGCCAGTGTGTTCCAACGTGAGTGGAGCCACGTGACTAAGCTTGGACTTTTTGCCTCGCCCATTGCGCGTTCTGTGCTTCGATATGTTTTGCCGGGGGCTTCCATTAGTCCGCTTACTGCGTGCAATTCCACTTGCGCAGAAAGACTGCGGTGTTCGCTCTGCCCGACGCAGCTGGGCAATAAGGAGGAGAGCGCCATTAGGAGCGTTCGTGCGGCCGCCATAAAATTATGATTCACCTCACCACTGTGAATAGTACACGGCCACTTGCTTTTTCCACCGCTAGTGCGGGCAGGCGATCCTAACTTGTGCTTAACTGTGCGCAATCGGCAGGAAAAATGGACCACGCAAAACGTATGTAAATTTTTTTTCTTGAAACACGGCATAGCAGCAACGGTTTTTTTAAGCAACAAACCGTCCTAGGCGCAGGCTCTGCACTTTCCGACTGCAGTGCCGAGCTGTACCGCAATAAAACTTTAATGTAGTTTTTGCGGTACCTGTACCTTTCATGCCAATAATGAGCAGTTGGCTCACAGTCTAGGCACTGTAGTTATTCTACGTTCATGGTATGTGTAGCATGGCCATGGCATGCTCGCAGTAACGCCAGACCAGGGAAGCAGCAGCGTGGTCAGTAGAACCAAAAATGAACGTTTATTCATAGGTGTAGGGCGTATTTATAAGTAGCCTAGCGACAGGAAGATAGGAAGGAGCGCGTGTTAGTCGTGATAGTTCGAAGCTCTGAAGGATCGCCAGATAAGGCGATAAAAGGTGCGCGCACGCGCACTTCGAAACCACACATGACGTTGCAACAGTGTACCCCACTGTACGCCCATAGTGGCACGAAGGACGCTGCGCTTATCGTTTTTCTCCTGCCGAGGTTTAATGAACGCCTCGCGTCTTACGACGTGCACCATCATGAGTTGGAGCGTAAGGGAAGCAAAGTTTCTTTGAGCGGCCACCGTCGCTCGTGGTGCGGGGATTCTTGTATCGTTAGAGGACTGCGAGAGATTTCACGTTCGCTTCTTGTTAAAAGAGCGTTGGAAGGCAACGCCCAGCTGGCTCGACCATTGGCTGACGCACGTTGCTGCCGAGCAGGAGCGAGTTAGCGGAGGAGATGAAGGCTGAACAACAACAAAAGAGTGGCACTGCGCTAAAATTTCACATTACACGTTGACTGACTACCTAGCGGTCAAAATTAATGTGGAGCGTTGCGCTGCTGCGTGCGTTGGCTGTTCATTCGTTTCGAACAGCGCTAAACATAGACGAGACTGCAAAAAAGAACGACACATGAGTTTCTACTTGGGTTCTCGATAAGGAGCATTATCATTATTACATGGCAGGGCCGGAGGCCTCGTAAAAACTTTGGCTTCGCATCCTTTGTATCTGCTCACAGGAAATATAGTTTGCCCTCTTTGACTACGGAACGTGTGTTGCTGTCGTGCCCCAGACTCGAGTATTAAGGGAATAATTACTCATTGGCATCCACCCAAGCCCAGCCATACGGCTACAAAGGAAAGCTATAGAGCTTTCTCAGAAACTTCGCAGTTAAAGAAAAATTCGTCCTGGTCCGGGGTTCGAGCCCGGGACCACCGCTACACCGGAGCAGTCGCTCTACCAACTGAGCTAACCGGGACGGCGAGCTTATAGTAGGGCGAGAGCGAATTGATCAATAACTCGAAGTGGGAACAATGTCGGTCAAATTTGACCAGACTCGAGTATGTGTATCTGCACTCTGCGGGGTTTTAGAAGAGGAGATAAATGCTTTTCCCCACTTAATCGCGGCTGACACCGTTCAAGACCGCCGGACCCCACCCCGTGGCCGCGTACGCTACAGAGCGCACGCCGACCACGGCGGGCCTTGCTCTGAGGAAACAATGGAACGACACTGGCTGGCACAAACAAGGCATTTATTTCTACGACGACAATTACGCCAGGAAGCAACAAGAAACTCTAATGAATCGAGGTCGTCCGACCCACCAGCAAGGTTACGATCGAATTTTCGCCCACCCTGGGGCAGGGGATACTCCGAGACCGGACGGGACGAGATGCGGGAGAACGTTCCTCCCCACTAGGCTTCGCCCCGCTGGCGGAGAGCAGAGCGCCGCAGCGGGACGTCCTCACGAAACGGTGTTCCCCAGCCGAAGAGAGAGTCGTCTCCCCCGCGCGCACACACAGGAATCACGCCATCCGTGGCGCTCGTGTAGCTGCGACGCTGGCGGCCTCCCTTGTTAGTTAAGGTAACTAGGGACGCATCGCGGGGGAGCAAACCAAAGGGGATGGCAAGGCAGGTCCCCTCAACTTGGAAGCAGAGGGGAGGAAACGCAATCAACGTTCATCGTGCAGCGGCTGCGCAGAAACCCAGTTATTCATCGTCGAAACCCCGGAAATGAACGCTTCACGAAGTGGCTGCAGATCATCGACGAAGTCAGATTGCGGTCCCCCCCCCCCCCCCCCCACACACACACACACTCCGCGCGCCTCCTTGTCTCTAGGCGATGAGGATGTCTTCGCTCTTACCTAAGGACACAGAGCGGACGAGGCAGCGAGCTGAATCCTCCCCCCTACCCCCCACCCCCTCACTCGTAGCCGGGATATAACAGCCCGCTTAACCAAGCCATTCGACCGTGCCTGCGTGGCTTGTACGACCCGGATTATTTGATTCCCCTCCCATCTGGTTTGAGAAGCCATAGTTGGCAGCTCCTCCCAAATCGGTCATGTCACGTGACGTCGCACAACCCTACGTCCAACCCGTGCCCGGCCATGTCAGTTGCCAGCTACCACATGCCTGTGATTTTTCGCCCACAATGGCAATGCCGACACCGGATTTCTGGTCATCAAGACTTAAAAGGCACGGTGTTGTTTTTTACGAGCGACTGCCTCGATTGACAGATTGTGACTGTTTCCCGTTCCTCTCTTTAATCCCCTCATTCCCTTCCCCAGCGCAGGGTAGCCAACCGGAAACCTTTCTGGTAACAAGCAATGTAATAAGTGCATTATAAAAGATAAAGAAAAATACTACAGTGCGGAACTTCCGGCTTTTATAAAAACTTCACCTGAAAAGTTTTGGCAGTCAATTGCACCAGTTTGTCGTTCTACCGATACGTTTATTATGAATGGGCAACATCTTAGTGACAATGTCCAGGTTTCCTCAGCATTTAATAACACCTTTAAGAAAGTTTTTACAAAAGATGAGGGGCGCCTTCCACACTTTAGCATGTCCCTTCCTTCCATGCCTGATGCTATAATTTCTGAACAGGGTTTTTAAATCTATTGTTAAAACTGGATGCTAAGAAATCACGTGGACCAGATGATATTCCGAATGCCATTCTTAAACAGTGTGCAGAGTGGTGTTCCAAGTATTTGTGCGTCCTATTCACTCGATCTTTGAAAGAACGTGTTTTACCGTGTGGTTGGAAAACTGCTAGAATTAAGCCTTCGTATAAAAGTGGAGAGAGGACGTGTATTGAAAATTATCGCCCTATTTCATTAACTTCGAGAGCGTGCAAATTATTAGAACATATTCATAAGCATCTAACTAACTTCCTCGACGAGCATAATGTACTGGCAGATGTTCAACATGGGTTCAGACGAGGTTATTCAACATGCACTCAGCGGGTCGAAACAATCCATGATTTTGCAACAGCAATCAACGAAGGAAAATAAAACAGATATCTTGATGGATTTGCTTAAAGCTTTCGATAAGGTTTGACACAAGAAACTACTTCATAAACTCAGTATTGTTATAAATAATAAACAGATATTAACATGGATAAGATCGTACCTATATGATCGCCGTCAGTTTGTCGAACTACATAATACCTGCTCCAATCACGTTCCTGTCGATTCTGGTGGCCCACAGGGATCCGTCCTCGGCCCCCTACTGTTTTTAATATTTATTAATGATAGTTTTAAATTCCTGTCAGTACGTACTAAGTTTTATGCGGACGACTGCGTGTTGTATGAGAAAATAAGTTCGACTGATGATCAAATTAGTCTGAATAATGATTTTGCAAGAGAGTTTCTTGGTGTGAGAAGTTGCAAATGTCAACTAATTTTGAAAAAAGAACGTGTTTATGAGAATAACACTTAAAAAAACCCTTCTATATCACTACACTGCTAAATATAAGTTTCTTCATGATGTTACAGAATATAAGTATCTAGGCGTATGGATTTCTAGGCGTATGGCACAGTAACCCTATTAAAGTGTCCGCGGCACCGCACAAACTGGTGTAGGATATGGCAGAAGCTATCTCGAAACCTGCGCCATAGCATTCGCTAGAGCGCTGTACGAGAACAGAAGAAGCGAATAGGAGATAAGGGTATGAACGAACAAAATAAATGCCACAAAGCGGCGCGAAATTTCTCTGGGAGAGGGTGGGGAGGGGGGGGGGGGGGGGTGGCACGCCATAACAGGAGGGAAGGCGCGCTTTGTTTTTTTCCGTCGTGGTGGTTCTTCGTATCTGTGCGTAGTCGACCGGGGCCTCGAAAATCGACAGCTTTTGTTTCCTCTGCGCCTTTTGTGTGCCTTCTCTTGGCTGGATAGCTCATTAGGTTCCCGCTCCCCTGTGCCGGCAATGCATCATTGAAGAACTCGCTGCGGCCAGGACCGCCGGAGCGGCAGAGCCGGGCCCCAGATAGCGCGCCTTCTCCCCGTCCTCCTTTCGCCGCCATCGGGGGGATAAATCGGTTACTGGGCCGAGTCCCGAGCCCTTGGTTCCCATCTCGCGCTGGACTCCGCTGTCCGGCCGGAAAATAAGGAGAAAAAAAGAATGTAGCTGTAGCAAGCATCGCCCCAGTGAGAGAATTCCATGCGAGGAACGATGACGGCTGGCTGTTGCTTTGTGTCACTCGGTCTGGGGCGTACGCCGCAGTCAGCTCCAAACTGGACCAAGAAGGAAGGAGTATATAGAGCGAAGATGAGGCGACCCATCGGCGACTTTGGGAGGCTCTGACGCGACTTCCCTGGTACCTAGTTTCATCGGCCTTTCCTGCCGTTGTTCGCGACTGAAGAAAGATTTATGTCGAATAACACAATCGCCATTGTAGTTAGTGAGGAAAAGGCATCGGCGAAAGGCGTAAGGTCGGCAAAGCGTTCCGCGCGGAGATCGTTGTGGAAGTACTTGCTGTTGGGCTGTTGAATGGCGCAAGGGAGGGAACGAACACAGGAAGAGACAGACATATTCAACTTTACGATGAACCAACCAGCCCAACAGCAGGCGCTCTCTCTGTCTCCCTGTGTTCGTTCCCTTGCGCCATTCAACTTTATCGTTGCGGAGTAACCAGAAAAAACGATCATTTTTTTCAAGCCGTACCTCCTGTATACGTTTTGTAGCGGCGTTTGTGTACTGCGCTTAACCCTCCGGTACTGCAGTGGTAATTGTCGCGTGGTTTGGAACTGCTAACAGAAGCAGGATCCCCTCGGTCGCCGTCAGGGGCATATCCGTCCGAGTTAATGAGCAGCCCGGGCGGGACGGGAAGCGTACAACCGCGGCACGCTCTCATCGCGCAGCTGGCGCATGTGATGGAGCTTCTTCCCACACCTCCTTCCGCCTGCCTGGCGGCTGCGTGCGCACCAACTAACCCCCCCCTTCCGTCCGAGTTGCGCATCCGCCGTGCACACGCGCCAGCTGATTTTTTTTTTTTTTTACAACGAACCCCGAGAAAGCATCGAGGGAGTGCTCTCTTCGTGGAACAGCGGGATTTAAAGCCTTCTGGAAGGAGTCCCCTTTCTGTTCGACTGTGCCGCCGTCGCGTGTACGGAAGGGAGGGTTACCCAAGATTACAAGTCGTAGGGAGGGCCGGTTAAAAGTGGCAGGAAAATCGCTAATGCGTGCAGTTGCGAACACCGGCGTCGTTCTATCTCTTGGGCTGTCTCGTGCGAAGTAGGGCGTATTTTGTGCAATTCTTCGTCGCCGTGAAGTGTTTCAGGAAGCGAGAAGCGCAGCACGTACTGACGCAGGAACCGGCTGAGCTGGGACGGCTGCTGCGGATGTCCCCGGATGAAGCCTCGCCGCTGTCGTCGTGCGGTTGAAGGGCTTTCCTCGCTTTCTGCGTCGCGTGGCTTATGAGTGACGTGTCGAATTGAGGGAGGGAGGGAACTCGTTGGTTTATTTTTCATCTCGTGTGTCGCAGTTTCATTTTGATGGCCTGTTTATTTGATGGCCTTGTACTCGTCAAAAGTGTGTTGGAAATTAGGACTTGTTATTGGGCTTGTTGCTTGCCTTGGAAGAGAATCCTAGCACCAAGAGGTACACGCATAAAGTTGCGCTCATCCTGTGTATCGTCTCTGTTGAGTACTCGTATTCCGTTGTGCCCGAGAATCCTCATCGTGACAATGTACAGACTACCTCACTCGCTTCGTTTAACTTTCAGTGCAGATGCCTGAAGTGCAAACTTAGATTAATCTATCGCTTAAAGAAAATTACTTATGAACCAGCAGAAAAAACAACCATGCCGCCGGTGTGATCCGAACCTATGACCTCCGAATATCGCTGCTTCATAAGTAATTTTCTTTAAGCGAAAGATTAATCGAAGTATTATTCCCCTACTCCTCAACGCTACAAAAAAAGAAGAAACATTCCCCTGTGCACCTTAGTTTCGGTGACTGTTCGGTTCCTTCATATATACAACCTTTGTCCGTAAAGTTCCGAGACTAAGTCCATTAAAAAAATGCGTTTAACATTGAAATCATTTGTGCAGCACCCCTTCGAAACAGTCTCCCTTGCAGTCTATACACAGCTTCCAACGCTCATTGAGGCCTTGGAAACAGTTGGAAAACGCTTATTCTGGCAGGGCTGTCAGCTCCTTTGTCGTGGCGTCTTGAATGGCTTCCACGCTCCCCATCCAGCGACCATTTAGGGCTCCCTTCACACGAGGAGACAGGAAAACATCGCATAGGGAAAGTCAGGCGAGTATGGCGGATGGGGAAGTACAGTAATGCTGTGCTTGGCGAGAAATTTTGTCACGCTGAGAGCAGTGTGCGGCCTTGCGTTATCGTTGAGAACGCTCCATTGTACAGATGCCCATATGTCAGTGCGACGGCGTCGCAGTGCATCACGCATGTGTTGGAGCACGCGGATATAAAACTCTTGATTCACCATCTGCCCTTGTGGGACGAACTCGTTGTGTATGACACCTCTAGAATCGAAAAAAACTGTCAGCATCGTCTTTGTTTTGGTGTTCTGTCGCCGCACCTTTCTCGACGCCGGAGAGCTTGTGGACCGCCTTTCGGCGCTCTGCCGCTTTGTTCGAGGATCGTATTGAAAACACCATGTTTCGTCTTCAGCAATAATGCTGTCGACGAATGCAGCATCTTTTTCTGCCTCGGAGAGCAAATCAGCGCTCACTGATGCCCGCGTGTCCTTCTGGTTCTGTGGGAGGGAGTGCGGCACAAGTCTGGCATTCAGCTTTCGTTTCACCAATTTCTCACGCAAAATTTGGTGCCATGTTGTCTTACTAATGCCGAGATCATCTGATAGCATGCGGACTGTAATGGTGCGGTCTTGCTGTTAGATTTTTCTGATCCGAGCCACATTGTTTCACTCGGTGAGGTTTAATAGCGCCCCTACCTGTGTGTGTGTGTGTGTGTGTGTGTGTGTGTGTGTGTGTGTGTGTGTGTGTGTGTGTGTGTGTGTGTGTGTGTGTGTGCGTGTGTGTGTGTGCGTGTGCGTGTGTGCGCGTGCGTGCGTGTGTAAACCTATTTTGGTCATGTCTTTATAGATTAATTAATCTGATTAGAGATCTCGCTGGCATGCCTTAAGCTGCGCGGAAGTGTACAAGCGGGCCGCCTAGAATTCTTTTGTACAGTCTTACTCAGCCTAGAGCTCAAGCGGCCGCAGTGGTTCAGCGATTATGGTGCTCGGCTGCGGATCCGAAAGACGCGGGTTCGATCTCGTCTGCGGCGGTCGCGTTGGGATGGAGGCGAGATGCCAGAGGCGCGTGTACTGTGCAATGCCAGTGCACGTTGAAGAACCCCAGGTGGTGGAAGTTATCCGGAGCCCTCCCCTACGGCGTCCCTCATGCCCTCAGTCGCTTTGGAACGTTAGACCCCATAAAACGAAACGAAAACCGCCTAGCTGTCGAAATCGCGGAATCGCGCAATACGTGAGCGCACGACATTGCCCGACGCACTGCTTAACTCGGCTCCTTCCCGTAAGTGTGGCCCGGCGTGGCTTGTCCGAGTGCTCCATTATGGAATGTTAATTCTTCCAGGACTCCTCTTCGAAACTACGTCGTGTCGTGGAGAATCGTGCCTTTACGTAACCGCGGAATTTATTCGCTGCGCGCCTGCCATGATGTACTCGTCGTTCCCAGTTAAGCATCGACCGTGCTGGTTTCATTTTTTTTTTCTGCATAGCTTCATCGATTTTTCTAGATTGGACTCGAATTGGAACGCAATTCAAGCGTTGATTGGAAATGCGGCAATTCGTCTGGGCGGTGTGTGCAAGATTGGTTTTCGAGATCTGGCGCCTTTAGCTCCTCACGTCACTCGGCGGCTTAAGTCGGGCGGGGCCAAGTTTGCCGCGGGGGGGATTGGAGGGAGGGGATGGAGAAGGTGTGCGTCCGTCGTGGCGGACCTTTGATGGAGCGAGAAAGCTTTAATGGTCGCACAGGCGGGTTTCTCTCGGCCCTTGCGCACGGCGGCTGGCTGGGGTAGAAATCGTGCTGAGGGCGAACGAACGGTGATAGATGGGAGTGCCGTCCTTTCGCCTCGACGATGTTTTCGCGCGGTTGTGTCGCTCCTGTTTGCGGCCGAGCTTTTTGACCTCAGGCAGCAGCGTGATTGCATTCGCTGTCGAGCGGGTGCTTCGCTGAGTTTGGGATTGGGATGAAGCGATGCTTGAAAATGCGCGTTGATATTTTAATGCGGGTTCAAACAGTTAAAAATAGGTGGCCACCGGCTGAGCGATGAGAGCCGTGGAGTGAAGGTCGTCTGGCAACTGCGAAGGTGTCCCACTCCTCGGGCGTTGTGAAAAGATTGGAGCTTAGATATAAAGCAGCGGGCTTGTCTACGGCATCTCACTGAAGCCCCTCTAACCGAGTAGCCATCGCAGCCGTGTTGAATGCAGTGCATTCACTTGTGCATATCAGCTCTTGTCCAGGGTGCGGTGTCGTTGTGTTTCAGAACAGAATGTTGAGAGGGGAATCTTCCGTCCGGTCCGTTGCGAAATTCAGCGACTCCTGCAGGGCTGGCTGATGCACGGCCCGGAGGGAAGCCATGCAGGTAGCTCTCTGTCAGATATTGTACCTGTGCATACAGGCCGTCGGCACGTGTACTGCCCTCCGAGGGTCGGTGATGCCGAATTTGATCGCGTCTCGAAAAGAAAGAACGCTGATGTGCTGGCGTCGCCTCCTCGCCTTCTCGTTCCTTCGCTCCAACAAGAGGACTGCTGCTCCGAGCAGGCCGTGTTCTTTCTTAATCTGGCACCGCTTTCCTGCTCTCACTTCCCTCTCCTCCTCCTTGCTTTTTGCACACGGCTCATACATCTCTTTCGTCGACAGATTGCCACAGAGCTATGGCACAAGAAGAAGACACGCAAGACAGGACGGGAATGTCTCTGTCCACACTGTCGCCGTCATCACTTCACTGCACATAATCCAGGGGGACATATAACGCCGCAAAGCATTTGAACGCCATTTGAAGGAAAATAAAAATAGATCCGCAGATGGACAACAGTTACCAGTTTAAATCCATTTAAAGCCTGTGAAGGAAAAAAGACAAATGATCAACCGATTGCCAACCAACAGCACGGCAAAATAACGCAAAGCGAAAAAGTCGATGAAGTCGAAACAAGCAACACGGCAAAATGCCACGGGAACAGACGACGCAAAACAATACACTTAAAGCAAAAAGAAAAACATGTCTAGCTGTGGTTAAAAGCAAGGATCGAGTTCTTTTTAAGAGGGACAGTTCTTTCTCCTGTAGATCAATTGAAGAAGTGCTGGTACATGCGTCCCCAGCCTTTTCTGTGAAAAAACCTTCAGTCATCTCCTTTTCTATTTCGCTTTTTGCTGTCGCCAGAAACTTCGTGCGAGGTTTACAACTTTGGTGGCGGGGCTGATTGCAGCGGTCTGCCATGTGGCTCCCCGACTTGTTTTTCGGGAGTGCTCATTTGCTCTCGCACCAAAACATCGCCCCATATGGCCAGTGTGCACCTTACCGCACGTGAGGGGGTACACCACTCCCTATCGGCATTGGGTGCATACTGTGTCAGAGGCTTGACTGCGCGCATGCCTCCCGCTTCTTCCATCGGAACTGTTTGTGCATGGGGCAGATAACACGACGTTGAGGTCATACCTTCCTGCTACCTATGTGGCAGTTCATGGATGTACGCAATAACTGCCACACGTTTCTTTTCCTTAGGCTCATGTCCTCTTCCACATTGCCTCACTTTGTGCAGCAACGCTTCCTGGTGTGAGGGAATTAAGGCGGGTAGCCAGCGGAATGAAGGCGTTCAACCTGGTGATTAAAGCTAGATTCAGCCAACGGCAGCCTGAAATGCATCAGGGGCCGTATTACGGAACTGTCGAATAGCAAATTTGTCAAAAACTTGTCAAAAACGTGTCTAAAAGCCTCGCTCCTATTGGTAGCTGGTGGCCGGCGGGCATTTTGCTTTTTTGCGTCATAGGTGGCTGCAGATTACGTCACGGATGTGGCAGAAGTGGTGCCGTTGCACACCTAATTATGTAGTCGCTAATTGACAGTTTTTTGGGACTGCCTCGAGGCGGTCAATTTGACCTTTGCGTTTTTGACAGAAAATGGCGGCGATGTACGCGGCGATATAGCGGCTGCGCCGGCGCGACAGCGGCGAAGGAGAGCGCACGAAGACACGTTTGACTAGGCTTGACTTGCCGGACAAGCTGTTTCGACGCCCTTCTCGACTGGAGAAGCAGACGGTGGAGTGGCTGTGCGACGAAGTCGCCGATGAACTGGGAGGTGCGCGTGCGGGCGCGTTGTCGGTCTGTGTGCACTGCGGTTATTTGCTACCGGCGGCTTTCAAGCTGCCGTTGGTTAACGAGGCGCACATCGGCATCGCACAACCGATGGTAAGCAAATGCGTGCGACAGGTGTTGGAGGCAATCTGCAAAATTAGCGTGCAGAAGGGGTGGGTTCCCGCGGTCACCTCTGTGCCACATAAATAAAACACGCTTATACTGGCCCAGCACTTTATTTTTCCCAGCAAATCGCAATTCGTGGTCGTCTTCTGTTTTCCAAGGGAAAAGAAACAGACAACAACACATCACATACTGCAACACCTCACCTTTCGGCATTTTTGTCATCGATAGAAAGAGCCGAACAACACAGACTTCAACACGTTGTCTTCGTCGATTTCGTACCAAGCGCTCCTTGCGAAGTTCGCTTGGCACGCACGTAGTCTTCACTTCATTTGTTCAAATTTTTCTGCGCACTTAGGTCAACCGCACAGTATAGCTTGATTTCAGACGCCGCGTAGAAAACAAAAACAAGGCGGGGAACAGCTGCTTTCGTGCAAAGCGGCTTGGCGTTTTACCGCTGTCAGCGCTTCCCCGTGGCAGCAAAACTTACCGGCCAGCAAATTTAATAGCACAACTCAGAACGCTCTTTGTTTTGCGTAATATTTTCCAACTTTAAACACAATGTATTGGCAAAATAAAATTTTAGTTATTTTGATGGCTGCTTATTTCTTATTTCTTTTTCAAAAATTTAGCAGCCGGTCCCCTCACCCTGAAAAAAAAAAATGCTGTCGGGGCACCGTACTGCTGTAATTGGCTGATTCCTCGTTGCGTCAAGCGGTGACGTCTTTTCGTTTCGTCATTTTGACGTCACTGTCAATAACTTTTGGCAGAATTTGTGACAGTTGCGTTATACGGCCCCAGTTATCGAATGCGCGCTGTGATATGGTAGCGAACCCTTACTTCGACCTCGCGTTGTATGACCAACACGCATGCGCGTCATCAAACACAAGCATCAGTTCTAAAGGCTGGATCGGCAGAAGTCGGTCGATCGGCGAAAGTCGGCACAAGTCGAAAGACGGACGGAAACTTGCAAACAATGCGACGAGCTTGTTTGCCGCAGCAGCAGGCGAATCGATGGCATCCGTCTGGAGAGGGACTGCGTGGTCAGAGACGGGGTATATATGTAAGGACGTGATCGAATGATTCGACATGTCCCAGAGCCACGGAGAAGCGTTGATGGGGAAGAAAAAGGGTTCGTGACGTGAACTGTGCTGTGGCCATCGCAGATGCTGAGAAGAGCGAAAGGAATGAAGAAGCAGTGGCGACGGGCAGCAGCATCAGTCGGATTAAGAAAACAGTCGAATTAGAAAGGTATGCGCACGAGAGGGGCACCAGGGCTGTAGAGAAGGCAGGAATGACAGTATCTTCAATGACCAATATTTTGCTGGTACGAGGAGAGGCGTCGCACAGGAGGCCGGGTCAAAGTGGAGACAGTTCAATGCTGGCACGACCACCGTCGATGATGGCATGATGACGGGCGAGAAAGTCGCAGCCCAGAATGATATCGTAAGAACAGCGGGACAGAACGGGAAACTCGGCGATGTACAAAACGTCCTGGATAAAGCTGTGCACTCTGCTGCCAGAGGTTGAATGCGGTGCGAGCTGGCAGTGCGGAGGCAAAAGTTCGGAACAGGCGTCGTCACCTTACATAGTCTTCGGAAAAGGGCGGCGCAAATGACAGGCAGCAGCGCCCGTGTCCACAAGGGCGAGAACGGTGACGCCATCGACAACGCTTCAACAACAGTGGCGGGGGACGACGGAGGACTTGGACAGTTCGGTAGAAGTGCAGTTCTTTCCTCCGGAACTGCGAATGTTAGTTTTTCTGCTGGCGGCCAGGAGAGCGACGGCGCATTGGAGAGAGAGAGAGAGAGATTGGCGACGAGGAGAAGGCGATGGGCGTGGAGAGTATGAAGAACGGTTAGAAGGGAAGGATTCCGCAGAGCGGCCGTATGAAATAGGCAGCGAAGGAGGCGCACTGTCGTAGCTGTACGGGTGTGCACTGGCCCGGAAACTCGGCGCCTGTTGTCGACAAAGCCGTGCGACCTGGCCCGGCAAGCCACAGGCATAACAGATGGGGTGGGTGGTTGTCCTGGGTGCGCCATGGGTACATGACGGCGCGACGAGACGGCGGGTAAAGATGTGGAGGTGGCAGCAGTGCGACGGGCGCGGGGGGGGGGGGGGGGGGGGAGCCGTAGGCGTCAGGGCGTTGAGGTTTGGAGGCAACAGCAACGTAGGTGAGTGGGGCGGTCACAGGAAGACCAGGTAGTCAAGGAGAAGGAAGACCAGGTAGTCAAGTCGGCCTCATGATTTCTGGAACACAAATTAGCCACGCTGGTCAGATAGAATAAAACGTTACCGAGCTTGGTGGCGTTTTCTCATTTGTTGTAGGCGCTGACGCGCTCGAGTCGCACGACGACAACCAGTCGTCAACCTCGTGGTCGTCGGCGCCGCTGAAGACGCGCGCTGCCGGAGCCTGCCGGAACAGAGGATGGTAGGCGAAGGGGTGGGGGCTGTCTGGCTCGTGACTGGGAGGTAAGGTGAGGCTACGGAGCGCCAGGATGAGGGGAAAGCATAGCAGCCTCCACCAAATCTACATGGGGGCTGTGGCTCAGCTGAATCCACAGCACGCAACAACGGTTCAGCCAAGCGTTAGGGCTGCGAACGAGTTTCACGCCACCGGGTCGTCGTCGTCTTCTTTTCCACCGCAGTGAGCGAGCGTTGCTGCTACGCTAATACACCGCCTTTCGGTCTTTTTTGATTTAGAGAAAGCCTATGACACCACGTGGAGGTCCGGCATTCTGCATGACCTTGGAGACCTCGGCATCCGCGGTAGGTTGTTGAAGTGCTTGAGCGATTTTTTTGTCCAGCCTTTCATTTCAAGTACGTGCGCTCGGTGCCACCCTCTCTAAGAACATCACTCAAGAGAACGGTGTGCCTCAGGGATGCATTTTAAGTACTACGCTCTTCATAGTAACAATGAATTGCGTAGCAAAAATACTCCCAAAGTTCATCATGTATTCAGTCTATGTCGATGACCGCCTCTCCTCTAGCGTTACATCGTGCGAGAGGCGGTACAACTGACTAACCAACGACATGGGCAGATACAAATAAGTTCAAGTTTTCCACGCAAAAGTCAGTAGTTGTTCTGTTCTCGCCAAGAAGAGGAATGTACACTGATCCAGCCCTTACCTGAATGTGGTCACACTACCAGTAAAAGATGAGCTCAAATTTCTAGGAATAACTTTTGACGAAAAACTCACATTACGCACCAACCGTAAAGGCCACCAAATAGAAAGCTTCTCGATCCCTGAATATACTAAAAGTACTCTCACGAAAACATTGGAGCTCCGATAGGACATGTCTTTCACAAATTTATCTCTCTGTAGTACGCTCTACTTTACATTATGGATGTATAGTTTATGGGTCAGCGAGATCATTATACCTTAAACGACTAGATCCAGTACATAATTTGGGTTTTCGTCTTTTCGTTGGTGCATACAGGACGTCGTCCATGAACAGTCACTATGTAGAAACCAGTGAACCATCACTTACAGACAGAAGAGCCGTGCTCACATGCTCGTACATTCTAAAAATCCGTTCACTGCAGAGGCATCTGTGTTACCCCATTGCTACAAGGTGCCCATCTGGAGCGCTCTTTAACAACAAACCTCAAGCTACCCAACCACTGCTCTTGCGATCTGAAGACGTGCAAAACCTCGGCGCACTAGACACATTACCTGGCATTGCTCGAAGACGAGATCCACTGCCTCCATGGTACAATTTCCCTGCAATCTGCGATTTCACGCTTACGCAGTTCCGTAAAAAACAAACTCCACAACACATAATACAAAAATTTCTTGCACTGGGGGAAAAGTGCAGTACTTTCGCAGCTTTTTATAGACCAGCTTCTTTTACCCTCGCACGCAGGCTGCGGGTGCGCTCCTACTCTAGACAAAGGGCGCCATCTGTTGGCGCGCGCGGCCCTGTTGACTGCGGGTGGCGCCGGCGCCGCGCTCAGAACGCGTGTTTGGTTGCGCCGTTGATGCGCTCCATCACCTAACGTATGTGGGTGTGTGCTGTGCATCACTACCCTGCTGTGCATCACTATCCACATTTTCCCTCTATACCAGACAGTACTGCGGTTATCTGACGCGCATTGTTCCTCGTTAACGCGACATCCGAGTATACTCGACCAGGTAGGGTACGGACTGGAAACCGGTACTTGTAAGCAGATTTCTGGGCTGGAGTGTCGTCTGTGGTAAATTTATGCATCACAGTATAGATTTACTGGTTTGACTCGATGGTGTAGTAATCGGATAGGCCAGCGGCAGACTGAAGGTTGTCCCGGCGAAGCGCGTTTTTTTTTATCACCAGTACATCTTCGGCATCTCCTTGCGCTGAGCTTGCTATTGTTCAGAATAAGCACATTTCGTGTACGGTAATGTACACTCGACCGCTAGCAGTTTAAGTTGCTATTTCTGCACGTATGTAATCAAAATGTGCATGATTTTATTACATAAAATTTCACTTGGCTAACCGGCTACGCGACGCTGTCACACGCGCCGAGAGCTTCCGAATAAAATGAACGAGACTTCGGGCCGCAGAATTCGTGAAAGCTGCCTTCTCTGGTAATATTTATTCAAGCCTTGATAAACTAAGAGAAAATAGGTTTTTATGTGCCAGCTAGCATAAACCGTGGCAAAATTTGTTTTCTGCTAGCCCTGCGACTTAGTTGAGCTCATAACGATAATTTGTTGATGTAACTGGCGCACCACTGCGCAGACGACAACAAAGCCCCATTTGTAGGAGGTTTGCATGCACTTAGTACACGGTAAATTAAAATAAAAATTGCAGTTATCATGGAACAACGAAGTAAATAACAAATTACACTTGATAAAGCCAGTTTTTGGTGAATGGAAGTCTTGTACACCCCAGGAACGTTGTAAGGAAGTAATTCTCTTCCGCCTTTGTATAGGACACACGCACCTTAATCTGTCAAATGTTAAGGGGAATTCCCTAAAGTGAAGTAGATTTGTAATAAGGGAGTAATTACTTATTGGCATCCACCCAAGCGCAGCCACACGGCTGCAAAAGAAAGTTCTCATAAACTTCGTAGTTGAAGAAAAATTCGTCCTGGTTCGGGGTTCGAACCCGGGACCACCGCTTCACCGGAGCAGTCGCTCTGCCAACTGAGCTAACCGGGGCGGCAAGCTTGTGGTACGGCGAGAGCGAATTGATCAACATCTCGCGGTGGGAATAGTGTTTACTCTCTTATTACAAATCTACTCCACCTCGGGGGATTCCCCTAAACATTTGACCAACACTGTTAGTGTGGGTACTGTGCGTGACCCTCATCTTCATTTGTATTTAAGCACTCTGCACCACCGACGATTTTCACATTTCTATAAAATCATCCAGAGATTTCTCCTTTACCTCGAGCTTGGCGCATGATGGCCTTAGTTGCCTATGCGCCATTAAACTCAACACAATAGAAATCATCTTCCTTTGTCTATATTCATCATCTCTGCCGTCGTCGTCTTCGTCGCGAACGCCACTGCTGCGGTGTCCATCTTTTCTTCGTCCCTGTCTTCTTTGGCTGCCAGCGACGTTTGACGCCGCAGCGGTGTATGTATGCCTGCTTCGCGTGGTTCATGTCTTGCCGCTTGGTGTAGATTTCGTGTTTCTGTTCATCGGCTGTTGTCTGCGTTTTCGTGTGGCTCGGATTCGGGATGCCGCTGTTCTCACGCGTTGCCCGATATGTCCGCCAACAGAGCCGGCGGCAGCTGAAGACGACTGCGGATTTCAAGGTCGGGCCGCAGCGGGGAAACTGGCCTCGCGCGTAAACTGGGAAAGTGACGAGGGCAGAAGTGGCTGAAAGCGGAGGCGATTTTGCGAGCAAATATAGCGCTGCAGGAACGGGAAGGAGCAACCGTGCGTGCGTCTGGGCTCAACGACGCCGGAGCGACCAGAATGCGCAAGGTCGGAGAAGAAACCGGGGCTGGAGGTAGAAAGGCGCCAGAGAAGAGTCCGCTGGAGGAGGATCCCAACCATCTTGTTGCGAAGACAGGAGTTCTGGCTCGGGAAGAAAGCAAGCGAGGTTTGACGGAGGAGCTAGCGCGCTCCACGTCGGGTAGCCGTGTACGGGGGAGTCGTCTAGGGGGTTGTCTCGGGGCTCTGCTCACTGCCTGCCTCGTATTTGTGCGTTCGTGCCCGAGCAGTTTTTTGTTTGCTTGCTTGGCTGGAGCAATCCTTTCTTTTTGCTATTTTAAGGGGGACGCGGACCGCGCAGTCAACGAACTCGCCCCCGCGCGACACGACTCGCTCGACTCCCGTTCGTATCTCCGTTTGTTTGTTTTTTTTTTTAATAGTTCCAGTAGAGCAGCGCGCGTCATGTTGACATTTCATTCCGCCGGAACTTCAAGCGAGATGGCTCGCGAATTCTTCTAATAACAGTAAATGTGTGGAGACACCACATTTTTATCTGACGTGTTCTTTGTTTCAAACGTTGCGTAATGCCGCAGAACGCGTAATACGCGCTCCGCAATTTATATGTGCGCGCTAAATGATTTCCGTATTGCATTGTTTATGCTGAGCGGTTTCGGTTTATGCGCACCAGGCTGGGCTGTGACGTCATGATCAGGGAAGAGGAGCAACTCTGGTCACGTGGTTCCAAAAGTTTTGACACACGGACTGCTGCGTCGTCTGCTCTGATACACCTGCTGCATACCAGCGCCTTTCGAAATGCCGGCAAACTTGGTCGGTGCTGCGATGTGCTGAGAAAAGCCATCCGAGCAAGGGACGACACTGAGCTCTGAAACCGAGCGGCTCGCTTGGGCCGATCTCATTCGGCATACCGCATATTCCAACGCGGTTTCTGCGTTGTGTTTCGCTTTGCCACACTGCGCCGACGCCGATGCTTGGCGGACGTCGATGTCGATGGCCCGCAGCCGACAGCGCGTCAGTCGGCCGATCCCCTGGTCACATTATGGCACTCGGCTGCTGACCCGAAAGACGCGGGTTCGATCCCGGCCGTGGCGGTCGCATTCCGATGCAGGCGAAATTCTAGAGGCCCGTGTGCTGTGCGATTTCAGTGCACATCAAAGGACTCCAGGTGGTCGAAATTTCCGGAGCCCTTCACTACGGCGTCCCTCATAGCCTGAGTCGCTTTGGGACGTTACGCCTCTAGAGACCATAAAACAGTTAGGCATAAATTCTACAGTAGACTAAAATCACTTCAAGAGGATAATGCGCATCGGATTCTTCTTGTTAAAACTGCTGGCGACACATTGGAGCACCAAGCGGATGTACTAGGCATACATTTCGAGTGCACTTTTAGCTTATCGCATTCCAGATTCTTCTTGCCACACAAGCTAGCTGACGAACGAAAACCTAATCGCATTAAAAGCCATCAGTAGGAGGATACTGTAGCCCATTTACTTTACAAGAGTTGAAGGTTCCATTAGGCACATGTGGCAAGTCAACAGCAGCAGGCGCTGACCGAATCGCATATGGAATGCTAAAAAAGCACTTGCATGAAAAAACGCTTGAAACTGTCCTGTGCCTGTCTAATAAGATATGGGCCGCTGCACATTTTCCCAAAGCCGGGAAAGAAGCGATTATCATCCCGATATTAATGCTAGAAAAAGAAGCCACACTTACGGCGAGTTATCGGCCACCCTAACCCTAACCAGATGTTTATGTAAGGTCTTTGTGAAGTTAGAATTGATGATGAACTGTCATTTTGTGCTTAATGTCACATTCAGAAAATGGCTTCACCATGTGCTACAGAGTTGGAAGCCATCGCATGTAAGTCTACAGGCAACTTTAAGCTACTATAACATTGCTAAGCTCCTGCACATTTGTGCAAGGTATTCGTGTTAAATCAGGATTTCGAGTAAAATCGTTGTTTGGGCTAGAAGTTTTATGTGAAATATGAGCTTTATGAAAGTGTTATCGTGAGTTCTTAAAGCGAAGACGCACTAATTAAAATGTACGGCCATGAGGTAACGGCAAAGTAACGTGCGGTACTTTTTTTCGGTAACGGTAACGCGTTACTTTTTTTGTAGGTAACTTAGGGTGGTAACGCGTTCCTTTTTTCTTAGCATAACGAGTAACGTATTTAGTTACTTTTTATCGGTAACGCCTACAACACTGCTCCTCTCCGGTTGCCATGGCAACAGCGCATGCGCACAACTTTCCCCTCCCATGCACCGCGAAACGCTCGACTGGTAGCCCAGTGTAGCTGTCGCTACAAAACTTTTTCTTCCATTTTGTTTAATAAGTAGCCGCATACAACCACCACCACTCCATACTCTTTCTGGGCCCTCTCGGACAACCCTTTTCGCACAAAGAGCGTTCGCCATCGCTTGTCCGCCGCCTTCCCCGCGTGACGGGAATGCGACGTAGCAAGTCGACGCACTCGGACTGGGTGTGGAGTGGTTTGCATGCGCGTGTCCTCGTCCGTGCGCTTGGCCTCTCAGGCTGCTAAAATACGCGCTCTCTGGCATCCCAAGGGGGGTTGATTGCTGCCTGCCCCCCTCGTTCCGACCGAGCCGCGGCTTTTCGCGCGGGGCCTTCTTATGTTTTCTCTTTTTTTTAACGCACACCGTTCGCGCGTGTCGTACATCGGAGATAGGGCGTCCTGGCCGGACCGAGGCGCACGGCCTGGTCATCTGTCTGCGTGCGGGAGGGGGGTCATAAATGAGGTCAAACTTGAGTTCGCCGCGGTGAATGCGCGCGGAATCGATACTAACCCTATTACCGACTGCTCGCCTTCTCCCTCGTCATTCTCCTCGCGGCGAACCAGATAGGGTGCACCGGGTGGCCGGAGAAGAGACCCCTCTTCGTACGAGCAGCGCTCTATCTTGGGGCGTTTCGTTTCGACAGCTTTTTCTGTGTTTCGACAGTGTGCTGTGCGTTGCTCGAAGCTGAAACACTGTCTAAAGACAGACGTCGGTCCGCGGTTTAGTTCTTTACATGGTCGCACTTACAATAACAGCCAGCCTTGCTCCCCGCGATGTCGTCATTTGCGCGGAAAGTGGCGGGAATTCGATCGGACCGCGCTCGAGTCCTTCCTTTGATGACCTCATTAGTGGCGCTTTAGTCCATCATTCGGCCAAGCTAATGAATGCGCTCTCCTTGTACGTATGTGCCGATTGGGAGCAAAAAGTGAGAGTGCTGATTCCGGTGTTAAATTTGTATGCCCCTTCTCGATCAAAAGGGGGAAACTGTAAGACCGTTCGAAGGCCATGGAAGTGCCACATTTCGCATTCTGTCGCCTCGTTTGGGTTGGCCCTTGGGCTCAATATCTATGCAGCGGAATGCTAGTACCAATTTGTTGGCCTGCTGTAAGTGTGCTTCAGTTTGGGGCCACTTGGCATATCATTAGTCATGTTGCTACTTGAAATGCAAACTTATGCGCACAGTATTAATTACGGACTTTAGAGTTTTGTCCGAAACTGCTCACCGTACCGGTGTTGAAATTATGAATACTTAGCCTCAAAATTCTGGACAGCTTATATACGAACCCTCATCCAGCCCGCCGTCTGCAGACATCTTTCATCGCCTGGGCACGCTCGAATGCAACTGTGCACGGCAGGCACTACTCATGTTTACAAGAATAGATACTTAGGCTTGCTGGTGATTATCAGAACGTGAAACCAACGGTCTGGCAACAGCGCGCCCGCAGATTCTGGTTTCCAGCTTTCTTCAGTCGTTTGCTTTCTTCATACCGGAGAAGCTTTCATCTCGCGAGCGGAATTTAAAAAGCCAGGCCTCAGTTGCTGCGCTACTTGCGCCGCTCATCCTTTGCCGAATGCAGGTCCTTTCGGTCAGCATGCTCCTACCTCGTCCTCGGCAGTTTGGTTCTGACGATGGCAACAATGGGCACTGTGTTGCAAAGTCCAACTCTGGGCCGTTTTAATGCGCGAATTTAAGCTTCGCTTTAAGCATAGCGCAGTATCATCGCTATTTTATTTTCATGTTCATCTGGTAGGGTATACATACCTAGTGGTTGTTTTATACGCCGTCTGCACAGATGCCTGGGCCAGCTTCTGTGGCAGCGCAGACTGTCGTGCGTTGCAGTATACTCGCACGACCAGCTGCGTAATGTCATTTCTTTAACACCAGTGTGCAGTGCACGTCCTCGCTTTTCATCTTTGTCGTTACAGGCGTACGCCTCGTTGAAACGATGGTCGCGGTTGGAGCGGATATCGGGCTCTTACCAGGAGAAAAGCAATCCGAAACATTGTTAGCAAAGAGGCATTTTTTGGATTTCCTAGCTTCAACGTTAAATTCAATTTCATTTTTATTTTGCAGCAAGGTGTTGCGAGGAAAGTGTGGAAGGTCCTGAATTCATGTTTACACAACAGCATTGACGGCAGCGCGTCCTTCCCTGCTCCCATGTATAGAGAAAGAGCCTACAGTGATACGTTCGTGTGCGGCCTCGGTACGCTGGTCAAGCTGTTTGTGCAGGTGGGAAATTCGCATGCCTTGGTTGCATCCGACTTGTTCCCAAAGATAGATAAATGGCTTTGTCGCTGGGCAGGCTGCTGCAGCTTGCCGAAACGATAAGGCGGCCTGAAGCGTTTTCAGCCCGTGCTTTGTATTTGGGAAATGCGTCTCTCCTTCACTGCATCATCCACTTTCTGGACAGACTCTCGTCGCGGCAGATGGGTCGTTCCCTTTCATTTCGCTCATTTCGGCCACCTTTTCTGCTCTGTCCCTTCATTTCCACGTGCTCGCTTTCATGGAGAGTCTCTCATTGGCCGTTCTGCAGCCGCAGCGATGAGACACGCTTTTGAGTAAAAAGAAAAAAAGTACGAAAAAAAACTAACCGTTCCTCTAAGAAGACCGTCATATTCTGCGAATGTACTCTGAACGAAGAAAGTTTGATATATTTTTCTTTTTATTTCTCCACTTTCCAGCTCATGCTTTTCTTTCTTTTTTTGTGTATAGTGAGTCGCCAGCGTCATCACGGGCTAGCGTCGCTTCATTGCCTCGTCTTCGAGCGCGAGCCTGGGCGTTTCTCTTCACTTACTTTTTCTCTCCTTCCTTCTTTCTGTTTCGTTCTCTCCCTCCCCCTAGAGACATTCGGGCTTCCTCAGAGCTGTCGCCAATTTTAACCTAACCCGTTCGTTAGCGAGCACTATTGCCATTCCGCGTGCTCATCTCGTTACCTCCGGGGCAAAAATACTGGGGGGCCGCGGCCAACCATTCGTAAGGAAATGAGGTTTGCTGTGAGAAAACGATGGGTTATGCAGGCGAGTCTTCTTTTTCGCGCTGATCAGCTGTTCCTGCTATAAACAGCTTCGCTTGCACGGGCACCTCTGATAGAGCTTCATCGTTCTTGAAGCGGAAGTTCGACATTCGAATGAAAAGAGACGATTAAGGGAACTTTCGTAATATATTTTAAATGCCATTTCTCCTGTTGGGAAAATTCCGCTTGGCTTTCATTATTCAGGCGCATTAAAGGCGGTCCTTAAAGGCACGCTTGCACAGCGTACTGCATGTGATAACAAATGAACGAGATGACAAGAAATATTCTCAATTCTCGCAAAGCATTACAGAGCTGGACGTTTCGGAGTCACGTTAAAATTGTTTCAACATTTTGAAAGCCGAGAAGCACGAAAGTCTTCCGAACCAAAGCGTTCACAATCGCATCTAGCGAAAGAGAAATCATGTTCTGATGCACACACAGGCGTGAGTAGAAGTCTCCACACTACGCCAATGGTGGCGGTCTCTCTGTATGAAAAGGCGTGCCTAACGAAAGTGCGTCCATGGGCCATTAGGGAGGGCACCCTGTGCATGTCTCTAAAACAGGCGCTGTACCATCAGACATCGCTGGCACGCAGTTGTGCTCGTTCGCGTGGTCTCTCCATTTTTGTTGCCGCCTATACCTTCACGGTCCTTACTTATAATCTAGTATGTCTTGTATTTTCTATTTGTTTGAGCGACGAGTTTGGATTCTTGTAGTTCAGTACCTGTGGTTCGCTCGTGGATTCATCCTTCGCTCAATCAGGGGCCCTTCGTATTCCTTAGGTATATTATCCGTGATAGAACCCGGTACAACCTCGCTTCTTCGAATTGTAACTTTTGAGGATGTAGCTTCACATTTTGAATGGCCTGATGTTCCTGGCTTGTCGTCTTCGGGGCCAAACTCAAAGCACTCTTTATTTTCGAAAGTACAAGGAAGTGCATAAAAAAAATTGGACCGATAGCCGCGTGGCGAGGGAAACGGCGCAATGCAAAATAAAATGAAATACACCGAGCAGCCGTAATGAGCAAAAAAATAAAAAAATAAAACATACGTACAAACAGGAATAAAAGGCTCGGAAGAAAATACGCACTTTTAAGTAACACTTCATAGCAAAACAATACAAAAGGCAAAAAAAGAACCACAGAGCGATAAGAAAGAGGGAAAGTTCACAAACGTCAACAAACCGTTAAAATGAAAGGGAGGGGGGGGGGGGGGGGGGTCAGCGCCCTTTCTGGTTAAGAAAAACTTGCAGCACAGCTTAAAGTTATTTGCAAACTTCACATTAATAGGCACTGTGTTCCAGACTTTTGCGCCGGAAAATTGAACTAAGCGTTCCCCGTATACATTGCGACAATTAGGAAAATTGAAATTTCCATTTAATGCATGCCGTGTGTTACGGTATGGCAGTAAGAAAAAAACTTAATGGTAGATGAGTATTAGTATTAACAATATTGTTTCCGTACGTTTTTGTACGTTTGTGTATGTGTGTCCGTTTTGGTGCATCTCGATGTCCCTATCAGTTTGCAGTCACAACTTTACGGCATTTACTTATAAACTAGTGCACTTTGTTTGCTTGCTTGCTTGCTTGTTTGTTTGTTTGTTTGTTTGCATAAGCGGTGTCTCTCTCTCTCACACACACACGCCTGCACGAAACATCTGAGTGCTTCTGCTAGGCGCTGACCTTGAGATTAAGAGGGCTTTTATTTTGAAGGTCAGCTGTAATTAATTTCTTGAGCTCTACTTGAGAATGGCCAGGGGTATTCTACGCGTGGTCGTTAGTCTTAGGCGAGATCAGCTGTGTTCGTTGCTGATGTGACGATGCGTATCCGCAAAAAAAAGAGAAAAAAATAGAGAAGTCGGCTGCAGGCCTGTAGGCTTGGAAAACACTGTCGTCGCCAAGCATGGAGCTGTGTCTTTCATTTGTGACCACCACGTCAGGTGAGCTTAATCGGATCTTGGTCGCATGTCTTCGTTGCTATTTCGCTCCTTCGTTCCCGGGGCGCAGGCGCGCACACGGCGGAGGAAAAAATCCTTCCGCGCGTTTCCTCGGATAGCGAAAGAGGGAGGGGGGGATACGAGTGTCTTTGTTTTGCAGCGCCAGAAGGGAGGGAGGGAGGATATTCGGTGATAGCGTGCTTGTCGGCCATCAGTCAGCTGCCACGGGGCCCTTTTTTGCGCACGCCCCAGCAGATCGGAAGGCGCCCTTGCCTGCAGCAGCGCCACCCGTGGCCGGTTTGTGTGGCGGGGGAGCAGAGGCACGCGCGGTGTCGTGGAGTGGCCGCACTCTCGGATCAATGTGGGGTATCTTGGGGTTCAGCATCTTAACCACCATTACCAACGTCATTGTTGTCGCCGTTATCATCAGCCCTCGCACTGATTGCTAGCTAGATTAGTTAGTCCTGCCCTAGCTGAGCATGCCCTGGCTGCACTACTATCCCGGCAGATTTCCTTCCCACATATGCGCGTATCCAACTCTCAGCCTCCACATATCCATGTGGCCGTCGCGCGCGGACGGCGAATCAGACGTTAGTTTCGGCGTTCGTTTCTCAGTCAAGACTGGTACAGTGGAACGCGTAAAGTGAAGGCCACTTTTATGCAATCCATTTAGGGGACTGCCTTTTGTGAATGAGGCATGATTCTCATTATTCCCTCGAGTAGCTAGTGTTAGGGAACTCGGATTGGGGAAGGGGCACACGTATGGTTTCGAAATTGTGGAGTGGCAGACGCAGATGCTCGGAAAGGGACAATGTTGAAGACATAATTTCGCTCATTCCTCGGATGACGCCACGGGTATCACCCGTGGAAAAGTTGCTTGTTTTGGGTTGCCGATGATGCAGACGACGCGGATTTCTAATTAGTTCTGATCGAATGAGGCAAGTACATCATCCAAACGTGGCATTGAAACGAAAAGTATGTCGTATGCCATCTCTGCGTCAAATTTCAGCGGTTGAATAAGCGAGCTTTTATCCGAGACAAACGCCTTATGGTGCGCGTTTATCGTTGCAAATTTATTTCACTTGATCTGCAAGCACCTAGTCTTGTTGCGCTCTGCGCACACGCATTCACAAAGAACGCACCACGACTAGGTTTTCTCAGAACACGTTAAGCCACAGGTTGCAGCAATAAAGTGTGAATGCCCCCGAAGATTGCATTGGCAGTCGTTAGTTCCGGCATAATTAGAATGAAGTCACGCGATTTTTTTTCTTGAAAATAGAGATTGGGTTGAATCAGCTTGATAATTTCAACATGAATTGAACATGAAAACAATTCAGGAATAATGTTGAGAGTGCTCAACGGGGCTTGTGCCACGTAAGCAGAACAGCCGAGCAGACGACGCTGCGAACAGGCAAGCACTCTGTGCGCATGCGCGTACTCTCCTCCGTGTCGCCACTGCGGTCCTGCATGGTACTCTGAACGACCGTCTGGTTGACGCATTTGTGGGATTACTAAAAAAAACATGATAGCTGTACGCAAGGCCGTATCTGCTTTCCTTCTGTTCCTCTGCTTCCTCGTCCAGCGGAAGTGCGTACATAGTCCGTTTCCTCCCGTTCCTTCGCAGCCGGCCTGCCTCGTCCGCGCGCGCACGGACGAGGCTTGTCCGGGGCTGGGACGCCGTCGGTCCCTCCTCGGTACGTGCTCAGGGCTGAGAGGCAGCTCCTTCTGGTCTCGCCCGATAGTCGTGGTCGGTGCCAGCTGGCAGCTCCGTCGGGTGGATGATTGTGTGTGTGTACGTGCGTGTGTGTGTGGGGCCGGTCGGGAAACTGACTCGGTGCGTGTATGGCGCCCCGCTATTTGTTTTCTTTTTTTATCGCCGGACAGTGGCAGATGGTGAGATATTGGGCGAGGTCTAATTGTCAGGGGCGCAGTAAGCTCACCCTCGTACGACGCTGAACGGAAAGCGATTTTGCGTTCCTTATTTTGCGTTGTTGGCGAATAAGGGAGTCGGCGAGCAGGACTAACGTGCTGATCTGCTCGGAGCTCAGCTAGAAATGGGCCGGTGCTCGTAATTTAGGTTTGGTTTCTCGCTTTCTTTGAGCTTTTTTTTTCTGCTTTCACGTCGCTCTTCGGTTTTATACACGCTCGAAGTCTGCATCTAGCAAAATTCAGTTGCATCCTGTACTGTAACTTAAATTAAAGGTGAAATTAAAGGGTGTCATGTTCGAACGAAAATTTCGAATGTCCCCTTTTACTGGCAGCACATCGCTTCGAACGCACTTCTTCCGAGCGGCACTGCACATCTTTCTCGGAACGTCATCGTGTATAGGAGAATGGTGGTGGGCCTCGTTACCCCTCTATGGCCAGCATAACCCCGTGCCGTCGCACTTCCGGCCGTGTTGCAACATTGAAGAACACAAGCACTCAAGGGTGCGCGGTTCGCTCACGAGCAAGCGATTCATAGCCCCTGCGATAACAGCCACCCTTCTACGACGCTATACCGCCGTAGCAACACTGCCTTGGACGCTGCTGAAAACTGCACCGAAAAGTCTCCTGGAGGAGAGCTGGCAAAACTAATTGGGTTCCCGTGTTTTGTTGGAAGGGTGCGAGAGGCAAGGGAAAGGGGAACGACTTAAATATAGATTTATGGGACCTACCTCCCCTTCCTTCCTTCCTTCCTTCCTTCCTTCCTTCCTTCCTTCCTTCCTTCCTTCCTTCCTTCCTTCCTTCCTTCCTTCCTTCCTTCCTTTTCCTTCCTTTTCCTTCCTTCCTTCCTTCCTTCCTTCCTTCCTTCCTTCCTTCCTTCTCTCTCCGCTCACAAAATGTTCACCACAGCCGGACAATTAGGCGTTGGCTGCGCAATTTCGCGTTAGTGCGACGCGGCCCTGACGACCTGCCGCGGTCGGGTATTTGCGTCACCGGATCCCGTTGCGTGAGGGACGCCTGCAGATGAACGTGAGCCTGCGCCGGTGCTGTGCGCGCTTCGAAGCTCGCCGGCGCGGCCCGTTACCGCAAGTCGATGAAGTTAAGGGCTCTGGTTGCTGTCGTCTGCCGTTTCTGAAGTGTAGAACCTCAAGTTTCGAGATGCTGCGCGCTGCCATTAGGGCTTCGCTTGGACGATCTCGACTTTCGCCGCCAAAGAGGGTGCGCGAGTGGTTTTAGGAGCCTCGGCGCAGACCGCGCATGCTTTCAGATGTGCGTACGTGAGAATATTTGATTTCTCTTTACAGCCTCTTAGACGTCGTACCGTGTTGACTGGGGTGTCCACGCGTTTACGTGTGCATTGTATATACGCACGCAGACGCTGAAGCCTGTTTGTATTTCCTGCTTTCACTTGTGAAAAACCACAGCAGGGCAGTTGAACTTTATATGCCGTTCATGCAGTTATCTTGGTGCAGTGTGGCGATGTACATTGGGGCCCTTTGCGGACGCAGTGCTGCTGCTGCGTTATGGCCATCTCTGTGCACGGAAATGTGCTCGTACACAAACCGGCGCGACATGGCAGCGTTCTTCGCATTCCGTCCAGCGCCCATCATGCGTAAAGGCAGCGCGTGCTCCCCACAGAGTAAAGAAACCGCATAGCATGAGAAGCATTCGTGGTCAGAGACCATCATGGTGCGCGTGTAGGGCGGTGGCATTTCCTTTTTTTGTTGCATCTTTCTGGCTGCCACCACGGCGCTTTCTCGATGTCGCGGCAAACACGTCTCGGCGCAGGTCCGTAAATTTAATTTCGACTGCTCTCCATTCACATTTCTTCTGTTGTCAGCACCAGACACTCGGACAACCTTAGAAAGAACAAGCCAAAATATTCGGTGAACATTTCGCTGCTGTTTCTAGTTCCTCCAAAAATGCAAAACCATAGCAGAAAAAGGGGAACTTCCCACAAGTGCAGGCATGAAGGAAGATTATAGCAGGCAAATGACAATACAAGAACTAAGTAAGTACTGTCCGCAGGTAAACAGGCAGCATCACGCGCGGATAACATACACTACGCCATGCTTGCGCATCTATCTCTCAGAGGCCGCCGTTGAGGCACTCTTAAAATTCTGCAGCAAAATCTGGCTTTCAGGGTAGATACCCGAGGCATGGAAGAAAGCCGTCATAGTACTTTTCTTGAAACCTGGAAAACCGTCATCAAGTCCAAGTAGCTATAGACCTATTGCACTTACCAGCTGCCTAGCAAAATCATTTGAAAGTGTGGTGAACATCCGGCTAACCTTTGCTCTTTAATCTCGCCAGCTTCTAGACATACATCAGTGTGATTTTAAAAAAGCATGCTCCACCACAGATTATCTTGTCCGTCTTGGAAACACAGTTCGGGAGGCATTCATACACAAACTAATTGTCTTGCGGTCTTCTTTGACTTGGAGAAGGCGTACTAAACCAAAGCGGCTGTTTGGGCTTGTTGGTCAGTGAACATGGTAAAAGAATGCAGCGCGAAAAAAACAAGGACGAACAGAAGTGGACAGGACAGGGCGCTGACTGAACAACAATAGATTCAAGGTAGAACTGAAGAAGGCGAAGGAAATTGTCGCTGCTCACACCCGAGCTGTTCTGGAAACGCACTTCACCCGACTGTTGGATCACGTCGCGCACCGCTGCGTATAGACCACCGTGCGGAACGGAATAAAACAAGTCTTCAACGTCAATTGTAAAGCCAGTCGTAGCGTCTGAACTGCCTTTGAATCGCTGTAACACCTCTGACGAGTTCCTTACCAGAAAAGGGTCATCTAAAGGTAGGCCATTCAAGTGGCGTTGTAGGTAGGCACCAACTTCAGCCTGCCGCGTACCTTTTTCCTAGATGATGGTCCTCAGAGGGCAGTCAGGCTTATGGGTTTTGCCTGTGAAGAAGACTTCCAAGAAGCAGTCTCGGGCCTTTTCTGCCGATGATCTTATTCTGTCGAGCTGGAAACTTGTCAGCAGCTTCAAAGCCAAAGTTTTCTGTCTGCTGGGGCGGAATTGAACCTTCTTGAAATTCTTTTCGAGCGCTACCTCAGCCTTCTCCTTGTACAAGTGGTCAGGGAGGATGACAAATCCGCCTTCTTTGTCGCTTTGCAGAGCCATAAGGTTACCCTCCTTGAGGCGTTTAGCAATGGAGGCGTTTAGCCTCCCATCGTGTCCATTGCTAAACGCCTCAAGGAGGGTAACCTTATGGCTCTGCAAAGCGACAAAGAAGGCGGATTTGTCATCCTCCCTGACCACTTGTACAAGGAGAAGGCTGAGGTAGCGCTCGAAAAGAATTTCAAGAAGGTTCAATTCCGCCCCAGCAGACAGAAAACTTTGGCTTTGAAGCTGCTGACAAGTTTCCAGCTCGACAGAATAAGATCATCGGCAGAAAAGGCCCGAGACTGCTTCTTGGAAGTCTTCTTCACAGGCAAAACCCATAAGCCTGACTGCCCTCTGAGGACCATCATCTAGGAAAAAGGTACGTGGCAGGCTGAAGTTGGTGCCTACCTACAACGCCACTTGAATGGCCTACCTTTAGATGACCCTTTTCTGGTAAGGAACTCGTCAGAGGTGTTACAGCGATTCAAAGGCAGTTCAGACGCTACGACTGGCTTTACAATTGACGTTGAAGACTTGTTTTATTCCGTTCCGCACGGTGGTCTATACGCAGCGGTGCGCGACGTGATCCAACAGTCGGGTGAAGTGCGTTTCCAGAACAGCTCGGGTGTGAGCAGCGACAATTTCCTTCGCCTTCTTCAGTTCTACCTTGAATCTATTGTTGTTCAGTCAGCGCCCTGTCCTGTCCACTTCTGTTCGTCCTTGTTTTTTTCGCGCTGCATTCTTTTACCACGTACTAAACCATCTGGAGGTTTGGCATACTCCGCGACTTTGCAGACCTAAGCATCCGCGGCATAATGTTGAACTGTGAGTGACTTTCTAACAGACCGTTCATTCCAAGTACGTCTTGGTACAACCCTTTCAGTAACTTTCATCCACGAGACTGATGTACCTCAGGGGTGTATTCTAAGTACTATTCTTTTCATAGTTAAAATGAACTTCATAGCAAAAATAATCCCCGCATCGATTATGTATTCAGTATCTGTAGGTGACCTGAAAACTGCATATACGTCCTCGAGCGTATCAACATGTGAGAGACATGCAGGTGACTGTGAATTTCTAAAAGGCAGATAGAAATTGAATCAAGCTTTACACACAAAAGTCAGTAACTGTGCTGTTTTCGCTCAGACGAGGCTTACAGACTGATCCCACACTATGTTCTTGAATGAAGTTGTGTTACCAGTAAAACAGGAAAACAAATTCTTGGGCGGAACATTTGGAAAAAGCTCACATTCCTGTCTCACATCAGCTTGAGGAAGAAAACATTTCGAACCCTCAACGTACTCAATGTACTTTCACGAAAACGCTGGGGTTCCGGTAGAGCTTGCCTTTTTTCAGATTTATCGCTCCCTAACGCGCTTATTTTTAGATTATGGGTGCATACTCTATGGTTCAGCCAGACCGTCATATTTGAAACGACTAGACCCAGTTCACAACTTAGGTCTTCGTCTTTCAATCGGTGCGTACAGAACATCCCCCATTAATAGTCTGTATGTAGAAACAAATGAGCCATCCCTAGCAGACGGAAGAACAATGCTAACAAGCGGTTATGTACTGAAAATAAGTCTCTACCAAAACATATTTGTTATTCGATAGGTCCGGAACACTGTTCAACAACAAACCTCAGTCAATCAGACCTCTGCTTCTCCGCTTTGAGGACAGCTGCAAAAACTAAGACATTCTGGGTACCCTTCCTGATGTCGCCTCAAGGCACGACCCGCTGCCCCCATGGTACAGCCTTCCCAGTGTATGTGACTTCTCTCTGACACACTTCCGTAAAAAAAAAAACAAATACCACTCGAGCAGATATTACAGGAATGCCTGTCATTACAAGAAAAATATGTGAACTACACGGAATTTTACACTGACGGCTCAAAAACAGCAAACCATGTAAGCGCAGTAGTACAAGGAAACTAGCAAAAGATAATAAGGCTGCCAAACTTGCATCCATTTTTGCTGCCGAATGTGGTGCCGTCTCTGCAGCTGTAGGCAGAATAATAAATAACAGTACTGAAAACAGTGTAATCTGCACGCATTCACTTAGCCTGCTCACGGCCCTGCATTCCAGAAATGCAGTCGAACCCATGATAGGAAACAAGACACAAGGTATAAAAAGTCACAGCACAGGGACATAAAATTCTGCTTGGTGCCGAGCCATGTTGGAATAGATGGGAATGAAAGAGCCGACAAATGCGCTGCACAAGCTCGCATCGTGAAATCGAGAAAGTCAACATTCCCCATAGAGACTGCATCAAATTAATGCACAGTAATCTGAAGGCTAAATGGCGTACAACTTGAGGTAAGGAAATAAACAAGCTGCATTTAGTAAAGCTTGTCTTTGGAGAATTATGACCTGCACACATCAGGAACGTTTTATGGAAGTCATTTTATGTCGTCTCCGCATCGGAAACGTTCACTTTACACACAACTTCCTACTGGCAAAACAAGACAAACCTGTTTGTGAAAAATGTGGAGATCAACTTAAAATATAATACCCCTGTCACACGGGCATTTCAAAGGCCCTCAAACCGATAGTCTATCGAGTTCTGCGTAAGCGTGAGAAATGCAGAACAATGTTACTGGCCAGCCGACGTTCCCACTGATGTCTGAGCTCGCGCTGTCTTTGTTATCAATGCCCGTATTAGAACCCGCCGTCGAACGAGTGTTCAGTCGGGTCTCGCTCATTAAAACAAACCTGCGATACAGAATGCCCAACTAGACGTTACACACACTCCTCCACGTGACGTTTGGCCTCGCCAGGATTTTAAACCGGCCAAGGTTGTCAGTCGCCTTTCAGATCCAACATTCTATACGGATCGAGCAGTTACGCTTACCAATCAACTCGTGATGCCTGACTTTCTGTTGTCTACTGTGCTGAATTTTGTGCAAACTGCCATTCATTGCATTAAACTTTGTCTTACAAATTAATTGTGGTTTTTCATCTTTTCTGTTGTGTGCGAGGAAATTGTCGTGAGCTTGAACTTTACTGTATGGCTGAATGCATACCATTGCTCAGTGATTTTACTGTGGGGTTCTATTTGTGCTTTGCTGTTTTGTGATGTTTTTTTTTTTGCTTTGAGGAAAAAAAACATTTTTTGATGAAGTTCGCATTTGCCTTATCATGAATTAGCTTGCATGCCTGCGTTGCCGCACTCCTTCAACTGGTGCAGCGTCTGCTTTCCGTTGCGCATAACATCAGTGAAAAGCCATTCCATGGCCGCCATCTCGGAGGTCATCTGTGGAAAAAAGTAACGCGTAAAAATTCTCGCATAAAACGCAGTCATTGTACCTAAGGAGTTACCTCACGAAAAAATAAACATTTCTGGCTGCTTAAAAATTGCGTTTTTGGCTACGTTTGGGCTACTGCGTAGGCCACTTTGGCTGCCTGTGTTCGGAGCAACACAGGCCAGGGAGGGAAAACCGGATGAAGAGAGAAAACAGAGAAGCGACCGCGAAAAGCAGGAAGCAGATTTGCGCAACACGCTGCTGCAGGTTATTGCTTCTAGAAAGCGCAGGGAGGAGGGTGAGGGTGCAGTGCTTGCTGCTGCTTCTCTGCTGGCGTACCTATCCTCCGGTGTGTGTGTGTGCTTGGATCGGAAAGAATTTCGCTGTGCCTCTCTTCCTCCTCGCCACATCGCGTCTTCTGCGTTGTGTCACGCTTACCTCGAGTCAGGCGCCAGTTTTTTGCTTTCTTTCTGCTTTTCTCTCTCTCTCTCTCCCCCCCCCCCCCCCCCCCCCTCCGTTCTGTGTCCACGTGTGCGGGGGGAGCTCGCCAGGCGCGATCACCTGCTGCAGGGGGCTCCATGCGCCGATGTCGCGATGCTTGGCCGCAGGACGAGTGGTATGGTTGGCGACTGTGCGGTTTTTTTTGCTCTGTACACAACGCGCACGCAGGATTGGCTCGCATTTATCGTGTTTGTTTCCTTCGATTCACTTGCCATATCCCCCCCCCCCCCTCCACGCTTCGCAGTTGTGCGCCTGTTCTCTTTTCTCCCGCGCGCGTTTCCTGTCCTCTGGCGTTGTGCGTCTCGATCGTCTGATGAATGAACAGGTTCCGCTCGTTCGTCAGGCCTGTCCGTTCTTTCTCGACATCGGTCGTGCGCTTGTTTTTGACGTTCTGTGAGAAAAAAAGGAGAAAAGCACGACTGCTCTGCTTCTTTCGCTGTGCGGTTCGAAGTAGAAAAATCCAACTGGGTAAGCCGGTATGCACGTCTTCAGTGCGTTTTTGTGATGCTGCGTTCCATCACGCAGCTTTACAAAGTACGAATCGATGCAAACATCTCTTCGTGGGAACGAGCCAGCTGGGCTTCTCAGTCGTGCTTAGGAGCCATGCTCGTCGGTTCGTGGGTTGTCTGATCGCAAGAAACTTTAGGCGTTCTCTCAACCAGCTTGCTTGCGAGGGGGTCTCTGAAGTATTAAACGCTCGTATGCGGTATCGGCGCATTTTCTTTCAAATGCGTCAAATCTTCGCACTTTTCACCGAATCTCTGTGGGAGCAAAATTGCACAGCGTCATCTCTTAACGCTTTTCAGCACTGCGAGTTATGGAAGTTCTGCGACGGCCAAGTTGAACCGCTGCGCCCCGTGAATTGTTTAGAGCAAATGACACCTCTCAGAGTGCGATGAGGCGAGATAATTTGTGCTCTTGGGCGCTTCTTTAGAGCGGTGCTTTATTTAATGTTGGCATCCCGGTAACGAATGCCCCGGACGATACGGGCATTTTCCGATGGCTTCTTGGGTGGCCACGGCAGCGAGATATTTTAAAGCAGGAGCGATTGATCGTGGCGCGCGGGTTACGCGTGGGGTTAGCAGAGCACAACTGAAACACGAAGCTGCAGGTGCCCCTCAAAGGAAGCCCGTGGCAGTTCTCATGACGTCGCGGTTAATCAGGGTGTCACACAAGGGGATCGGTCAAAGGTGGGAATCGCTCGAAGCCATTCTGGTATCGTTGCGAAGCCAGTGTCACCCTGAGTTGCCTCATGTTTGGTTATAGCAGTGGTGTACAGCTGGCGTGGGCAGGACTTGTCACCTTTGTCACCTTGTGTTTCGGACCCAAAGAATCTGTGAGGACTTTTGAGACTATGAAAGGCGGTATCAGTCTGGCTGGCTTTTCTTTTTGTTCACTATGAACGATGTGGAACTTTGCGAAATATGTTCCCTTTTTAAAGATCTGGGAGGGAGAAGCCCACAACCCCCCTCCCCGCCGGTTCTCTGCGGAACTCCAGCGCCTCCAGTGAGGCGGACACAAGTCAGAGCTCGCTTCCGCCGCTGCAGCGACGGAGCTCTATTGATCGCAAAAAAAAAAGAAAAAAAAATCTCCAATAACAAGCCCTCAACAACGAGGGACCTAAGGTTCCCAATACCCCCCCCCCCCCCCATAAAACTTATCATCGCGTTCCTTATCCACTCGAAATGCCGTGGAATTCTAAATAACTGTAGTGATGCAACATGTATCTTAAATTCTGTCTCCTGTAGCACTGTGTTCGCAGGAGACCAACGTAGGACTTTTGCATAAAAATATTTTTAAAAAGCATATCTTTCGCCGCGACCGTGAGCAGGCGAGCAGGCTCTCTGGGGGAGTTGCTATTGTAGTCCAGAACGGTGTTGCAACCCACGAAATCAAGCTCCAAACAAAATACGAAGCAGTTGCAGTCACCGTTCTTAATTTTAAAACAATTACCATATGCTCTATATACCTTCCCCCACATCTCACTCTAACACTACAACATCTAGACGTACTTTTTAGGCAGTTATCACAGCCATGTCTGATAGTCAGGGATTGTAATGCGCACTCCCCGTTTTGGGGGAGTGAACAGACAGATACTAGAGGTCGGGTTTTAGAAGATTTTAGTCTGTGCAACAGCGTTTGCCAGCTCAGTACAGGCAAACCCACAAATTGCTCTCCATCCTAAGGAAACATGAGTTGCATAGACTTGTCTTTTAGCTCTCCATCCGTTTTTTACCGATTTTAAATGGGATGGCCTTGACAACTCATACGCAAGTGATCACCTTCCAGTGGTAATTAACTTTTCATCGCCACCATCAATCACACTACACACAATCATTTTTGAAGTAAAAGAACACAACTGAAAAACGACTGCCGACAAGTGGCAGTACAAATAAACATTACAATAATTTATTTACGCTACAAGAAATCCGTAGAGTACTGTCGGCCGGCAAACAGACAGCACCAGGCCCTGATGAAATCCATTATGAAATGCTTGCCCACCTCTCCGAAAATGCTAGAAGTTCTTCTGAAACTGTTCAATAAAATATGGCTATCTTGAAAAATGCCAGAGGCATGAAAAAAGGCCGTGATTGTGCCATTCCTGAAATCCGGAAAACCGCCTACCTGGGCTAGCAGTTGGAGGCCAATAGCACTCTCGAGTTGTCTTGCCAAAAGTTTGGAAAGGGTGCTTAATGTTAGGTTAATGTTCATCCTTGGATCACGCAAACTTTTTGATATCCACTAGTGTGGATTTAAAAAGGCATGTTGTACAAATGACCGTCTCGTCCGTCTTGAAAACACAATCCGTGAAGCGTTCATACAGAAACAGCACTGTCTGGCAGTACTTTTTGACTTGGAACATGCTTATGAAGGTTTGGTATTCTTCGTTACCTAGCGGATCTAGGTGTCCGTGGCAGGATGCTGAACTGTTTGAAAGACTTTCTTTATGAACGTTCATTTAATGTACGTCTAGGTTGCACACGTTCGAAAAAATTCATCCATGAAAATGGGGCACCTCAGAGGTGTATTCTCAGTACTACGCACTTTGTTGTAAAAATGAATTACATATCGAAAATAATCCCGAAGTCCATGATGTATTCAGTCTACGTTGATGATCTTCAAATAACCTGCACATCCTCAAACGTAACTACATGCGAGCGACAAATACTGACAGTAAACAAACGAACGACATTGGCAGATAAAAATGGTGTCAAGTTTTCCACGCAAAAGTCAGTAGCTGTTCTGTTCTCGCTTAGAAGAGGAGTGCACACTGATTCCACTCTTTATCTGAATGAAGTCACAGTATACCAGTAAAAGGTAAGCACAAATTGCTGAGAATAACGTTTGACAAAAACTCGCATTCCTGCCAACCATAAACACTCTCAAAAATTGTCGGTGGTTTAGCTCTGGTCCTGGAGTGACGCGATAGCTACATCTGGCCGAGTGGAACTGGGGCACGTGACCAACCACGTGATCAGCCATGGCGCCGCGCCGCCGGCAGCTCCTCCGCTCCACGTGACAGCGTGGTGGCGCAGCCACAGGGTGGCGGCGCCGCCACGCTGAAGGCTCGAAATGCTACCGTAATGTAGCTATCGCTACAAAAGGAAGCTTCTCGATTCCTGGATTGCTAAAAGTACTCTAAAGAAAAGTGGGGTTCCGATAGGACATGGCTTTTACAAATTTATCGATCCGTGGTACGCTCTACCTTATATTACGGATGTACAGTGTATGGGTCATCGAGGCCTTCGTAGCTGAAATGACTAGATCCAATACATAATTTAGGTTTATGTCTTTCCACTGGTGCATTCATATATGGAGCATTTATACATAAACAGGACTGTCTCGCGGTCTTCTTCGATGTGGAGAAAGCATATGATACAACTTGGAGGTTTGGGATCCTCCGCGACCTAGGCGACCTAGCTGTTCTGTTCTCGCTGAAAAGAGGACTGCACACTGACCCCACCCTTTATCTGAATGAAGTCATAATACCAGTAAATGTTGAGCACAAATTTTTGGGAATAACTTTTGATAAAGAACTCATATTCCTGCCACACATTAAGACCCTCAAAAAGAAAGCTTCTAAATCCTTGAATATACTAAAAAAATACTCTCACGGAAACACTGGGGCTCCGATAGGACATGTCACAAATTTATCGCTCGTTAGTACGCTCTACCTTAGATTGTGTCACCCATAAATAATAGGTATGTAGAAACCAACAAACCATCGCTTACAGACAGAAGAGCCATGCTCAGCACATGCTCGCACATTCTAAAAATACGTTCACTGCGGAAGGATCTATGTTACCCCGTCGCTACAAGGTGCCCATATAGAACACTATTTAACAACAAACCTCAACCTACCCGGCCGTTGCTCTTGCGATATGAGATGTGCCAAAACCTTGGAGTACTAGGCACATTGCCAAACATTGCTCGAAGGCGAGATCCACTGCCGCCATGGTACAATTTCCCTGCAATCTGATCTAACTCTCACACAGTTCTGCAAAAAAAAAAAAAATCCGCATCAAGCTATAATACAAGAATTTCTTACACTCGAGGAAAAGTACAGTACTTCGACAGCTATTTATACAGGCGGTTCAAAAACAGGTGCTCACGTTGGAAGCGCAGTGGTACAAGGGAATTTGAATAAAATAGTAAGACTTCCATAGTGTGCATCCATTTTCACTGCTGAATGTTACTCCATCTGTGTAGCCCTAGAAGAAATAGTAAATGATAACCTCTCAAACAGTATTATTTAAACAGACTCGCTAAGTGTGCTTACAGTCCTTAACTCTAGAAATGCAATAATTCCGCTGCTTGGCAACCTCATGCACGACATTACAACAGCGATAGTTCGAGGGCAATACATAACAGTCATGCTGGCATAAAAGGCAACTAAGGAGCAAATTTGTGCGCTGCTCACGCCCATGACATAAAAGGCAACTAAGGAGCAAATTTGTGCGCTGCTCACGCCCATGACAAGCAAATTAAGAAAGTAAATCTACCCTATAAAGATTGCATAAACTTAATGCATTGTAAAGCAAGAGTAAAATAGCAATCCGCTTGGAATAATGCAATAAATAACAAACTACACTTGGTAAAGCCACTTTTAGGCGAATTGAAGTCATGTGTCCACCAGGAACGTTTCAAGGCAGTCATTATCTGTGGTCTCCTTATAAGTCACACGCACATTACACACAACTTTCTGCTAACGAAAAAAGACAAACCAGTTTATACATGTGGAGATGAACTTGCAGTAAATCACATTTTAATTTCATGCTCGAAAATGGAAAAACTTAGGAAAAAGTGCCTTTCTCCATTTTATAATCAATCCATCCCTTTTCACCCAGCGCTGCTGTCAGGTGATAACGCAATCGTTCACATGGCTTGTGTTTTTAGATTTTTAACTCAAGGAGGTTTTCTAAAAAAATGTAAATCATGACCGAGTGCTTCTCCTGATACCCCTCAGCCATTTCTCATTCCGGAGAAAAGGTCTTAGGTCTTTATTTGATTGCTTGGGAGCCTCGAGATCCTTGCCCGGGCAATTACGGCCGCTGAGGTTACCCAACCCCCTTTAAAGCTTTGAATAGTGCCAATTTCTAATTTTTTTTTCTTTGTCATCACGAGGCAGTTCTAACTTTTTAAGCGCTCTAAACCACCGACGATTTTTCACATTTCTATAAAATTATCCAGGAAACTTTTCTATGCCCCGAGCTTGGTGCATGATGGTCTTCTATGTGCCATAAAACGCAGCACAACACGCGAAGCCAGTGCGCGATTTGCCTGAACTGTATAAGGACTGCCTCGATGCTCGATCGAGGCGGCCTTGGCTATTTGAAGCTGCTTGCTGCCTTGTGTGTGGTGGCGGCGCTGTAAGTTGAATTAGTGCTGTGCGATGTCAGTGCACTAAAAGAACCCCAGGTGGTTGAAATTTCCGGAGCCCTTCACTACGGCATCCCTCATAGCCTGAGTCGCTTTGGGACGTTAAACCCCCATAAAACAATAAAAAACCATAAGTTGAATTAACTTCCTCTTCATGTACTCCGGCCTAACGTGTTGTGAATTCGAATATCCTGTTAAAAGAGCCTCGTCTACATCCTCGTAAGGCGTTCTGTCTCACGCTTTGCGCGCATCATACCGTTAAAATAAAACTTCTTTAGCCTTGCCCGAACATCCAGCCGAGTGCTGCCAGCTCAACGTTTGCTTTTCTCCCTTGGTGTGTGCGCAGAACCGCGGCAAGTCGCTGGACATGAACGTGCAGAACGTGTGGAAGAAGAACATCACGGGGCGCGGCGTGGTCGTCACCATCTTGGACGACGGCTTGGAGAAGGACCACCCGGACCTTGTCGAGAACTACGTGAGTGCCGTATTTTTGCACGCTCCAATTTAATGATGTAAAATATGCGCCAGCTTTAAACAGACGTCTTACCTGCCAAGTCATCCCCTCTGGATTTCTCTTGGCCCTCTTGAAGTGTTGCTATAAACTCTTGCACTTTAGATGGATCTAATATTCAATGACAGAAAAACACGCACAGATATTAGCAACCCATGAAAAGCCAGGCTGGCTCCTTGCAGTCCAAGTTCATTTCATTCCCCATCCCGTATCCTTCAAAGGAAGGAGTTTTTTTTTTCTTACCTGCCTGAAGAGTTTGCAGTTCTTCGTTTGTAAGCTCACATTTAAAACACTTCCCGTCGACATATAGCTGAACTGAATTCATTGTGCAGCGGCACCAGCAACACTTCTCACAGGCGATGACTTTCGCTGAACTGTCGTCTGCTGAACTCAAATTCCGCGCGAGCTTCGCAGATGGCGCTAGAGGTGAAAGAAACATAAAGCCCCTTGATAATTTCATAATATCGAGGGGCTTTACAGAAACACGCTGCACGCCGCCGCACGTTCGGCTGGCACCGTGATGAAGAGCAACTCGTGTAGTATTTGACGTCACTTCATGAGCACCAGCACGGAGGCAGTGCGGCTCAGCCGAAGACACCATTAGAACGCGAAGCTACCAAAAGGAATTTAACGAAGAAGGTTACACATGTGCTGTGTGTGGTAAATCTGTACAAACAGTAGAACACCTCATACTAAAATGTGATGGTATCCATCCCGATGTCGATGCAGGCACTGTCACTGTTCCTGAGGCCCTCGGTATTAGGGATAACAATGGTCATGTAAATAAATCTGCGGTGGAAATTAGCAAAAAGCGATTGGGAGATTGGTGGCACAAAAGCAGAGAGGTGACATAAGGTTAAAAGTGTTGGAAGACGTATTTAAAGAAAATGGCAAATGTAAGTAACTCACAACACAGTTAAACAAAAATTAATGGGGACAATTAGCTGTGCAACCTCCATCACCCCGTTTCAAAGGGGACGCCCCTACCATCCATCCATCCATCCATCTCGCGTGGCCGAACTCGCTTTCCGTCTGCTGGCGCGCGGAGAGGGAGCCACGCCCACCCTTCCCCTGCGCCTGTACGAAGGTACCGCAACGGCGCGCGTACTGTACGCGCTACCACTCCTGCAACTTCGCCCTGCGCAGTGGAAACGCCTGGACCTTGACCGACGCGCGGCCATGCGGACCTATAGCCAGAAGCTCACACAACGCACGCCGAGGTACGTGTTTGGCCGCCCAGCGAGTGGACTTCGCCGCTCTTTACGCAAGATAGAAACTCGGCCACCGCTGCGTGCACTGCGCCCGCAATCGGGGTGAGCAAACAATGCCGCCTCCGTTTTTTTCGCCATCTCCGCCACTGCGGAAATTGGCCTGGCTGCCGAAACCATCGCGGAGGGGCCAGCTGCGACGCCGGTCGCAATCCTATGCGACTCCCGCGCCGCACTCATGCAACTGAGACACCGCGAGTGCAGTGCACTGTGTCTGCAGTGGCTGTATCACAAACTGTGATACGCAATGGGTACCGTCGGACCCCCTGGTGACGAGGAAGCGGACACAGGGCCTTCGACGTGGCTCGCCGCATCATCCGCTACACCATGTGCTGCCTCCCGCGCTGCGTCTCATCGGGAAGGATGCCTCCTCGGCCGCTTCCTTTCCACGCCTTCAAGAACGCTGCCGCCCTCTCCGTCCTCCTGCGGCTGCGAATAGGTTGCGTGTGGACGGCACAGCGCCGTCATCACCTCACGGGGGAGGGCGACTCTCTGTGCGCGGACACTGCGGCGTCACGGAGACAGTCGAGCACCTCTTGTGCCCCATGCACGCGAGCGGAAATGTCCGCTAAATACCGTGAGCTCGGACCACACCGTGGCTCGGACTACCATCCGACACTGTCAGCGCCCTAACATTTCCTCACGCACCACCCCCCTTCCCCCCCGAAGGTGAAAAGTGCCCTTTGCGCCGCTTTTTGACAAAGTACATGGTGACCCCGCGCTGTTTGTGCCCTGCCCTTTTCTCTCGTCCAGACCCGTTCCCGTCTCTGTCTCTCAGTCCCCCCACCCCGCTCCCTTGTGCAGCGCAGCGAAGTGCACGAGCAGAAGTGCACGAGCAGACGGCTTTCAGCAGACGACGCGCAGACGACACATGTTAGCTCATAAATACTGAACATGAATTGAGGGACGTTTTCGCTGTCGTCGACGGGTTCGATGTCATTCTGCGAGAAAATGGCGCTGCAACCTACGCGACAGCAGGCAACTTTCTGTGTTTTGTGCTGTAGCTGCCATGTTAATTGTGACAGGCCATCCGCGAGTTTAAACGAAAGTAATGGCGCAACGACGGTTTGTGGGCTGTTGGCAAACTGCGGGCAGAGCGAATCCGAGCGTGTTTTGCTACAACCGGCGCCGGTACCTGTGCCTGCTGCGTTAAGCATGCAGGCAGATGCTGCTAATTCGGCGCTGCCTGGCCATTCTGCTGCGGCTACGGGGACGCCGGGGCTAGCACTAAACAACGGTGAAGCACTCTGGCGCTACCGAAGGACAGTTTTTTTTTTTATCACTGCTTACAAAGAGCTAAATTAGCGAGGCGGGTTCTCAGCGGTCATTTCCGGGCGCCCTCCCATAGGAGTCGGAAAATATGCAGGGCCCTTGAATTCAAGCGCTCCGAGAGTTCTTCGAACGTCTCTCTGAGTGTCTGAAAATCCTTGGGAATTTGTAATTGAAATAGCTTGCGACTACGCTTTTATAGCACTTCGGAATTCGACTGCCGTCGGTCCAAGCAAGTGAGTTGCGACAAAAGACAGCACGGAGTCGGTTTCGTCGTATTCACTTTGGGAGGTACTCCATAACAAGAACTATGCGATGTCGTCGTCGTCGACCATGGCCAACTTAGGCACGGAAGCGACCGCACACAAAAAATACACGCGAGAACTCAACACCTCCACGGCGAGCAGACGACAAAACCTGCCTGCACGCGCTCGATTGAAACTTGTCGCACCTATGAGGTGTGACGCTGCTGACGCGCTGCACCTGCACCGCGGAACTGGTTCTGCACCGCACTGGCACCAGTGGCACTTTTTCAGAATTGGTGCCGTGAACCAGCACTGAATCGAATGCAGCTACTTTTTGCACATTTTTGGCTCTAATTAACTATTCGTCCGGTCGTCACCAAATTTTTAGCGCCGCATCCTCACATCATCCTCCTTCGATCATAACCACTTTTTAGGCGGTCTCTCTTTCTAGTTCCCCACAATGGCTGCGGACACGTTTTGATGACAGGAAACCGGTGACATAGCCTAGTAAAGCTTTCGTTTTGAAAGCCACCACTATAGTGTACTAGAATACTCTAGTATTCTAGTTCACTATAGCCACCACTTTCAGGTCAACCAGTGATGACGTCGCTCGGATTTCTTCTGCTCCTGCGATATCTGCTGCTTATACCAGCGTCGTCGCTTCGGCGGACGCGGTTTTGCCCCCCCCCCCCCCCCCCGCGCCTCTTTTTCCATCTTTCTTCCTCTCTCCTAAGCTCGGGTGTGACGTCATCGTTTTTGTGTTACGTCATCACTCTCGTAAGTTTTGCGTCATCATGCAACGTGACTTTAGCGTCACGTCATCACTCTAAATTTTGCAAGTCATCGTGCCACATGACTGGTATGACGTACGCCGATGACACAAGTTTTTTCCTTAGTGGCTTTTCTGCCGATGAACTAATCAATAGAGGAAGTCTAGTTCTTTCTGCTCTCCGGAAGTGGTCCAAACCTAATGGTTTAGCAGTTAATTCTAGTAAGACCAAAGCTGTCTTTCTTCGGCCCCTTAGCCTGGATGTTGGTGTAAACAATACCCTGCAGCTAGAAAATAACTGCATTGAAATTGTGGACAAGTATAAATCGCTCGGTGTTGTTTTTGACTCTTGCATGAGATGGTGTGACCATATAATGCATATCGAAAGTGAGCTTACTAGATCCTGTAGGGTTCTTCTCGAGACTTCGGAACGAATTTTCCCCACAGCGCAAGCTTCTTATTCACCACGCTATAATTCAATCGTACATAAACTACTGTCACCTTGTTTGGATTACAACGTCCAAAACAAATCTAAATATCATACTTGGTCTCCAAAAGAATGCAGTTAGTCTGATCGCTGGTGCGGGTTACACTGCCCACACGGAAACTATATTTCCACAATATAGGATTCACCGTGTGCATACCACGTTTGAGTATCGCTGCCTTAGTTTCTCACCATAATGCGCATCTGACTTCCTGAAGAATCTTGCTGCACTTAAGCCATATGAGAAACGCTTTCATACCAAAACAAATATGGGATATTCCTCGAACGAGGACGTTATACGGAGACCAGAGCCTTCGTTTCGTTTTACCACACACACTAAATCATCACAGCATAAATAAACCAAATATCTTTACCGCCCCCATTAAGGACTTTAAGTTATATTTCATCAGTGCCGCACACTCTTTCTGTTCTTTGCCTAGGTGGGCTTTGTCATTATTACCCTCTATTTTTTAGGTCCAGCCACGTTGCCACCGTTAATTACTGTCTTCATTCTATTGCCACCGTTAATTATTGTCTTCATTCTAGTTTGTTTCATGATCGTAAATATTTCTTGCTGTTTTCCATAGTACATAGTTTCATTCTCTATATGTATGTTTGCCTTGAATGGGCACAAGTTCTGCTGTTCTGCCTTCACCGGGCCTCGAGCATATCTCAAGCTACCCTTTAGCTTTCCGCCTGAGGCCCATTTCCTGTTTGTCTGGAAATAAACTTTCTTCAATTCAGTTCAATTCATTACCTTGACACGTAACTAATTTTTTGCGTTATCTTGTCACGTGGATTTCTCTATAACCTCACCATCTTGGCACGTGACTAATTTTTGAGTGATAATTGTCACTTGACCCACTACTTACTTCGATTAATTAGTCAAGCTAATTAGCCATGTCATCGTTTTCAGTTCGTTATTTTCAACTTTGCTGATTTACTCATTTTATTAATTACACTATTTAACTGCTTTTACTGATTAATAGTGTGACATCATTTGTCACGGAATATAACACCATTAATTTATTACTCATTATCATTAAACATTTGAAACGAAAAGCTTAACTACGCTCGGTAAAGCAGTCTTCGCGTAAGCCAGAGAATGACCTTTAACGACCTTCAGCACAACCACGTTACCCGTGTATGACCATATGTGGTACAGTTTTGGTGTCGAACCTTTGACCCATGACCTTCAGTTGACCTTTGACCTTAAGAACATCCGATGGGGTGATGTGAAGCTACGTGATGACACCTGATGGGGTGTCTTAAGACCACGCGATAAGACGTCATAGCCACGTGGTCGTGTGGGTATATATATACAGAAGGGCAGAATAGCAAATTCCGCATAGCTGGAAACAGAGTAAAATGAATTAGATTTATAAAGGAAAAGGCAATAAGACGAACATAAAATCCTTCCGACCGATTACGATAACATCAGTTATATACAGGCTGGCGATGCAGGCGGTGAAAATAAAAATGCAGTCATGGGTAGAAATTAATAGAATACTTGGTGAACTTCAGAACGGGTTCAGAAGTGGTAGGCGCTTAGAAGTGGTGGACGCTTACCCAGTGCATAGAAATAGCTAAGGCGGAAAACAGACCTGTGTATTTAGCCTTCTTGGACATAAGCGATGCATACGACAACGTGAACAGGGAACTCCTGTGGAACATATTAAAAGGCGAAGGTGTCAGTCATGAGGTAATTAATTTTCTACAGGAAATATATCGAGAAAATGAAGTTGAAATAACATGGGAATGAATTAGGAGTACAACTGTCGAGGTACACAAAGGATTAAGGCAAGGTTGTCCTCTATATCACCGCTGCTGTTCATGCTTTATATGATAAGTATGGAAAGAAGGCTACAAGGAAGCAATCTAGGTTATGATCTGTCGTACATATTAGGCGGAAAGGTTGTTGAGCAACGACTACCGGGTTTAATGTATGTGGACGATATTGTACTGTTAGCAGATAGCCAGGAAGATTTGCAAATTTTGGTTAATTGCTGTGGAGACGAAGGAGACAGTCTAGGTTTCAGTTTTAGCGCAACTAAGTCAGGTGTGATGGTTTTCAACGGTACAACTGATCAGGAGCTTACAAGGCCATGAAATACCCCGAGTGGCCGAATACAAATATCTCGGGGTATGGGTAAACGAAGGGCATATGTACACGGAAAAGCACGAACAGTCTCTCATAGCGAAAGGGCGAAGAGATGCCAGAATAATGAAAGGTAGGGCATTGTGGGGGTACAACAGGTATGAAGTCCTCAGAGGTATTTGGAAAGGAATAATGGTACCGGGGCTTACTTTCGGGAATGCGGTTCTATGCTTAAGGGCAGAAGTTCAGTCGCGATTAGAAGTAAATCAGAGAGCTGTTGGAAGATTAGCACTAGGTGCCCACGGGAAAACCACAAATGAGGCAGTACAGGGTGATATGGGCTGGGCAACGTTCGAAGCACGGGAAGCTGAGTAAAATACTATATGAAGAATTCGCCTGAAGAAATTGGACGATAACAGGTGGGCAGCTAAGGTGTTTAAATACCTGCACAGAAAGAGCGTTGACTCACAGTGGCGGAAAAGACCTGGGAAACTGACCAGTAAGTTTTCCAGACATGAGGAAGGAGAAAGAAAGAGCATTAAACAAGAGGTTAAAAACGTCGAAGGTAAAAATTGGATAGATTCAATGGAAAAGAAGCATAGAGTAGAACTATACCGATACTGTAAAAGGCGGATAAGGAAGGAAACGTTTTATGATAACTCAAGAGGCAGTGCCCTCCTCTTTGAAGCTAGGTCAGGGTGTTTTAGAACGCGCAGCTACAAACATAAATTTAACGAAGAAGATGACACATGTGCTGTGTGTCGTAAATCTGTAGAAACAGTAGAACACCTCATCCTAAAATGTGATGGTATCCATCCCGATGTCGATGCAGGCACAGTCACTCTTCATGAGGCCCTAGGGTTTAGAGATAGCAATAGTCATGTAAATAAATCTGCGGTGGAAATTTGCAAAAAGCGATTGTAGGATTCGTGGCTCAAAAGCAGAGAGGTGACGTAAGTTCAGAAGTGTAGGAAGATGTATTTTAAAGAAAATGGCGAATTTTATTAGCAACTTACAGCAGAGTTAAACAAAAATAAAGGAAAAAAAACAGCGTGGTGGCAACTACCACCGCCCCGTTTCAAAGGGGACGCTCCTAACTTCCATCCATCCATCATGGCAGTCAGTTGAAATTTGCATACGTATAATTACTCATGTACGCATCGGTACACAAAGACACTTCAGAGTCAAAGATCACAACGCATTCACTATGTCCACTTTTATTCAGTTCGAACCAACGAGTCTTCGTAGTGCGTTCTGCGCGTGCTCACCTCGCAGTCTGAAAGACCTTGCTTCGATTCCCCGTTTCTCCCCAAGATTTTATTTGGAGGTTCTCCTGTTACAGTTACAACGCCGACACGGGCTTTTCTACGACACGAGCTCTTTAACACTGTCTCGTTAACCACACAACGCAGTCCAGGAGGCCGGTGACCGACATTTCGCTCTGCTGCCCATGAAGTGAAGGTTAAGCCTTGCGCACCATTGAAAACAGCGCTGCTGTCTTCTGACTTCGCATTCGGCGTCACTGCGCGACAAATTTGCGGTGTCTGCTTCCGGGTGAAATAGATGCCCCCCGGCGGCGGCGCTTCCCTTCTTTGCGTGAGCAGTGAGTCAGTCCTCGTTTGGTGACAGCAGCAGAAGCGCATAGATGTGGCGCCTGCGTGTGTTCGCTCTCTGAGGGATTTCTTACCCGCAGGACCCCCAGGCCAGCTGGGACATGAACAACCACGACCCTGATCCTCAACCGAGATACGACCTGGTCGACTCGAACCGGTGAGTCTCTTCCGTTTCCTTATCTCGGTGCGCACTGCTCGCACCTTTTCCTCGTGTCACGTTTGCGCCCGTCTTCGTCCTTTTTGAAGCGAAAAGCTTCACTACGCTAGGCAAAGCAGTCGACGTGTAGGCCGGAGAATGACCTTGAACGACCTTCAGCCCAACCACGTTAGCCATGTATGGCCACATGTGTTACAGTTATACTCATGACCTTTATCTAGTTGATCTTTGACATTGCGTGACCTTTGGATTGACCTTTGACCGTAAGGACATCCGACTAGGTGATGTGAGACCACGTGATGACATCCGATGGGGGTGTCGTAAGACTGTGATAGCACGTCCTAGCCACGTGGTCGTGTTTATACATATATAGAACGGCTGTCGCGAGCGTGTAGCGTATCTGCCATGGACGAGCCTCAGAGCAAGCGTGCTTGCTTTTCGCTGAATTCCAGGGTTAGCCAAGTTAAGCCACTGCCAATTTTTTCGTTTTCTTGTTTCCTCCTCCGGTGCTGGTCGTATATGTCGCGACTTTGTCTCGTGCTTCCCCGCGAACTATGTCCGCCGGGATTTGAGGGAGTGAGTGAAATCCATCGATTAACTACTGGAGTGATCAGTGCACAAACAACAAGTAATCGTCTTGAGGGTGTCGGTCATTTGCCGGTACTTCGGACGTCGAATACCGTGTTGAAGATGAAATTTTGCTCTCGCGTGCTGTTAAGAGTTCGATGTGTATTTGAACGCGAAGCGACGAAGGCAGTGAGGCTACTCAGGGGTGATGACATGACGGAAGCCAACAGTCACCGAAACCAAGGAGCATGTGGGGTTTTTTGTTTTTGTAGTTTTCATCAATGGACGATTAATAAAAGCAGAAGAAAAAACAACCACATGCCGCCGGTGGGATCCGAACCTACGATCTTCGAATTTCGCGTTCGGTGCTCTATCAAGAGAGCTACAGCGACGGATGTCCAACGTGCTTCTTTCGGGGGTATTTATGTGTAGTGAAACTGAATCTTGGGAGTGTTCACCAGCGCCACCTTCGTCCATAGCAGCGGACGTAGTACATCCGGTATTAGCGCGAGTGTCACGTGGTCGAACGAGCGAGAACCCTCTTATTATATCTATGGCATCAGGACTGCCAGATTCGAGGCCCTCGATAAACTTTTCAGCAGACAAGGGGATAGAAAGAGGTGTTCGTTAGACATACCCCTCAGGGATGAAAATATATTTAGCTGCTATCAGATTTGTGTGCACAGTTCGTACATACCCTAATTTTGGAGGAGTGGCATACACTGTAGATACTGTCGGTCGATTTTGTCTGCACCGCATTCTTTAAAACTTTCTTGGCCTTTCAAGAAACGCCAATTAATTACTTCGAGGCTGTATCGTCAGAGCCTGGGAAGGAGGTTCAGTGCTGTAAAAACCTATTTCTCAGTTACATACAGCCAACTGCGCTGCTGTCCAGTGAGCATGGTGATATTCGTGTTGTCTCTCTCCTCTTCTTGAGCTCCCTAAAAGCTGGGAAGTCAGTGCGAACACGTTTTGCGGTGGCGCATTCCGACCAGCGATAAACCGCTACTGTACACATGAGCAGGCACTTTAGCGAAAAGGAGGCGCTAATTTGCTTCGGAAATCTCGTGTAATTTTCTCCATGCTGGACATTTCCCGGCACACACTTAATGGATATTTAAGCCATGTTCTGGAGCCTAAATTGTGGTGTTTTATAAGAGATTAGTTACACATTTCACGCTCCAGGTCTCGAGAGGATATAGCGAGTAGCCAGAATCCGGTAACTTTTTTCGAGGTTGGTTCAACAGCCAAGGTTTGTGCCGAGAAATTCATACTCTGTTGAAAAGCAGCCGCGCCCAAAGGAGCGAGAGTAGTTTCCTGTGACGCTTCAAGATGAAGACTTCGTCCTCCACTGCTACCACCCCCCTAAGAGAATCAATAAAAAGTTTTTCATTCATTCATTCCTGTGACGCTGTGCTTTCTTTGTTCCTCTCCCTCGTTCTTCCAGGCACGGCACGCGCTGCGCGGGTGAAGTGGCGGCCGTAAAGAACAATTCAATCTGCGCGGTTGGCGTGGCTTTCGGTGCAGGCATCGGAGGTACGTATAAGCGTCAATTTATCCCACTTCGATGAGTGGAGTAATGCGCGAAGTGTCGCTCTTTTTTTGTGTTTCCTTGCGTCATATGAACTGGTCGCGACAGCAATTTCGCTCGACTTTTCTCAAAACGCTCTGACTTTGCTTCTCAGTAGGAGTGTGCGAGTTTTGAATAGCGAATAAAATATCCTTCTATTCGATTGACTGAATGATTAAAACTATTCGAGTATATATGTTTTTAAGTTTTCGAATATTAGCTGATGTGAAGGCATTAGCTATAGCCTTGACGACTGTTTCGAGAACAGCGCACTGCCGCACAGCATGCTCAGTCAACCAAAAGCTCCTCCAACGACACTCCTACGTGTCGATGACTATGATGATGATTAAAACTTTATTTCCACCGATGTAGGAGGCCCCCTACTCCCCTTCCCTGGCACGCAGGGCTATAGGGGACGGGGGGTCGGGACCTCCGCGACTAAAGACTGGCGAAGATACATTGGTTCTTCTCGGCCTCAGCTGCCAGGCGGACCTTTGGCGGCGGGGACCTTGCTCCGCAGCAGGGCCTCTCAGGCTTCTCTCAGACCCCGGGGCATTCCCAAATTATGTGACCGAGGGTCCCCCTCGATCCGCACGTCTTGCATTTATCGTCTACATGGGTGCGAAGCAACCAGACGGGGTTTGTAAAGTGTTCGGCCTGTAATCGTGGCCAGGCGACTGCCTCTCTTATTGTTTAAGCTTGGATCCGGTGGTGGCAACAGGCGTGTTCCTAACCTATAGTTCTCGACGATTTGCAAACGTTCGTCCATCCCCTGGCAGTCGGGCGGCTCTATACGGTTACCCGGAAGTAGAAATATCGGGCTAACGCGTGGGCCGCCTCGTTACCGCGGACGGATGTGGGGGCTGGGACCAAAATTAAGGCGGTCGTGCGATCGATTTTGGCGGCGGACAGGATGCGAGCCATTTCCGGCCAGACCCTGCCCTTTCCAATGTTCCAGATTGCAGTTTTGCTGTCGCTAAGAATCAGACTATAGCCTTGGATCTGGCGCAAGCGAGAGCTATTGCGACCTCCTCGGCTGTATCTACGTTTCTTGTCCTCCCAATGGAGGCGGCGACTGGTGCACCTCGGCCGTCGACTACCGAGGCGAACGGCGCCCCCGACGTGCCACTCGCTGCGTCCACGTAGACCTCTACTGCCCTAAATTTCCCTGCCCTCTTCTCTCGCCTTTCCCTGTGGTGTTCTCGGTGCATGTTGCAGGGGGGGGGACTACAATATTCTCGCGACATTGTGGCGGTGGAGCGACCTTGTCGCGTATGCCCCTATCAAATTTTCGGCCGAAGTTGGTCCGGCCCGTATTCTCTGTGCTCAGCTTTCGAGCTGGGCGATTCGCACTGCCTCGGGGAGTTCAGTCCAACTATTATGCACCCCCATTTCCAACAGGCGGTCTGTGGAGGTGGAGATGGGTAGGCCCAGCGCCCTCTTGACGTAACGCCTAATAAGCGCGTCGATCCTATCTTTCTCGTTCGGCCTAATATCGAGGAACGACGTGGCGTAGCATATTCGGCTAATAATGCAGGAGGCTACGTCCTTTTTGAGGCCCCTGCCCTTGAGCGCGACCCTCCTGAAGATCCCTGTTGCTTGTGCAGCGTAGTTTCTGAGCTTCTTGATAATTCCTTCGTTATACTCGTCCTTCTAGATGAAAGGACCGAGGATCCTGATTTGAAGAACTTTCGGCACGGTTTTGCCCTCAGCCGTAATTTCGAAATTCCAGTAGCGCTTGCACCGACGTGTTTTCGGATAGTATATGAAGAGTTCGGATTTTTGCGGGGAACACGCAAGGCCCCTTTCGGCCGCATAGGACACTCGCCGCCGCCTGCAGATGCTTATCTATGCTACCGTCACTGCCACTGTTCATGCAGAGGTTAACGTCATCCGCGTACATGCTAAATATTAGGCCTTCTATGCCCCTGAGGGCGGCGGGAAGGCTCCTCATCGACACGTTCAAAAGGAAGGGTGAGGGCACCGAGCCCTGCGGCGTACTCTTACTTCCCAGGTGTACCGTGGGAGATTGTAGGTCCTGAAATTTTAGTTTTAGCGTCCTGCTTGACAGGAAGTCCTCGATGTAACTATACGTCCTGTCGCCGACTCCTATCCCCTGAAGCCCCGCAAAGATCTCTGCATGCTCAACATTGTCAAATGCTTTGTTTAGATCTCAACCTCGAATTACGTTCGCGTCTTTGGATCTCAAATTTATAGTGGGTTCTGCTCCAGGTCGTTCTGCGCCATGAAGCGCGTCAGTCTGCCCCGAATCACGCGTTCCATAAGCTTTCCTATGCACCGAGTTAGGGAAATGGGTCGGAGATTTTCCAGTTTGGCCGGTTTATCCGGTTTAGGGATTAGCACCGCGTTTGCAGTTTTCCACTACTGGCTACTCCACCCCTCCTGCGTGTATTTGGTGAACGCCGTTATAGACTTGCATATTTGGTTACAGGCGCGAAAACAGACACAACACAAGGCAAAAAGACGGGACGGAGCGCCCCTTGTGTTCTGCCTTGTGTTGTGTCTGTTTTCGCGCCTGTAACCAAAGATGTACAGTTACCAACTTGCCCAGCAAGACGTTCTTTTAAGTTATGGACGTGTCGTCCAGATTCCTTAATATTTTATTCGTAACGCCGTCAGGGTCGGGTGCCGTTCGTGTTTTTAAACTCAAAATTTCGGCCCTGACCTCCGTGATGGGCGCGTCGGGAGTATTGGGGGAGGCGGAAGGATGTTGTGTCGCCCATCTAAGTGTCCACTAATTTTGCCACGAGCTCCGCGTCCGTCCCCTGGAACGCGTGCGTGCCTGGCCTTTGACAATCCAGTAATAATAATAATAATAATAATAATAATAATAATAATAATAATTGGTTTTGGGGGAAAGGAAATGGCGCAGTATCTGTCTCGTATATCGTTGGACACCTGAACCGCGCCGCCGTAAGGGAAGGGATAAAGGAGGGAGTGAAAGAAGAAAGGTGCCGTAGTGGAGGGCGCTGGAATAATTTCGACCACCTGGGAATCTTTAACGTGCACTGACGTCGCACAGCACACGGGCGCCTTAGTGTTTTGCCTCCATAAAAACGCAGCCGCCAATCCAGTGTCCGATTGTGTTTTTGAGCTATCGGGGTCCAGGAGATGTCGCAGCAGGCGCCACGTCTTTGAAAGGCTCATGTTGCCTTCCATTTCATCACACCTACTGCACCAGTTGCTCGGAAAGTTTAATTGCGTAATTCTCAATTTCCTTGTTATGCCTGGCTATTCTTCGCCTCAAATTTCGTTTCCATCTCTGTGTGCGAAGGCGCTTTTCCATGCGCCGTTCAGCTTCCCACAGGTGCAGGAGTTTGCTGTCGGCGTCGTCGTCCTGTAGGGTCGTGGTAGCAGTCCTAACGTGGCGCATGAGGGCCTCTACGTCGGAGGTTTCCTTCATTTGCCTGAATTTATCCCGTTCAGTTACGCTGGGCTTCTTTCCCCGTCAAGGGTTAGTGATCGCTCCCGAAGTTGAGCTCGGTGTTTCTCCAGCTAATCTCTTCCGCGTTTCTGGTGACGGTTAGATGTGGGGTATAGTGTCGATGCTCACTCTGTTGCCCACCCTGGTCGGACAGCCCGGGTCCGTTTGCAGGGTGAGGCCCGGTTCGTGAAAGTCTTCCCACAGCTGGCTTTCCTTTGGGTCATGCCTCTTGTATCCACTCGTGGTGGGCCGCGTTAAAGTCTCCTACAATTAGCAGGGGATTGGTTCCTGTCGCCTCGATCGATTTGCGAAAGAGGGCCCTGAACCTAACCTTGCCCTGCTGGGGTGTGCTGTGAATGTTGAGGGGAAAAAAATACTGGGCTCCTCCTTCCCACCGGTGAGAATTCCGACGAGAACCGCCTCAATGTCACGAGGATTGATTTCGTGTGCGGTCGCCGCTACATTCCTTTTGACGAATGTAGTAACCCGGGATTTTTCCCCGCGGTCGCGAACAAACGCCTGATATCCCGAAAATTTAACCGCGCCCTTGCCGGTTTTCTGCAGGGCTACGGATAAGGGTTCCTCAATTTCCTGCTCGAGGTACTCGTTGCACGAGCGCTCGCTTGCGCGAGAATACCCTCTTCAGTTCGACTGCCATATGTTCGATCCATTCTTTAGTGAAGTTCTGGTCATTTTGGGATTGGTCAATTCTATTTTCAAGTATTGTCTGCCTCCGTGAGAGTGGCAGAGGCCGCGTTCATGTGTTTAAGGTGTTCCTGAATCTGATTTAGGACACCCATAATTTCGTTCATGCCAATCTCGATCCTTTCGAATCTCACCTCGTACTTGGCGTCTAGTGTCTGTTCTACTACCACCACTGGATCTGTCTCCCCACCCCTCCGCCTCTGCGGGGGGGGGGGTCTAATCGGCGCAGTGACCATATTTTCCTCCTCCGTCGCCGGCAGCGCGGGTGGTGTGACAACCTTTGACGCCAGAGGTGGGGGCATTAATTGAACTGCTTGTTTTGAGGGGAATGCCTGCTGAGGCGGGGGTTTAGGTCGGTGAAGCTCCTGAGTGAGTTTCTTAACCTCCTTAAGTTCACCGACTTCCTTTTTCAAATTTTCTGTTTCTTTATACTTCCCATCTCTATAGCCTGGGAGGGCCCGCTACCTAAACTTGCAGTTTTACGGTCCCCGCTCGGGCTTCTTCTCTTCCGGGGGCCCACGGGTTCCTCGGGTCCCTGGAACTGGCTCCAGACCCGGATCGCCCTCTGCCACGCGAGCTCCAACGGCCTCGGCCGGTAGTCTCCATCATCTGGCTCCGGATTCCCCGCGCCTGCCTCGAGAGTCCCCTCCTCTCACCTTTGAGCGTCGTCTGGAATCGTCTTTGAGTGTTGCATCAGACTTTTGCTGCTGCTGGGCGATTTTTCGCTCCCACTGCCGTTTCTTGGTCAGATAGGGAATGCTGTAGATTTCCCTTCATTTCTTGTAGCCAAGCGGGTGATTTTTGCCGCACAGCTGACACTTCGCTTCGCAAGTATGGCCCGACTCCGGGCGCTTCGCTCCGCATCTTCGACACTGACGTTGGTATACGATCCGATCGAGCAAACATCTTCGCGGGGGCACAAGTGTCCGCATGTTTTTTTCTGTATATATATATATATATATATATATATATATATATATATATATATATATATATATATATATATATATATATATATATATATATATATATATATATATATATATATATATATATATATATATATATATATATAGTACGCACCTTTGCCATGTAAGTGAGAGTTTCACCCACTTCGAAACCTCCGGATTTTCGAACAGTGTTAAGGCCGTGGTTGACTCGCAGCACGGGGGGAGGGTTGCCTTTGATGGTGCGGAGTTGGTGCGCGAGCTCTTCGTCGGCGAAGCGGACGTCGTGCACGACCCCCCTTCCCCAGTCTTCGGGCATAGCCATGTACGCCATAACTTCGATTTTTTGCGCCCCCAAATTCGAGGACGCGCAGTGCAACGTATTTTCTTTTCCGCTCGTCGCTAACTGTTGCGATGAGATTGGACTGTTGTCAATTGGTATTAATCGAGAAAATGACCTCCTCGGCGCGATCGACGCCTGCGGTGCGAGCGATCAACTCCGCTAATTCCAGGCTGCTGTGTTTAAGTAGGCGGCTGACTCCACCCGGGGACGGAGAATTTTTTTCAACACCATCTGGTATCTTGGCTGCCATTTTCTTCCCGGTGAGCTTGGCTTGCTCTCTCTCTCTCTCTCTCGATAAGCGGTGACGACGCGTTCCTCGTTCTCGAGTGGCTCCGCCTTTCCTTTCTTCTTGACCGAACTGTGTCAGCTCCGCCGAGCCTGTGCTCGTTCCCTCCATGGGTTCCATCATTTTCGCCCAGGTTCTAAGCGGATCTCGGCCGCTGGGGGTGCTTTTAGCTGGCTAGGCCTAACTAGGCCTGACGCCCCACTTGGCTCGCCGAACTTAAGGCCTCAAAATTGAGTGAAAAACTCGGCCCACCTTGAAAATTTGAGCACCCGCGGCGAGCGCATCCTGAATGCAGTCGATTCACACAAAAATTCTAGGACCCGGTGACCGAAGTAGAGCGCGAGCGGTCGTAGTCGACGTAGTCCGCTCTCGTCGGAGTCTAGCGGCGGAATCTAGTCGCCCCTGTCACGTACGTGTTAGCACGCGCTTTTTCGTTCTGCCGTTGGTTGCGAGAGTGAAATCGCGCGGCCACAAGGGTGCTCCTTTCGTAGCACCCAACTAGGAGCGAGCAAAGAGCACGTGACGTGGGCGTGCCTAGCGCTCTTGCTGGTCACGCGGTTTCGGCCGTTTGCGGTGACGAGAATGGCATTTTCTAAATTCTAGATGGATAGAATAAACTTTATTGACCTACGGCTAAGGTGACCTACCCACCCCCGACACGGAAGGTCGGGGGGCGGGTACCGCCGCCTCAGATGCAGGCTGGGAGGTCTTGGGTCCCAGCAGCCTTGTCAGCCAGTTGGACGAGCAGGAGCTGGAGCTCAGGGTCCGAGCTGCGCAGCAGGGTCTCCCAAGTGTCTACTGTCTATATTGTACGTCCCCCCGGGAGAGAAAATTCTAAAAACTGGTATAGATATGACTTAGGTGGGCTACAAGCCTCTCGATATTAAATATTAATCAGGCTGCTGTTAGCACAGTGCTATGTCGAAAAAGCGCTCTTGTAACGTTTTACAGCGAAGCTGTATACCTCTACCGAGCAAGGAAAGTTTCATATCGTCTTCAGCTAAAAACGCCAGGCTCAAAACAAAACAAGCCTCAAAACCACATGATGGATGATAAGGCGCGTGAGAACATCCGGGTTGACATCATTCGAAGCCCTCGTGTGAAGTGCAAACTGCGTAAGGTATTCCAAGAGCGGAATCAGCCGGGCCAGTTGGTGCATGACAAGAAAAATTCAAAGCGCTAAGGACGGGACAAAGTGAAAGGAGACACACATACGTGTGTGTCTGCTTTCACTTTGTCCCGTCCTTAGCGCTTTGAATTTTTCTTGCATAATGTATGATAACGACGCCAGCAAACAATGCGAAGCACATTCCTTCTCCCCGCGTGTGTTTCTCTGTAAAAATTACGGTTGCGCCAGGCAAAAAGTTTAATGCAAACAGCATATCTTCTTTGAAATCAGGCATACAGCATGCAGCACACAGCTCAAGTTTATTTCACTTGTATCTGGTTTTCCTCTTTGCAGAGCCACGTGTGTGAATTTTCAAGTGACGTCGCAATGGTTAATTGGGTGTCGTTCTACAGCTTCACTGTCCAACCACCTTTACAGCATGGATTGGAGCCACAACTTTTTTTAAAAATTGCTGAATGTGAAATGACAATACCGGTCGGCTCTTTCTACGCAGGCGTGCGCATGCTCGACGGAGACGTGACTGACGTGGTGGAGGCGCGGTCGCTGGAGCTCAACAACCAGCACATCCACGTGTACAGTGCCTCGTGGGGTCCCGATGACGACGGAAAGACTGTGGACGGGCCCGGCGAACTGGCCACGAGGGCCTTCCGCGAGGGCATCGAGCGCGGCCGCGGCGGCCTCGGTTCCATCTTTGTGTGGGCCTCGGGCAACGGCGGCCGTGAGCGCGACAACTGCAACTGCGACGGGTACACCAACGCCATCTGGACGCTGTCCATCAGCAGCGCCACTGAGAACGGTTTGGTGCCGTGGTACAGCGAGGCTTGCTCGTCCACCTTGGCTACTACGTACAGCTCGGGATCGACTGGCGAGAGACAGATTGTGCGTTCCCCTTTCTTTTCCTCCTTTCCCTTCCCTGGAACAATGCAGTAGCCGTAGCCTTGATTGCTCAGCACTCGAATCCAAAGTTGTTCGATATCGATGCCTACTATTCCAGCTTGTTTAATGCCTGTGGGCTTGTCCTTTATGATACTTCATATTGGTCGCATGGCCCATTGAAATAAAAACTTGTTTGTTTGAATGGTCATTACTAAGAATATTGGAGAGAAAGAGAACAAACTTTATTGTCAGGAAGAAGATTTTGATCTTCTTGGGTTAATTGCTTCAGCCGCTCCAGGAGGCCAGCAGCTTGTCTGTCGGCGACTGCCTGTGCTCTTGCCGTGGCCTGGGACTGAACGTCCGGGTCCGGGCTGGCAAGAACAGCTTCCCATTTTTCAAGCGTGGGAGATGTGACTAGATCTGCCTGAGGCGGATCCTCCATGCAGTCCCATCTAAGGTGGCAGGCCCGCCGCACAGCTGACAGTACGGATTTACCAAATCGGGAAAGATATTGAAACACGTCCACAGGCTTGGCTGCGACCGCGTTTGCAGCCGCCTCCACGTGGCAGCCTGTTCGCGGCTGAGCGAAACGTGCGTAAAAGGCAGGCTCGCTCTAAGCTCTCTGCAATAGTTCGTTATGGCTTGATATAATGTATAATTAGCGTCTAACTCACATCCGGGTCCGAGACGCCGTCACCAGCTCGGCTGACGAAACCTTGCACATACTGGTGGGCGTCCTCGTTCCCTGGAGCACCCGCGTGGGCCGGGACCCACACCAGATCCGCTTCCTTCCTATCTTTTGGCATCCTACGAATAATTTTCTATGCAGTGGCGGAGATACGTCCCCTCGCAAAGTTGCGAAGGGCCGTTTTGGAATCACTGAGAACTGTGCTGGTGCCTTCCTGAACGATCCCTAGTGCTACTGCAGTCTCTTCGGCCTCTTCCACTCGGTCCGTGACCACCGTAGCCACTACCCTGCGGGAGATGCTCACCGCGCTTACAGCAAAAGCGTATTTGCCTGCAATGTTATAATGTGCCGCAGCGACATGCACGACACTATCGTCCCCTCGATACTCTTTGCTTTACGTCTTTGCCCCGGCCCTCCTCCAGTTTTCGTGACGGTCCGCTTGCATGTTCTTGGGGATAGGTTTGACCCGAATGCATCTGCGTAACTCTGTCGGTATAATTACCTGGCCTGAAGGGACCTCACCCTTTAGGAATATTGGATAATTTCGAATATTCGGCCAAATAGTAAAAGCATTCTGTATTCGATTCAGACCGAATGTTTTGGTGTTCAAAATCTCGGAAGTAATCATCCCGAGCGAATAACGTTTATGGAACACTTGCTGCGTGCTCTGGGATCGCAACGCGGCATGCGCGCAACCGAAGCCCCGACTCCGCGCCGCGTGCCTGCGCTCCCACGTGTATGCCGGAACCGGTCTGTGCATGCTCGCACGAGCAGGCAGAATCGCGGCGTCCGTAGCTGCAAGGTGTCTGCGGGTGCGCACGCGCCGTAACTGGTGTGGTGGCGGGCCGCTAGTGCGTGCGGCCGCTAGTGCGCACGCACTAGCGACTGCACATGCTCAGTGGCTCCCCGCATAATCGAACCGCAATAGCGGCAGCGGATTGCACTATGCTAAATTTCTCTAATCGGCGGTCGCGTGGTTCTCCTGATTTCCACGGAATGAGTTTGAGCAGACTGGAGGTTCAGCAACCGCTCTTCTCCGCATGAGATTCACGAATAAAGCGCCACGGCTCTAGCACGAGAGGAAGCTAGCACGAGGCACATCATGGCATGTGCCCCTTTCTGACGCCTGACACGAGGTGCCGCAGGGTGTGCAGTGCGTACATCTAGCGATAGTTATACAAAGACACAATCGCGATTAAGACCAGGACTCGGGTTCGTGTAGATAGGTGTGCAGTTTCTGGTGGTTACAGTATATATACTTTTTGCGAGTCAGCGCTGGTGGTGTCGCCCTTCTTGTTCTTTGTGTTCTGTCAAAGTGTGCGCAGCTTTTGTCTTCACAAATTGCCCAAATGTCTGCTCTACTATAGGTCTGACACCCTACAAACACACTTCCACGTTTATCTCTCCGGGCTTTAAAAAATTCTTGTGCACCAACCATTGACCTAATCGAGAGCAAACATATTACTCGCAAGGTGGCATGTTATTGTCTACATTCTCCGAGATGTAATTAAAGATCAGTACTTGCCTGACCTTTTTGTAATTACTGAAATACCGGTGTCGCCCACGGGTACAATTTTCAGAAAAGCTTGCTTAGGAGCCGAAAAAAGGGGCTGCCCGTTGGGGAAGCGACCACTGGCTTCTGGGCAAGTTATGTGGTTCCTTGAAGATGCTGTTTCGTCTGCTCGTCAAATTTAATCAAAAGGAAGAGATATCACCTCTCTAACTAAAACACTCTGCTAAAATCCAGGAGTAAGCTTCATAGCAAACGCGCGGAACTCGCCAACCTACCGAACCACATTTTCAGTTACTTCTTCATCTGGCAGGTGGAGCAGCTTTTCAGATCAGCTGTTTTGTTCGCACCTGCGAAAACTGTACTTGAAGCCAACAGCAGTTTCACCTTAATTCTAGAAAATGCAGGCAAGTACCGATGTTTACTCTCAGACTTATTTTTTGCGCACACAAAGATGACACATGAAGGACGAGGAATACAGGACAGGGCACCTGTCTTCCTTGACCTTATTGTGTCGTCTTTATGTGCACAAAAAAGAACTCTGTGAATGAGCCATCTAGCTCCGTAACGCATATTACTGGAATGCTGTTGTTTAATTACATATCAAAGAACATAGATCATAAGTCATGTTAACATGTGAGTGGTATTTGCTCTCGATTAGGTCAGTACTTTGCACACAGGAATTTTTAAAAATCCGGACAGATAAATATGCCAATCTCTATACGTCGGCTCCACATGTAGGCCAACTCACCAATTTCCGATGGTCGCTTTTGTAGGTTGTCGACACAGTTTTAATGAGTGCAACAAAGATCAGTGCATCCTTTTCTTCATGTAATGGCCTTATTTTGTGTGTTCGAAAAATATGTGATTGTTAAAAATGCCAATTGTGCTGTTCAACCTATTCTGTGTGCTAGAAGTATTTAAAATTATTCGAAGAAAATTACTGCTCGATTCGAGTTTGCTTCGAACCAAAATACCACTATTCGCACATGCCTGGTCATTACCCTCTTTTTATTTTTTTCAGACCTTTTTTATGTAAGACCTTTAGCAGGTTGATAGCTGTTAGATTTGTAGCAGATGCATACACCGTGCAAATATTGCAGCGGGTAGACGACGACGACATTGAGCGAGTGAACGAGTGGACGAGGAAGAAGACGAGAACTCATCTGCTGTGTTCTGAGTGCCGCCCGTAGCTGTTCATTCGTTTTGTAAATAACTGTAAATATATTCTTTCCCGCAACACATTTGGTGGAGGTGCGGCTTTCCTCTACGCCTACCGAAGACGGAGCTCCGCAGCGGCCGCCAGCTGACTTCACTCACCATGACCCAAGACGCCTCCCAGCAAACATCACAATCGGCAATGCCATCGCTCGTTCTTTCTTCCCCTCATGACCCTGGGACATTTTCTGGCACCAACAACGTTGACGTGGACGACTGGATCAACATGTATGAACGCGTGAGTACGTACAACCGCTGGGATCCAACTCTTATGCTCGCGAATGTCATCTTCTATCTAAAAGACACCGCCCGCGTCTGGCACGAGACTCACGAAGATGATTTGACCAGCTGGGACGTCTGCAAGCAGAAACTGCGCGAGCTGTTTGGACGGCCGCTCGGCCGAACACTCGCCGCTAAGAGGGAGCTTGCGTCCAGAGCTCAAACGTCTACGGAATCCTATGTTTCCTACATTCAGGACGTGTTGGCCCTCTGCCACAAAGCTGACAATAACATACCCAAATCTGACAAAGTGGGTCACATGTTGAAGGGGATCGCCGACGACGCCTTCAACCTGCTCGTCTGCAAGAACTGCACTACAGTTGACGGCATTATTAAGGAATGTCGTCGCTTCGAGGAGGCTAAAAGCAGACGTATTAGTCAGCCGTACACACGCCTCCCCAACACGGCTGCGACTTCCTCATGTGAAGACCAGCTGCACTGGCAAACTCCTGCGCCTCCAGAAAATGTGACCCGCATCATTCGACGCGAACTCGAAGCTATGTCCCCTGCCTCCCTGCCTCTACGTGATGGCGACAACCACTTGCCCACCATCTCGATGGTACAAGCCGTCGTCCGTCAAGAGCTTGCAAACCTTGGTCTCCTGCCCGTCAGCCCTGTGCGTCCTTCATCACCACCCGACATCACTGCGATGGCTCCTGAACGACCTTCCTACTTTGCTCCACGTCGCCGTAACCCTAACGACTGGCGGACACCCGACGACAGACCCATTTGTTTCCTCTGCCACCGCATTGGCCACATCTCCCGTCACTGTCGCAATTATTGGTCTCGTCGTAGCACATACAGTCATCTAAGCTCTCACCGCAACGATGACCAGCCCCGCTACTTCACGCCCCCTCCAGCCCAGCAGAGTGCTACCGTTGACGGCCAGATTTCCCGCTCCAGCCGCTCCCCGTCCCCCCTGCGTCGGCAGTCTCGTTCGCCCCTATGCCGTCGCTCCTCTCCTGGCCCCTACGGACGCTCGCAAGCGGAAAACTAGACGCTGCAGTGTCTGGAGGTGATGCTGCAGTACAGCCCCAGTCCCAAAATCCTCGCTTAGCCCTTCGCACACACCAAAATTTGCTCGCTATTCATGTCGATGGAGTCCCTGTGAGAGCCCTGATCAACACCGGCGCGCACGTGTCCGTCATGAGTTCCACCCTACGACGACCCCTCAGAAAGGTACTGACCCCTGCACCCACAGCCATTCTCCGCGTTGCCGACGGCGGAACGCCTCCTGTGGTTGAACTATGCACAGCCCGTGTGACCATATCCGGCCGCCATACATCCGTTCTATTTTCTGTTCTGGACCAGTGCCCTCATGACGTCATTCTTGGCCTCGACTTCCTGTCTGAGCATTCAGCCCTCATCAACTGCGCCACCAGTGTTGTCCAGCTTGACCTTCCTCTTTCTGCTGAGTCGCCGTCCCCAGTTGTACCTCGTCTTTGTGCTGTCGACTTTGTCCGTCTACTGCCTCAAGCCGCAACTTACATTTCTTTCTCATCTGTTCCCCCTGTCCCTGATGGCCCCTACGTAGTCACTCCGGACCTTGACGTTGCCCTCACGCGAAGTATTGCGCTTGCGCACACTGTCTTTACAATGTCGGCAAACCATGCGTACCTTCCGGTTCTGAACTTTGGCTCGTCTATCCAACCGCTCCCGCAAGGCATCTCACTCGCCACGCTGTGCCCTGCTGCCGAATGTGTCATATCAGTGGTGGACAGCTGCTTACCTTCCACTCATCAATGCCTGTTGCCTGCGGCAACATCACCAGAGAAACCAACGGATGACTACACCGACATGATCTGTTCTGACCTACCAGTGATGCAAGCTCACGATCTTAGGTGCCTCTTATCATCTTTTCGCGACATCTTCGACTTTGATGCCCGTGTTTTGACTCGTACCTCTGTGGTGACGCATCGGATAAACACCGGTGATGCCGCTCCTCTCCACAGACGTCCGTACCGCGTGTCCAGCGCTGAACGCACCGTCATAAATCAAGAGGTCGATAAGATGCTCGCAAAACACATCATCGAGCCCTCGTCAAGCCCTTGGGCTTCTCCAGTTGTCCTGGTAAAAAAGAAGGACGGCAGCTGGCGCTTCTGTGTTGATTACCGGCACCTAAACCGCATCACAAAAAAAGACGTATATCCTCTCCCCTGGATCGATGATGCATTAGATTGCTTCCACGGCGCCAAATATTTCTCTTAATTGATCTTCGATCGGGGTACTGGCAAATTGCCGCAGATGAAAAGGACAGTGAAAAGACCGCCTTCGTGACGCCTGATGGCTTATACCACTTTAAAGTCATGCCATTCGGACTCTGTAACGCGCCGGCTACCTTTGAACGAATGTTGGACTCCCTTTTTCGCGGCTTTAAGTGGTCTACCTGCCTCTGCTACCTAGACGATGTTGTGGTTTTCTCGCCTACTTTTGCCACGCACCTCGAACGCCTCTCCAGTATTTTGACAGTGTTTCGTAACGCCGGACTCCAGCTGAACTCATCGAAATGCAAATTCGGTCGCCGCGAACTCACTATTCTCGGACACCTGGTTGATGCTTCTGGTGTACGCCCAGATCCAGTCAAAATTCAAGCCGTGAAGGAGTTTCCTCTTCCTAGGTCATCGAAAGATGTGCGCAGCTTTGTCAGCTTGTGCTCGTATTTTCGACGTTTTATCAAAGATTTCGCTGGCATCGCTCGCCCCCTCACCGACCTTCTTAAGAACGACGCCCCCTTTATCTGGGGCCCTGCTCAAGAAAACTCATTTTCCTCCCTCGTTCATTTGGTAACCTCTCCGCCCATCTTAGCCCATTTTGACCCATCGTCTCCCACAGAGATTTGCACCGACGCCTCCGGATATGGGATCGGTGCCGTGCTAGCCCAACGTCAACAGGGCCAAGATCGCGTCGTCGCTTATGCCAGCCGCCTACTTTCCGCCGCAGAGCAAAATTACTCCACTACTGAGCGCGAGTGTCTCGCCCTTGTCTGGGCTGTCACTAAATTTTGCCCGTACCTGTTCGGCCGCTCATTCACTGTCGTCACTGATCACCACGCTCTCTGTTGGCTGTCTTCACTAAAAGATCCCACCGGTCGCCTTGGTCACTGGGCTTTGCGCCTTCAAGAGTATTCATACTCTGTCGTGTACAAGTCCGGTCGTCACCACCAGGATGCTGACTGTTTATCCTGATACCCTGTGGAGCCACCTGACCTCGAAGACGTTGAGACCCTACCCTGCCTCTTAGCTATCACTGCTCTCACCGATATCGCCAACGAACAGCGCAACGACTCACCTTTACAAACCGATCTCCGTCTCTGCAACTTTATGTACTCCAGAATGGCATTTTGTATTGCCGCAACCTACGCTCCGACGGTCCTCCGCTGCTCCTCGTCATACCCCAACATCTACGTTCTTCTGTCCTTGAGGAATTGCACGATCTGCCGACAGCCGGCCACCTTGGCGTGTCCCGCACGTACGCTCGAGTGCGGCACCGCTTCTTTTGGCCTGGTCTGTATCGTTCCGTCAAGCGTTACGTTGCCACTTGCGACCTGTGTCAACGCCGGAAAAGGCCCTCCACTTTGCCTGCCAGTCTTCTACAACCCATCGACGTACCTCCGGAATCTTTTCACCGTGTTGGCCTCGACTTTCTTGGCCCTTTTCCCACGTCCCTCTCCGGTAACAAGTGGATCGCTGTCGCAACTGATTATACGACTCGGTACACCATCACGCGTGCTTTGCCCACCAGCTGCGCTACCGATGTCGCCGATTTTCTTCTCCAAGACGTAATTCTTCACCATGGCGCCCCTCGTCAACTGCTCACCGACCGTGGTCGTTATTTTCTGTCCAGAGTGATTGATGACATTCTTCGTTCGTGTGCCACGCAGCACCAGCTCGCGACAGCTTACCATCCACAAACCAACGGGCTTACGGAACGGTTCAACCGCACGCTCACCGATATGTTAGCAATGTACGTCTCACCGGACCACCGCGATTGGGACGCAGCCTTGCCTTATGTGACATTTGCGTACAACTCTTCACGGCATGACACAACAGGCTATTCCCCTTTCTACCTTTTGTTTGGTAGGCACCCCCTATTGCCTTTGGACACACTCATGCCGCCTTCTTCAGTCCCCACCACTGCTTACGCTCAGGACGCCATCGCCCAGGCCACGCTGGCTCGCCAAATAGCCCGTAGTCGGCTCCGTGCCTCTCAAGCTTCCCAGAAGTCCGCCTACGACCGCCGGCACCGGGCCGTCGAATATCACCCCGGATCACTCGTCCTTCTCTGGACGCCGTCGCGCAGCGTCGCAGCGAAGCTCCTTTCTCACTGCCGTGGTCCTTACCGTGTGGTGCGCCTAGTCACCGACGTGAACTATGAAATTGCTCCCCTTGCGTCCTCGCCATCGTCATCTGGCCCCTCTACCGACGTCGTCCATGTATGCCGCCTCAAACCTTATCACAACGCTCCTACACCACCACTCTAACGCCGAGACGGCGTTTCATCAGCCGAGGGTCCTGCAGCGGGTAGACGACGACGACATTGAGCGAGTGAACGAGTGGACGAGGAATAAGACGAGAACTCATCTCTGGCTGTGTTCTGAGTGCCGCCCGTAGCTGTTCATTCGCTTTGTAAATAACTGTAAATATATTCTTTCCCGCAACAATATGTAATCTCTCGCCGTATGCAGATACTTCACAGTTGGGCGGGAGAACTCTGTAATTATCGCTTGTTTAGCGTGAAATGCATGAAACGCTGACACCGGCATTGTCGGCATGCCGCGGGTGACCTTGGCGCGAGAACAGAAAACACGGAGGTGAACCGATACAAACTTTGGCAAGCTTTCGGTCTGCCTGGTGCTACGTGCTGCGCTGCCGCCGGAGCAGCGCATGCATCAACAGAATCTTCATGATCCCATGGTGAGCAAAGCTATTGTGCGGCGCGAAGAAGCCCGAGTTTTGCTGTGCAGCCAGAGAGGTGCAAGCGCAGTCCTGATGGCACTTGATAAGCTAGGCGACAGCGCCGCATGAGTTGCAGTCATTACGTAATTCACGCATACCCTAGAACACAGGTCACATGACTCCATCTATCAGCACAGTCAGTAACCAGCTCTAATTTGTTGTTCTTCTAATAAAAACCTAACCAAAGAGCAGGAGGTACTGTGGAGACAACTCCAAACTAAAACTCTCCCTAACCCCACCGTCCTAAGCCATGTGTACCTGGATGGATTTAAACCGGAGCGCAGCAAATGCGGTGGCAAAGCCATCATAGACCACGTCTTCTGGGACTGTCCGACAGATCCCCCACCAATGTCACCTCAGAGGCTCGCACACCCAGGCCCGTCGTGGACCTTGGTGCTCAACTCTGACCTGGAAACACAACTAGAGGTCGTGACAAGAGGTCGGCGCCAGTCTCCATTGATGGCCACCTAGCAAATGAACTAATGACTTGTTACTCATGCCGATAATAAGAGTCTTCCAATCCAATCCAAAATCTTCGTGGTGTTCGGCGGAGGCGGTGGTGCTGGCATCCAGCTAGAGCCACTAGAAGCACCCATCCATGCATTCATATTTGGAAGGTATATGGCAGCCGCTGACTGGTGTATCGAGTGCAACAACCACTTCTGTGATGACCAGTTTATGTGCCCTCGCAAAGTCATTATTTTAGGTGATAATTTAAAACCCTGCATAACTGGCACAGTTCAAACTGATGATATCATGAACTAACACTTACAAGAAACAGGAAACGAGAATTTTAAGCAGCAACTGATGCACTTATGCAGGCTGTAGAGGACAGCCTAGAGTTGTTAGGATGGTGGCGCTCTATGCAATTTACCTGCTATGGCTCGTTTCACCTGTTCAGGCAACACTGGGCTGTGGTAGCCATATGACTTCCAAGCTCGGCGGCACAGGGAAAATGAATGCGATGCTCTAAAAATTGTTCCAGTAGCTCCACGTTCAGCCGCAGCGGATGTCCCAGCATTTATGTTGCACATGTCGGCACCATGCTTATCCTCTCCTTCAGCATGTGGCGAGCACTGGTCGCGCGGGTTGCCATACATAAAAAGTTGCAAAGAAAGCCTGGTGCACTGTCGCTTGTGAAGAAAAGCTAAAGCAAAGAAAAATGGCTGATGAGGGACACTCTCTAGAGCGCTTTTGCGGCTGTCAGCACAGTCGCCGACGAATTTTTTGGACTCGGCGGGACCCGGAAAATGGTCCGAGTAATTGAACAGTCCAAAAAACCAGTGAGCCTTAAAAAATAATCTTTCTGCGAGAAACCGGCTTTAAAAATCGCGAACTTCACTGCTCCCCACGTTCCGCTTGCGAGCGATAATGTTAGACTTTATCTGAGCCACAGTTGTGCGTACATCATGTCCACAGCACCTCGCACCAGGATAGAGTCGCTCCACGTCATGATATCAGACAGTGCGACGCGCCTGCAGGTCATGCTGCGAACGAATGCACGTGCCACGTGAAGCAAGAACAGCCAGTTTTCATGGGCAACGATGCTCGTGAAGACCGCAAGAGGCAGCCCATGGGAAGACGCAAGCGGAAGCAGAATGAGCGCCCCCCATTTCACATCCCCCGCAACACGGGTTGCACTGTCCAAGCCGCACTGGATGCTGCAGCAACGTGATCACACGCGCTCTGTAGGACATCTTGATGGCAACGAAGAGCATGCTAGTATCTCAGGTGGCAGCCATGGAAAACAAATAGCAAAGCCTATCCAAACCGGTTCACCCGATTTCTACGTTTAAATCCAAGGTGGCACCTTTCACGACGGCGGAGCACCAGTTGGTTGCAACAGCGATGCCCGCTCGCATCTATATTAGCCCGAAAAAACAGATTTTCGGTTGAAAAACAATCACCGCAATACTTAGTCCGAAAAATCAACTATTAGACTCCGTAGAGTCTGAAATATCAGTCGTGAAAATGTACCCTTTTGTATGAGGCGCGTGACAGTTCCTCAGCGAAGTCTGATATATTGCGCAAGTCCGAATTATTGCAGTCTGAAAAATCAGTCTGCTACTGTATCTATGAGCCGTCCAAGATTACATTACGCCTTTCCTGCAGTGCATTTCATGCTTACACCTTCTCTCAACGACGAGACAGTCTGAATTTTTTTCACTTGTTCTGTCGTCTATGTGTATGATAATAAAGCAAAGTTATTTATATTTATGTGGATAATTCAGCTAATGTGTGGATCAAATTATGTCTAGTGGTTGAATGGAAGTGTTGCTTTTTAAACTAAGGTACACCAAACCTCACTGCTATTCTAGATTTAACATTCATAATCTCGATTTTTTTTTTTTTTCAACGTCTTCAACCAGATCACAACAGACTTGCACCACGGTTGCACCTCCACCCATACTGGAACGTCTGCTTCAGCTCCTTTAGCGGCTGGCATTTGTGCACTCGCACTCGAAGCCAAGTAAGTTGCCAGCGTGCCTTTTCCATACCAGCATTCGTATGTTGCACACGTGCTGAGTTGTATGCCCATGTATTTAGGCTTTACTCCTCCTAGTCCTCTGCTTACTATGCTGCTCAGACATATGTTTGTGTCCCATCACTTACTCTGCAGTAACCGGCTAACATGGAGGGACATGCAACACATAGTAGTCCGCACTGCTAAGCCCGCAAACCTGCACACAAGTGACTGGCAGAAAAACGGAGTTGGACGCAATGGTGAGTAGTAAATAGCATCCCAAGTGTTCAGACAGCATGATAATATTTGGTCTTTTCTTGCCTTGGTCTTGATTGCACATTTTGCCAACCCAGCTGCAGCTTGCCCACAACATGTCCCTGCTCAGCTGTAGCATAGTGCACTGGATAGGCACTTGACATTGATGTGTACCAACTCTGACAGCTTGAACTCAGCCAGGATGTGCAGCAGAAAAAAAAATTGTATCATATGACAAGAAGCTAAGTGCAATGAACGGTAACATCAAAAGACAGGGTGCTACAAAGCAATGGAAGACATTAGTAGTTTGCATTTCATCTTCTTGTAGTGCTGTGTCCCCACTGACTACATTCCATCACTTCTACTCATGACATATAGTATGTGTGAGGCCCCTAGTTTTCCATGATTCTGCACAAAATCACAGCTATTAGCTTATTGCACGTAATGGTGTGTTAGCAGCCAGATTCTGTTTCTTTTTATGGTATTGCACTTGTGGACCTGAGTAGGAATGATAGCTAGACTGATGGGAATCTGATGTAATTGCATTGTGTGAATGCTATTGAAAGGTAGGATCGGACAATGAACACAGTTCTCCTGATGCCTTGATATGCTTGCTCCCCCATCTGCTCAAGCAAGCTAGTGCATCAGGCACTTATGACTCTGGCAGCCATGCGCTTTTCCAAGAAGAGTCGGGATACTGGCATCTGTCGAAAGCAATGCTGCCACATTTGCACATAAGTAACGAGAGTGTTTCTTTAAATCACCTTCTTCAGATATCACGTCACGTTATATCTTGAACCAAACTGTGACTATAGCTAGAATTTTTTTTTTGCCCTTATTTGAGATACCCGCAGTGAGCTCATCTGCACTTTGGTTTCCAGTGAAAGTCCTTTTCTGAATTTTGTGCTGCCTTTAACAGTGATCATTGTGAGTTGTGTAGTTGTGGCAACAGACAGAACACCTAAATTAGTATTTAAAACCTATCAGTGACCAAGAAAAACCTAGCAGGTGGATTTTTTTCATCTTTGGCACATAATACCGATTTATAATAAAAAATTCATTCTGTGAATTTCACAAGATGTTTATTTGTTCAAGGGTTACATAGGTGTAGTTTTTATAGTACACTGGGTCCTAAGCATATCACATGTGGCAAGCTCTACCCACCCTTACTTGCTGGCATGAAACTTGTTGAAACACCCATGCTTTAGGCAGAACGTTCGATTGCACTTCTCGGAGGCCCACATGGAACTCTTGTGGCAATACTGGCACTGGTTCTCTAGTTTGTGCGGAAAGTGTCCTTCTTTGTCGGAAATGGCTGGTTGCTTACTGCCAATGCACAGGAAATGGCGAGTTACACTTAGTACGAAAGCATGAAGGTCAATACGCTCCTTCGAAGCGATTTAGTGAATTTTCTAGGAGTTCACCATTGCATTGTTAAGCATCTGTGTGAACAATGGCCACCACCGCTTCTTGACCCTGGTGCTGATCCTGTAGTTGTTGAAAGCTTGATCTGAAAGGTCAACGTCTCCCATGCCACTATTGTAGCTGGAAAACAACTTTGGTTAGGAACATCTACTTTTTCGTGCGCTCTAGGCAACCACTGTTTCACAAAACATGTTGATTCAGTGCTGTCATAGTTGCTTGCCATTGCAGCTACACTGCTGTCCTTTCATTTTACCAAAAGTATCTCTCCTTCACTGTCAGAACAAGAACAAAATTCTCCTTGTTCTTTCCTTCCCATTTCTTTTCATCAACTGTCCTGAACTTTCTGCACAGATAAATGCCATAGTAATTTAAAGGTGTCAGCAGACCCTCTGGCAACAAAACTCTGAAGCACTTAAAAAAGTATATTCAGTCTGCGCTTTCAAATCTTTTCAAGTATGACTGTGCTTTTAAAAGTATGCTGGTCCCTAATGGGTTAAGCACTATTTTAACTATAGGGTTAGGCGTCAGATCTCACTGTCTATATTTTAACAGATGCCAGTCTGACATGTTGCATCTCGAGCGTTTGGTATGTGGAACTTGCTGATTTAGGTGCTCTGTTTTTTGTGTGGCACGCACTACTGTCGCTGTCACCTGCCTAGGAGCTTGTTCTTGTAAACCAGCGCAACGGCTCAAAGCCAAACAAGGAAGGGATAAAAAGCAGTGCTGGACTAACAACAAAATGGTTTTATTCAGGACACCAGTAGTATTTAAGTGCACGCTGGTATTGCAGAAAAACAGAAAAATACAGAGAAAACATCAAGTTCCACTGGCTAATCATTCTGAGCGTGCGAAAGCTTTGCCCACGCACGTAATCTAGGACATCAAGTATTTGTGCTCTTTCTTCGAGATAGCAACAGAAGCGGTGCTTATGCATTCTGCACCTAGCCTCATAGTCTCTGATGCCTCAATAATCTCTTTGGTGAGCTGGTCTTTGCTTTTTGCTAGAATTTTGCTCTTCTCGAACATTCGTCGGCATGAACAGTCACGGCAATGAATCTCGATATGGCGGATGGCATTCTTCACATTATTGTTGTGCTCCTTAAGTCTTTCATTTAAACAATTACCAGTTTGGCCGACGTACGATCAACCACAGGGCAAAGAAATTGAATACACCAAGTTTTCTCAGCACCTGAAGATGAAATCTCGGCCACTAACCTGAACCGCATGCCAACGCAGGGGAGCGCTGCCAGCAGACCCTGCCACTGTGTTCATAATCGGCCGCGAGAGGGATTTCAGTGGCGCCCCTACAGGCAGCGCTCATGGCGTATAGTGATTTTTCGAGAGAAATTTGTCACATTCTAGCCAACAGCCCAGTAAAACGTTGAAGCTGTTTTGCCTTGAAGTTGCAGACTGAACTTGATTCGTGGCACCGATATTAGGCAGTCCTGCTTCATTCTGTTATGCATCTGTTTTTTGTACAGTTAGCACTGGAGAACACAAGCTCGGCATGGGCTTTAGAAATTGAGAAATTAAGACTGACAAAATTGTCAGCGTCCTTGCAATGTTCCCACTTTGAGTTATTGATCAATTTGCTCTCGCCCTACCATAAGCTTGCCATCCCGGTTAGCTCAGTTGGTAGATACGATTACTCCGGTGAAGCGGTGGTCCCAGGTTCGAACCCGGGCCAGGACGAATTTTTCTTTAACTGCGGAGTTTCTAATAAAGCTGTATAGCTTTCCTCTGTAGCCATATGGCTGCGCTTTGGTGGATGCCAATGAGTAATTACTCCATTATTATATAATCAGTACGAAATAACTATTTTCCAGTCTTTATTAAAGGCTGAAAATAATATCACACCCCTTAACATAAGGTGTAAGCTGCTCCTCCTATCTTTCCTTCACCAACTACTTCATGGCAAACTAGGCACTTCTCCTGCCCCCTTTGTACAGTTTTCAAAAACACGTAGAACTCGTCATCACCACAATCAGCTCAATGCCATGTTTCATAAAGACTAGCACTTTTAAGCTTTCTTTTTTTTCCGAGGACGGTTACCGACTCGAATGCCCTGCCTTGAGAGTAAGAGTGTGCTATCCACTGGTGACTTTTCGAAGGTACTTCGTGATTATATACTCTATAGGCATATTCTTCAATTTTATTTGTCGTGCATGCTTTTTGCCCCTGACTTTGATTGCTCTTGCAGTGCATGTTATATCTTTGTGCCCTCCCTGAATGGACCTAAGCAAAAGGCCTGCAGTATTTTGTAGGTAAATAAAAGTAGACCATTTTATCAAGGGCGCCACCATCTAGGGAAGGCGGCACCACGTAATGTCGTGACTGACAACTGCCATGCTGGTATGCATAGACACATTCGTGGAACAGGGCGCAGGTGGCACAGGTCGGCATTTTGGAGATGCGGTCTGAAAGTTCCTTACTGAAAGAAAAAAACGGGGACCAAGAAGAAACACGTACACACACACTGCGCTGTGTGTGTGTACGTGTTTCTTCTTGGTCCCCGTTTCTTTCACGCAGTTCAATCATGAACGAAATCCACCAACTAGCCCAACTCAAAACCCTTCTTGAAAGAAAAAGCTTTTCAAGCAGCAGTGAAGCCATTTGGTCAAGAAATGATCAGAATTTCGGCGGGTGACAGGCCCAGATATGTTTCCGCTGTCATCTCAGTCACTGTCACAAGGAAGCAAAATCCGTCTACAGGTTGTGTGTAACCCGTATATGTAGTGCAAATTGGCAGCAGCATCCCGCTGGCCACAACTGGTCAAGCAAGTGGTGTAAAGCACGTGTCAGTCTGCTGTTTATGGTAGTTGACCAAGTTCTACAGATAGACTAATTTAACAACATTTGGAAGGTAACAGATTTTTTTATTTCTTTACAACTGTTCTCCTTACAATTATCACCCAAGTGAAAGTTGCCTGTATGAACGATTATTTTCTAGCACATTTGATGTAGCTAATTCACAAATTTTTAGGTGTTCACAAGGATCTTTGACCCCACCTTGAGTAGAAGAAAATACCTTGCCATGGCACTTTTTGGTCACAGATGCCCTTGCACCATAAAAATCAATCATCATCAGGTGTTGTTCACATAGCAACTTTCACACATGCTATAGGCAGTGAAAGGTTACAGGGTGCATGTTCTTGGGAGAACTATTATTGCAGGGCTGCCTCGCCACCAATTATGTTGACAATTAAGTATTCTTGCTAGCAGCTGGAGCATGCATGTTCTGCCATACTTCCGTAGTTTTCAGGTGACTGCACCAAAATTTTTCTCCGCAAAAAGGCATCCTGTGAATTTTCGCTGCTGATAGTATACTTGCCGCTCAGAACCCAACATAAGCATGGGTTTTCTTGACCATCCGTCCTCCAAGAAACCAAATGTTTGGTTAGCACATACGAGACGGGGCCACTCGGATGGAATGTTTTCGATTGCAGTCCAAATATGCAGCTCGTCTTTGTCCGATGGAAAGCATTGCAGCTGAAACAGCTTGCACCCTGAGGCTCTTAATGCAGTTCACGCGGTCATGTAGCTTATTTCTCCCACATTCGATAGTTGTTACTGCAAGCTAGAACAACACAATGGTAGCTGGACTGTCTCGATTTATGTTTATATCAAACACAAGACTCTTTGCAGCTATTTTGCCGTGCAAAAGGCTGCGAAGTACTTATTTATCCTCATACCATACCATGCCTTGGCACCCCCGCTTCCTGCGCATAATAGAGAGGCGGAGTGGTGCCAAATGCGCAGAGTTAGAGGCTGTTTGCTTCCGCGCTGTGAAAACGGTCTGTGATTACAGAAACTCCAACCATTATCGCATTGTTACTTTCTTCATCTCCGACGCAATTTCGGTTGCCAGAATGGCATCAGTGGAGCTTAGGCATGGCTGATCTTTTCTGGCTTTATCCCTTCAGTGAGCCACTCGTTTGGATATGGCCTGATGGACGCAGATGCGATGGTAGCTTTGGCCAAAAGGTGGACCACCGTGCCACAGCAGAAAACTTGCATGGTCCGAGCCCAGCCCATGGACAAGTGAGCCCAGTTCACTGTTTGTTTGCTTTTCAAGCAGGCTGAGGAAACTGAGCAGGCAATGTCTGACATGCCTTCTTTCCCTTTGTTCTTTTCTACTTGCAGAGTCATAGAATCCAAGAGTCACGTAGAGCTAAAACTGAATGTGAACTGTGAAAACGTCCGCTTTCTGGAGCATGTTCAAGCGAAGGTCACATTGTCTGCACAACGGAGGGGTGACCTTCATATTTACCTCACCTCACCTGCAGGAACAAGGTAAGGGAATGCACCGATGCTTGAGGAGCAGCGAGACTGCTTGTGTTTCAACGAATATCGTGAATTCAAAATAATTATTTCAACATTGTACAAAGCTTGGCGAGAAAACATTGGGTGGCGAGAAAACATTGGGTGGTCGCCCGTATGTTGTGACAGATGGCAATCATATGGTATCTCAGTATGAATCAAACTTATGATGTCTAGCAATGTAATGCCTGCTAGCATGTGTCATACCTCCATCTAGTCTTGTAGTAGTGCTGTAAAAAAGGTGAGCAGTAAAAGAGGCATGTGCCCAAGTTCATGATTACCCCATGGAGAGTTAAGGTGCATTCTAGTCCCAGCTGCATACAAAGAGGTTACAACATAAAGGCTCTGTAGTCACCTGCTTGCTGATTGTTGTATAGGACTAGGTGCGGTGTGTGTGCTTGTCACATTAACCTTACGAGCAAATATTGCTGCTTGGCGCTTGCTTTCTGGTGCCACTATCAGCAAAAAAGAGAGTGCAAAACACTTTGTTTTCATCCGGGTAAACAAACATGCCTTACTGGTTTCACCACGGAAGCTGCTTCACTTCGCTTATGGTCTGTGTGGTAGTGTTTGCTTGTGCTTATGCTCTGTCTTCTGCCATTGCAGGTCGACCCTCTTAGCCCAGAGGCCTCTTGACAATTCCCGGTCAGGATTCCAAGCCTGGCCTTTCATGAGTGTCCATACATGGGGCGAGAGCCCTAATGGGCGCTGGAAACTCGAAGTGCACAACGATGGACGCTACTTTGGTTGGTGGTCAAAAAACTGGCATTTCTTCTTGGGTAGTGCAGTGCTGTGGGGGAGAAGAATACCGTGTAAATGCATGTAAAGGCTGCCCTTTTTTTCCAGATTCGAGGGCCAATTTTCGAAGTGCGGCCCATACACACAATGTGCAAAAAAAAATTAAGTAAAAACGCACCAATCGGGGAATTGATGGCATTTATTCCACATTCAGTCGTCACTCTGGTGCATGTTCATCCCACAAGAAATCTTGCAGCATGTCCACTGTCATCGCGTAGCCGTTGTTCCGCACTTTCATCGCTTTTCAGAACAGCTGTTCTTCCAATTCGGGAAACTTGCACGACTCCCCTTGGAAAATGGATTTTTGCATCTTGTTTTCATCAATGCATCCTTTTGGTTGCACCGTCAGACACACGTCTCGTCCACGTCGAATTTTCTGCCCGCCGCATGCTTGCCATGTTCAAGAGCAAACTCCCATCCATGTAGCTGTTCAGGTGCTTGCCCATCGTGCTAAAATTGCAATGCTCGGCGGCAGCTCACGAAAGCCAGTATAGTGAATACCACGCTACTACAGCTCCCATGCAGCCGCGCCTTTGACAGCCCCATGGAGGAAGGAAAACTCGGGAAAGGCCCTCGTTATCCAAGCTGCATTCACACCACAAAGTGAGGCCGGAAGTCACTTGCTTTCACAAGGACTACTGGGAGTATTTTTCCAACTGCGCAGCCAATAGTAACGCTGGGCACAGCGGCGGCATCTGCTGCGTATGCGCAAGCGCGCTGAGACAGCGGCCAAGTAATGGGGACACAGGGAAGAGCCAGCTTCAAAAAATGTGATGTAACCGCTTCTCCTGAGTCCTTTCCATCCTCCATGGACAGCCGCAAAAAGCTGGAGCTTGTGACACTGATGCTGATATGGATAGCGGGAGCTCATGGCAGAGAAAAAGTTGATGATGACCTGTGGCCTTGGGCGTCATCCATGGGCGGCGCCTGGAAGCTCCTGTGCACATGCATTTCGAAGACTTTTCCCACATAGTTCTTGGAAAGTTTGATCGCTACCCTTACACAGATATTTTTTGTATATATGTTTGCTTCAGAAAAACAGGGTGCGGCGCGTACACGGGTGCAGCCCTTACACGCGTTTATGTGGTAGATAGCGGCACTCGGATGTTCTGCATGGTAACATCTGTGGCTTATTCGCAACTTTCGCATATGGTGCCACCACCATGCGGCCTCCTCTAGCACCGCCCTTGAGATGATAACAGCGAACATCGCCCATCTTGATGCGGTGCCTCCCGCCCGACTTCTATGCATTTAGTTCAGCCAGGCACTTTAGTTTGTAACTTCGGTTTGGGTTGCGTTTTTCAAGCAGACTTAGCAAAAGGTTAATATCCATGCTTGCATGTTAAACACACAATAAGGGTAGAAAACATAGAAGCAGTTGCATATGTTTTTTCTAGCACGTTTTCAAACTGTGTGGTGAAAGGCGAGGTAAACCTACACATTTTCTCTCTAGGTTCTAAGCTCAAGAAGGAGGAGATAATCAAGTTCTAATCATCGTGAAAAGATAAAGCAGCATAATGAAACGAATACGATGAAGAAACAAACAGATGACCACACTAGCGCTGTAGCTGTTCTGTTGTTTCTATGTTCCTTCATCGTTCTCATTTTTTCACGCTGCTTTAAATATTCTGCATAATCAAAGTTAGCAAGATTCGACTGTGATTAAGACTATGATATTTTACAGTACGCATTTCTGTCATGTGAAGTTATCTTGACTGGTGTAAATTATTATTTTTATGAACCACCCTTGAGAGAAACATATTTGAGCAGCAGCTGTTTCAAGGTACTGGCACTTTTTGGGAAACTAAACACAGCTGTTTCCTGCATCAATGTGCGCAGTGCATGCAATTAGTAGCGGCAGAATGCATGCTGAATTCAGAGCATTTACTGAACTTCACGGAGACTTGGAGCTACATCTGCAGCCAGTACCAGCATCTATAACCATTTGTGCGCCGAAAAATTAGTTGCTAGATGAGACCATGCTGTATGTGAGCTTGGCATACTTGTACTACGTCCTGAATGCACATTGCGACATCTTTAAATGTTGGAGGGAGTATGCGAGTTGAAAATTTTCTCGGTATGCTTGTCTGCTATCTGCACATGTGTCGAGTGTCGCCTCACCCCCCCCCCCCCCACTTTGTGGTGTGATTAGAGCCTCCTGGGTATGTGTCACACCTGGTGTTCCGTGCCATCAGCAGCCGAATGTTTTGCATACCAGACCAGCCATGCCTGTGCCATGTGGCTTCTATCGCACCCATGATGCCTGCTCACAGGGGCTGCTTCACAATATGCTGCCTCACAGTACCGTGGATATCTTCGCTCCAGACCACACAACAGAGCCTACACTGATAGTTTCTGTGCCGAAGGCAGCACACTCGCACAAATATTTTAATGCAGTTTGTGCATGTGTAGCCCAGCTGCCAAACACAGCACAGGCTAGCCGTATCATCTCATGGGCAGCCATACTGAATTACCAGTGGCACCCCCTGTAGCCCGTGACAGCTGCGAATGCTTAGCCTACAGTGGCTCACACTCTGCTGGCCTTTGAGAAGAAGTGAATTGTTTCAAGCGGTATTCATTTAAAGTTAGCTGGCCAGGTATTTTTCATGTATCTGTGATGAATCATCACAGGGAAGCTCAATAAGGTGCCCATGCTGGTGACCCATGAACGTTGATATTTTGCTCAAACGTGAATGACTTGGAAGCTATAGTGCGTGGATTGCTTCATGTTCAAAATTTGCATTTGGCAACAGTCGAAGAATATGACTGTGGAAGATGCTGGCTAGTGCATGGCTGGTAATGAGACTACAAATGAGTACATGCTTAAATGGACTACGGGATTTGATTGGAAGAAAAATATTTTACTGAAGTAACTAGGGAGGGCTCCTTAGCTATAAAGGGCTTTTGATAGGAAATTACATGGACTATCCAGATGGAATGGTACGTTTCAAGAGAAATGGAAATTAAATCGCAGACAAAATTACATGGTTCATGTTTTGGCTTTCCGACTGCTTCCTTACCTTGTGTAATGAAAATAGGTTTGCTGCTTTTACGCACATCAAACATCAAACATTAATTAATATTAACTCAGTAACGCGTCAAGACAGTTTGAGCACTGCTATGTGATCCACATTCTGTTCACAACTTTCCTGATGTGTTGAGTGCAGTGATTAAAGGACTATAGACACCAAATTTTTGCTTGCATGTTTTCTTCTTTCAAACACTACGTTAGATGCTGGTATACGCAGAACACCCTGTCGTTTTCGCCTGCGACCGCTAAATATTCTTCTTGACACAGTTTCGGTTTCGGTCTCATCAACCGAAAGCTGGTTATGACGTGTAGTTGATGTTTAGGTCACGTGATGCACGAAAAATATAAACGCTCAATATAAACGCTGATACTTTGTTTTAACTTACTGCAGCACTTAAACCAGCCGGCTTCAATAGCTAGAATTACAGCAAACTGCGTATCAGCAGTAATATTGCGTTTTTTTTTGCCTCACATGACCTAAACATCAATACACGTCACAGTCATCGTTTGGTTGATGAAACTGAAACAGCATGAGAGAAGAAATTCAATTATATATTATTTAGCGGTTGTAGGCGAAAACTACGTGGTCATCCACGTATTCTAATGTGGAACGCATCATTTGAAAGAAGAAAACATGCAATAAATTTGGGTGTCTATAATCCTCCAAGGAGAAAGGCTGGGGTGCTTTTTATGTTTTTTTCTTTTCTAGCTTCACTGTTGAAAGTAATGAGTAACTGCAGTATGCAAGGTTATCCAGTGGCCCTTTCCTCTCTAAGATCCAAGACGTGTTTTATTCTTTCTTCCCAAGAGGCTTGGGAATCTCTGTTGTGCTGGCAGTACTGAATGAGATATAATAGAAGCTTTAGTGCCCAGTGAGTTTGCCTGAGCTTATTCAACTGTTTCATTTTTTGCACTTATATTCAGCTACCATATCTGGCATGCCTGAATGCGTTGAGCTCCGCAGTTGAGAAGACACCTCTGTCTATGCTGTGATCATGCTGACCTGCTGCTGCTGCTCGCTTCTTGGTTTTTAGAACCATGCACTTCAGTATATGTGGAACGTAGCAGTAATCACATGAGTACCTGAGTAAACACCAGAACTTTTGCCACAAGCATGTCACATTCACCAAAGTTACCACTTGTTGCAGCTCCCAGCTTGGCATGTAGCAAATGGCAGTTGTGGTTGCCAATACGTAGTGTCTGAAGCAACATTTTTTCAGTGTCCTCTTTTTTTTTTTTTTCGCTTGAAGAAAACAAGCCTAACTTGCCCTAACACATGTTTAAAGCGCTGATAGAACATGCCATTCAGTATCTCTCAGCACTTCACATAGGGCTGCTGCACACCTAACCCTTGCTGGTGAAGCTGCAAGAGATCACTGCCCTGCAAAAGCTGCTTTAAAGATGCATTCTGCTACTTTTTTTATTCTTTGCCCCTGGCTTTGCTTTTGTTCAGGAAAAGCGACTCTGAAGGAATGGTCTTTAATCCTTTATGGCACAACCGAGGACCCTGACGTGTGGTCGGCAGGAGTTGGCGTGCACCCGCCCCCACAACTTGGCGCGGTCCCCAGTGGGCCAGAAAAGGAGGAGAGTGAGAAAGAGACACCGCCCACACCTGCTGCCCCTCAGACGACCAGAAAGACCACGACCAAGATTCCAACGACTGCTCGGCCGCCGTCACCACCTGTACTACCCACAGCCAAGGCATTCCCTGTGTACCAGCCCATGAAACCTCCACCTTCATTGGGCCGGCCGCCTGGTGACCACGAGTCCCTCGACAACTTCATTCATTCCGACTCTCGCCGACCAGGTGAGCGGATCACATTTTTCCGACAGATAGTGCATGTTCTCCAGAATACCTTTGGTCCGCTCCGGCCACCACAGCCCACCTACTACATACAGATTGCTTGAGGAGGCCTCACCTGGATGCAGGAAAGGGAAAATAGAATCTTGTTGCCGCTCACCTTTTGTTTCAAATTCTTCTTCTCTCTTTTTTTTTAGGCAGCTATTGTTTTTTTATGTTGCATTTTAATTGTGTCATTTGGCTGCTTTAGATGGTGAGGTCACACCTGGACCTTGGAATATGTACAGCGGAATGGTGCTGCTGTTACAGGCGATGGCAAAAAAAATTACGCCCAAACACATACACACACACACACTTAAATCGAAAAAAAATCAGCTGGATTACATGATCTTTTATAACATAAGTAAAAGCCACCACAAGGATGCCACATGAGCTTTTGTGCCACGATAATCAGTGCATGAAACAAAATGAAATTAACAATTAATTATGTGTATAGTTTAAGAATTACTCATCTGAAAGCTCAGGGATGGCAGATTAAAGGCCTACTTGACCGCAATTTTGCAAACCGTAAAAGGGTTGTTTTTTCATAGCGCAACCCCGAATTATGTTACCCACAAAACATTACATTCCACTTTCAAGCAGTTCAGGTGCCAACGGCACACAAAAATCAGTCTTCAGTACCGAAACTGGAAAAACAGGCGCCATTACCGCCGGCCAGAAGTGACGCATGTTTGAGACGGGAGTATGGACAGGTTCGGAGCGTCCTCCCGATAAAGCGCATGCAAAGCGCTAGTACCTGCAGCGCGTGCAGCACTTTGCTCAAAAATACTGGTTATATATAAAAAAACTTTTATTAAATCACATTACATGCATCTTAAATGGGATGACATGCCCAAGAAAAAGTTTTAAACAAGTTTTATCTTCTGTGGTAGACTAGAAAACTCCCCACGCAACCTCTTCGAAGATGATCACGCCGCGATGATAGTGAGCGTTGTTTGCCTGGCGGTATTCGATTACAGCTTGTTCAAGGTTCGAAGTCATGAAGGAAGTAGGCATATTAGTAATTCAAGCACCAAGTAGCAAAGGTGCTTGAATTATCAAGTCTGCATTTTTGAGCGGGCACGCATGCCAACAGCACAGTTGCGCTGTGCTGTGCGTGCAATATGGTTATTGTCTTGATAAAAGAAAATGACCTGCCTTCTCCTTTCCCTTCTTATTTTTCTCCCATGTGCAAAAGTGCTCCTTGCCTGTGCATAGGAATTTGGAGCAGGTGCAGTGAACGCAAGGTAAATCAATAAAAACAACTGGTGTCAAAAAGGGAGCTCTAGAGAATTAAGCGCAGTGTAAAGTGAAAGAATAGATTTGAAGCAAACTTTGTGGAAAAGCTGGCAAAGGACAGGGTTAATTGGAGAGTCATGAGAGAGGAAAGACTTATGCACTGCGTTCATTAGTTTATTTACCTAGAACCATTTAAAGCACCTGTACTTCAGGGACGGAAAAGTTTTTCTAACCTTTTCATCCACACAGCTAAGCAGAATGACGTGGTTGCCAGGCCCCAGTCGACCATACGCCTACCATGCAAATTGCTGATAGGCAGATTATCTGTATCTACTGAGTAATAATGCACAACATATAATCAAAATTGTGTGTTGTCTTCTTTTGAAAATATTATCATTCAGAAAGCTTATGCGTTCAAGTCTCTGAGGTCATGCAAATGTGCCAGATGGCAATGCTGAAGCTTCCTGTATTCAATGTTAAGAATGAACAGCTTGAGGCACTAAGTAAGAAATTTGGCGCTTTCAGTAATGCACATGTGGCCTTCCGGGATTCTCAGCCTGGCCTGCGTGTCTTCGCAGCAGCAGATACGCTCGGTGCAGGATGGCATTATTGCACATCGGGTAGAGCTGCACCTGCAATAAGCGCGTGCATGTTGATTCCTCTTCAGACGAAGCAGACCTCTCCTTAGACCTCTGCCTGATGTAAACAACATGACGTCGAACAAGCATTGCTCAGTGAGCAAAGCTTCTGAATAGGCTAAGGCTTGTGGCCAGTGCTCCCCGTCGTCTTTATTCGCAGCCTTTCTTCCAATTATAGCCCCTTCGGTATGTGGCATGCTTTTCCAATCGGGCCAGAAACACGTACGTGCTCTGATGATGTACACCGGGAGAGGTCTGTTGACAAAGCCCTGCCTACAAAAGGGGTTAGTCAAATGTTTTGGGAGTATCCCCCAGGGTGGAGTAGATTTGTAATAAGGGAGTAATTACTTATTGGCATCCACCCAAGCGCAGCCATATGGCTGCAGAGGAAAGCTATACAGCATTATTAGAAACTTCGCAGTTAAAGAAAAATTCATCCTGGCCTGGGTTCGAACCCGGGACCACCGCTTCACCGGAGCAATCGCATCTACCAACTAAGCTAACCGGGACGGCAAGCTTATGGTAGGGCGAGAGCGACTTGATCAGTAACTCGAAGTGGGAACAGTGTTGGTCAAATGTTTTAAGGGAATCCCCCAGGGTGTGGAGTAGATTCGTAACAGGGGAGTAATTAGTCATTGGCATCCACCCAACCACAGCCGTACACAAAGGGTACAGTGGTGCTTTCTGCATTCCTCGCATTCCTTTCTGCAGCCATGCACTGCGTCGACATGATGTCAGCAGTTGACTTTTCTAGGAGACCATTGAGCTTTGCGGTGAAAACAGCCAGAAACGCGCCGTGAAAAGGGCCTACAAGGGGTGCTTACTCACTTCGGACCGCCTGAAACCGGCGAGCCAGCGATGTGGGCGTCTTGACGGTGCGTCATTTTTGGTCCGGCTTGTTAGTTGTCCAACACAGTGCTAGAGGACTGCGTCATCAGCTAGAGATTTTTTAATGTTTGTTACTAACACACCAGATGCTTCACAGCCCTAATATTAAAAATAAATATATTTCATAACATGCACACTATATCAAGCATGAAATTAGCCGAAGTAAACTTTCGGTCAAGTAGGCCTTTAGCAGTACTTGGCAGAATTGCTAGCTCTTGCAACTTGCTACTGTCTTGTTAGCTCATTTCTGTCCTCAGTCTGTACCCAATTGAAGAGATCGTTAAGTATCCCTGAGGGTACGTGTCTCTTTTGGAAATATTTCTCTCTAAAAAAGCCACTTAAATGGCAACCGGGATTCATCCAGAGCATACTTCAGGAGGGCTTAGCTGAAAGCAGATTTCATTGACAAATATTCTCGGTCCTTATGCTCTTTCTTTCTCTAGCTCTCTGTTTTCCAATAAGTGAATTTGTTGAGATGAAACGCAGCAAGCTGAGTGTTTGCGCATGGCTTCAAGAACATATTGTTTATTGTTGGCTCAGACTGTCTTCTGAGCTACAATTCATCGTAGGGTGGCCCTTATTTTTTGTTGTTTAAACGTTTATTGCGATTGCATTGTTGCTTTTCTTATTTTAGCCTTGCAGCTAGATTTCATGTAGGCTGAGGCCTTACACCTACGGTGATTGCAAGTACTTACGCTTTTTATGTGAGCAGTAACTACCTTATATATTGAGCAGAATGTTATACACGTGCAGTGGTTTTTTGTGAACATGTATTGTTGCCAGAGGGCGTCATTTTCCAGCCCCCAATGTGTATGCTTTGTTTTTAAATAGGCCTCTAATCTCTAGGTTTTCTTTGGTTTGTGCCACTCTTTTTGGATTTCTTATTCATTCACTGATGTGTAGTGGTTTTTATGAAGCCCTTGTTTATCGAGCCCGCTGCTCATTTATCTTTAGCTTGGCATGTGTATCATTTCTTGCTTGCTTGCTCTTTACTTTGAATGTTGTGAACCATGCATGTAGTCCTGGTTGTGTCAAGGCCTTGTTTGTGCAGACTTTGTCCCCGTTGTCTAGATTTTCTGGTTTTTATTACTCTTTAACTCTCATGCTGTGCCATGGGTGGGTGTTTGTTCATGCATTTAGGCAAAAAGCGGACACATCGAACGTAAGCATTTGTCCCATGTGCATGCCCCATCGTGTGTATGAATTAGTACAACATTACCCAAGGTGCATGCAAGAAATGCCCTGTATGTACTGACACTTCTTGCGTTGCTTTCTTCTCCCAACGTTGTGGCTTTTGCTTACTAACACCCTCTCGTGCACTTGCTGCATACACCAAGACGATGGACGCTTGAACTTGTTCGTTGCATTGTACGGTCTGCTTATTGTTGAACTGTCAAATGGTGTCTTTTATTTGTTGATTAGGCACCACTGGCATGTGGAAGTGCAAGTTTCAGAGCACTAGAACACTGTTGTTTTTGCAGGGCATTATGCTTAAAATTTTTGAAAGATAAAGTTATGCATTTATGTAGATGCAACCACTTTCCAATTAAGGGGGCATGCATTAAAAGGCTGACATATCATGTGGTAAATTACACTGGTTTGCAGATAAAAAGCTGTGCTGCTTCACTGCGCCATGTAGGGCATCTGTGATGCCATCATTTTAACTTTTCCAGATGTGAGAACATTCCTTAATATGAGAACATTCCAATTGTTGGCTGCTTTTCATAGTGCCTGCAGTAGGCTGACTGTTTCATGTTCGAACGTTTTTTGCTATCGTATGATCCATGTGTTCAGAACAATGTGTCAGTGGGAACAGGCCCAATTCACTCATTTCTTTAGACATGTCTGCCGTCCATTCCTTCAGTATCGTAGAGTGCTTAGCAATCAATGCACAGCCATGTTTTCAACAAGTATTCAGGAGCCTTAGCTCAAATACATCAGTACAGTTTTTTTGGCAAAATAAATGCACTGCATGGACTGTTTATTTATGCTGTGGGCATGAATGCAGTGTGCCGTTTCACAGTTAGATATTGCCTAGTGTCTGCCAACTTCTAAGGCATGGCGTCCTGCCACCATTGCGTTGTCTCGAAGTCTGCCGCGTACTAGCCTGTAGTGCTTGCGGTGCATGCACGTGTTTTGACTGCCATTCTTTATCCATGGAGTGGTCAGCTACCTTTGGTGTATTTTAGCTTAGCACACTTTTGTTGAAGAAGAACTCTTGGTTCGTGTCTGTAGGGTTGATCACTTCAGACATTTTGTCTATAATTTGAGGTGGTAAGCGCACGTCTCTGGCCACGTCTCAGCTGTGGTGCTTATTGCAGTTGCCGCACAGGTGATTGCCAGCATTTATGAGCTTCACCTAGCATTTGGCTCAGTAAAAGCAATCAGGGAGTTTGTGAGAGAGCGAGAGAAAGGGATGGAGAGGGCCCTGCACGCCAAGATTCCATGTTCTCGGCTTGCTGCAAGGCCCTCCTTGGCCTCGGGAGGCAGTGGTCGCGTGCTTAGGGGCCCGTTGTCTTTCAGTGGAAAGTCTGCCTCCAGAACTGTCGGTGCACGGGACTCGGGAGAACCCGGCCCGTGGCACCGGCGCGTCCAACAGCAAGCCCGTCGAAGGAAGCGGCGTGGCAGCTCGCGGCTGTGGCAGGCCCTGCCTAGGTTTGTGGCCGTCCCTCTTGGTCCTGCTCGTGGCCTTATAACGGTGGCGGGCTCTGTCACACACGCTGCTGCTCCTTCTGCTGCTGCTGACGATGATGCTCGCTCACTGTCCCCTCTGAATTTCTCCCCAACCCGCCACTAACAAGCACCACTCAGCGGATGAACTGTCGGCAGGCCTCAGCACCTGTGTTTGCGTATGTGTGCGTGTAAAGTGCGTCCCGACTCTTGCGCGCCTTGTGCGTCCCAGGCTGCGGCCCTTTGCTCTCGTGCCGAGGAGTGTGGCGCGTCTTCTTAGATACTTGCCTTCGCCTGTTGTTTGGTCGCTTCCTGTACATACCTCGTCAAAAATGCCTTGGGGCAGCACATGGTGTAGCTCTTCGCTCTCGCTTGCTGAGGAACTGCCGCCTGGATCACTCCAGGCACCACTTACCAGGCACGCAATTAAGTGAGACTTAACCAAATGCCTTGGTGGTGCCTGGCCATCTGTGGATTGATCCTCGTTGTACAGCCTGAATGAGAGGTTTCTCAGCTGGGGATTAAGACTGAGGAACTATGGCATACGGGTGCTGCAAGACTGCACACAACTGCCAGCACTCTGAACAGCGATGCGGCATGAGCACTCACTTCCTGGCCCAGAACATGTAGGGTGTCCAATGCTGCAGCCTTAAGTGGACGCTACACTTGGTATGTAGGCCCATTTCAGTGCAAAAAATCTAATTGCATGTTGACAAAAATATTTCTATAACTATATAACACTATAAATCTGGGAGTTACATAATTTGAATGGAAAAAAAAGAGGCTACAGTGATGAGATTCTTACATGCAGACACAGTGTTTGCTTCAGGTCACAGTGTTCAGCCTGGGGCATGTTGCCCCATCATTGAAAGTCTGTTCAGCATGATGGCAGCTACACAGCTATGCGCACTTCTGGTCTGCTGCAGTCGGTTTTTGTGTAGTCACCATGGGTGCGTCTTGGTGGAGGCAGAGGTCAGCTCCGACAGTCTTGGCTAAGCGTGTCCCAATGTTAGCACTGCTCTTGAATTTCACAAAAGATGATGCTGTTGCAAGCTGCAGTTAAGGTGCTGCATAGAGTTCCCAACTTGTAGCTTTTCACTCTAGAAATTAAAGTTTTATTTACTTGTCAGGCAACAGCAGAGATTAAATGGGTAAGGGGCCTGCTCAAGAGTGGGTAATTTCATTTGGCCTCCTGAGTTCTATTCTTGCTGCTACTGCTTTAAAGCATCGAAGTGATGCCCCTATTTTTGTGCGTCCAGCATTAGTAATCGGCAAAGCACTCGGGCTCTGTTTGGCAACGTGGTCAAAAACGCTTAGTGTGGAAAGTCTTAGAGCTTGCTGCTGCCCTTCACTTTGGTTAAATTGCCTTCCCTGAAAATTATCACAGCAGATGGGCACACTTGCAGCCAATGTTACATCGAGCTCGTTCTTCCTTATGTGTGTCAAAGGGCTCAGTGCTGTTCAGTCCTAGGCACACACGTCGCTAGCATTGGCCATCATAGCAGCACTGCATGTAGTAGTGATCAATGAAGGTCGTTTTTCATGGTCAAAGTCAGCTTTTTGTATAGCTTCTGTGTGCCAAGTTAGCAGCGCGTGTTATTCAAGATTGTGTGGTACTGGCAGTGCACGTGTGTGTGTGTGTCTGTTGTCAGTGTGTATTATGTGCCAAGAAAACATTACCTACTGTAATAGAACTGTACGTTGGCAAAACTTGTGAAATGTGAATTGAAAAGGAAAGGGCTTTTAGTGGACCAGTATCCAAGTCTTGCCAGCCACCATTGCTTCTGCCAGTTTGTGGACAAGACATTACGACCTTCAAGCTTTGTCGAGGTCTTGCTTTTTTTTTTTGCATTTTGCTTGTGGTGCCATATGGTGCAATGACCTTGCAAGAACTGTGATCGAATGACAGTGCAAGTCATGTGGCATTTGCTTGAGTGCTGTAGGGAGGTGAGTGTTAGTTTAATTTTCTTTTAATTAAGGTGCCACGCACATCACTAGCTTGGCATTTTTTATTAGCTTATTGCTCGGTTCTCATGTACACGGCACTGTTGTAGTCCTGCCATTGTGCTAAATGCAGGTTACACAATGAAGGACATGAAAGCAGCACACAGGCCTCATGGCATTAGCACTTCACCGAAAAGGGGGAAAAAAAAAAGGAAAAAGATACGTGCTAACAACTGCCTTCAATGCCCTCTTTTGCGGGCTGCTCTTGTGCACATGGTGCATACCATGGTGTGCAACTCAGGTGTTCAACATCCAGCGATGAACTCTTTGCTGCCAGTCTACTTGCATGACTTTTTTGCCCTTGGACATGCAGTCAATGTTGTCGTTGTCGTTGCTGTTACTTGTTACCAGGCTCGTGCTAGACTTTGTCCATTCCCAGTGTTTTCTCTGAGTAGCAGAGGGCGGCTTCATGAGGCAGACAGAGCATGTGCTTGAAGTACTGTTAAGCCTTGCACCTTTCTCTGGTGACCTCACATTTCAGTGATATGTCTCATGTGCTTTGTGCTGTACCAACTTGCTTTTTAGACACTGGAGCACTCCAAAGCAGAGTTAATCTCTCTTTTCTTGTGTGATGGGAACCTTTGATGTCTGCTATAAGCAAGCACTTTTTAACGAGTCACTGTTGAGGGATACCTGGTAATAAGCTGCAGCAGTTCGCAGCGCCTGCTATCGTAAGCTGTGGCGTGGAAATTCGGCAACAAATGCTGAACGTACTGCATATACCTGCTACACCTTGACTTGCACCAGTGGCTCTCATGAAATCTGTTTCAAGATACACGTTACTTTCTCGCTTGTGCTGTATTGCAGCCATCAGTCTGTTGCAAAAGAGAAACACTAATCTACTCGACATTTTTGTCCGCAAATTAAAATTGTTCCCAGCAGCATCTACATGCTTCTTAGAAAGATAGTTAAGACATTCAGTTACGCAAGCCTATTAAAAGAGTTGCTATGCATCTGTCCACAGCACTAAACAGCCGTTCTGACTAATATTTTAACCCTGAGAAAAAATTTCTTTATATATCATCGTAATAATTAGTGCATATATATGCATCCTCTTATATTTTAGTGATGTGGCTGGCTCTAGGAAGAACACATAAATTTTCAGCCTTGTCTACTCTTTTAAATGAAATGACAAAATTGTATTTTTGAATCTTTGCCAAATTGTAGTGCAAAGAGGCACTGACAACATGCTACATAGTGCAAGGTTGAGACACCAAAATGTTGGAGCAAATTTCAATCATTAGTAATAATGTCAGTTGGAACAGCAGTCGTGATTCTCGGTGCACCTCAGATGGTGCTGAAAATTGGTCCCAGCTTCTTGTTGTGTCAAGTCTATGCATGCATGATTCTCATTTACAAATTCCATTGTATAGTGAATGCCTTTTGATGTCTTGGTAGCTTGCACCGTTTCTAGACACTTACTTGTATGTATGTAGTATATATCATGTTTGTACGTAATTTGTCCTGCGTGTTTGACTGCTGTACATAGTATACGTAGTATATTCCACACTGTCATCAGGGACAACAAACTCTGAAAATCCTGCTGCTAAGGCGATCATGTTCGAGACTGTTTGTTCGAACCAGAAAAACTAGTTTAACTCTTGATCGCTAGTATAGCTTAAGCTGTGGAAAAAACATACTAGCTGCTTTACTTTCTGGGTTGAGGAAGAAACGGAGCACAGTTTGCCTATTTCACGTAAATTGTGTTACGAATCCTTTATGATTGTGTATGATCAAAACATGTTGCTTAGATGACTAATCGCATCTGTTGAGCATTATCACAGAAGCAACTAAAGATCATGGTAAAGATGCTGCTGTGCATCGTTAGACGTGATGTGCTTAAATCTAGAATTTTTGGTCACATGCCTGCGCACACACATTCAGTTGACCAGTTAATGTGCACAACCTGAGCGGCCATTCAAATCTGCGTATTTTTCGATGAGAGTTGTTAATTTATGGTATACAGATGATATCTTCCTTTCCAATATACCTGTGACTAGCATTAATTTAAGTGATGATTCATGAATTTTTTATGATGTAATTGCATATCCCAGCTAAAATCTTAAATTTGTATTCACATTTGCTTACTAATGTGCAGCACTGTCACTTCTTGCCTACGAGACCTCAGCACACAATCTTTTCAGTGAGGAAGTAGCATCTGTAGTCGTTCATGAAGTGATCATTGCATTATGAAAGCACATTTCTGTGCAACCCGTGTCGCCAGCAGGCATCAAAGAAAACCTAGACTGTTGCTCACATTCATTTTCTTGTTGTGCTGTTGTATAACTTGCTTCCTTTATGAGGCTACCACAAGTGTGCATCTTGTTTTTTAGAGACCTTTTGAATGTTCTATCCCTTTCTCAATTCACTGTATGTGTTTTCGCATACTAGAGTATTTTTGCTAGTAGTGTTTGGGTAACCACCCTGCAGATGGAAGTCTGATGTATGTTGAACATTGCAAACACTCATCTGCCAACATTTTTAGTGACCAGATATGCCGGATTGCTGTTTTTTTACTTCTTTTGTTAAGATGTAGATGGCGAGGAAATTGCATTTAAGAAAAATTACAAAGTAAGGAAAGCCTTAGCCACACAGATTCAGATATCCATGTTGTACATTTCTTTCTGTACAGACACATGCACATCCTACTAGAAGAGAAAAATAAGATGCATTTGTACATACAAAATGGATACCCTCGGAACAGTGCTGTCTGGTGGTCATGTAAAAAGAGTAACGAATTGGTGGTTTTACCAGAGAATTTGCATGCTGCCATATAAATGCCATGGGCAGACAAGTTTGGTGTTCAGTGGAGTGTAGCCTCATGTGGAAATGGTGGTGTGCGTGTGTGTGCACGTCTGTGTTACTTAGGTGTATCATATGACACACTCAGGCCAATGCAAGCAGCACACAAAAGATTGTAACTCTTTGCAGCAAAACCATCTTATAATTTGAGATGACGCCCTGGCTTCAATTTGAGACTGCTGTAACAAGGTATTTTAATTTGTTGGGCTTTGAAAATTTTATTGGACGTGTTTTTAATGCAAACCTATTGATTGTAGGCCTACATGAAAAAGAAAGAGGAGGGCATAATAAACTACTTTTACGAATGATACCAAATGTTCTGAATCATGTTGTGCGTCATATTCCTTCTACTACTTTTTCTTCTTTCTTTTTTTCTCATGTACTCTTGAATGTTTTTCCCAAAGGGTGCTATAAAAACATCCTTCTGTGGTTGTTATTTTCCTTACTCAAATCCTTGTGCTGATTTCTGACAAATTAATTTCAGAATACTCACTTATAGCTCATTACTGCTGTTTGCGGAACTGGCTAACACCTCACCTAGTCAAATCCAGGGCCATTGAACAGCCCTTTTGCTCTCACAGTCTCCTTCCCTGAATGGCATTTTAACCGCCTGAACATTTCCCGTCCATGTGTGTGCCTGTCAAACTGGTGTGGTGATGAGAAGCAAAATGGGATAAATCTGCTCAGGTTCATGACAAGCAAGATACAATGCTTCAGAAAGTCGAGAAAGATGGATGGGAAAGGAAACAGTCCACAATTTTTGACTAAGAAAAAGGAACCATAGAGCCATACGAATGTTGCGTAATGATGTTTATCACACTCTGCCTTTGGAGTAATGGGCAATTTCATAGGTTCTGGAATACAGTGTGTGCTGCTGGGGCCACACAGTAGGATAGGACCCGTGCTTTAATCTAGCCGCTCCACTTGTAATGAGGCTTGTATACTTTGACAAAGACAGTTACACCTCCAGTACGTAGTTGTGGTTATTCCTACCATTTTTCTGACCTTAGGTGTTTCTCACCGCGATATATATGCAGTATGCGTGTTATAAAAAACGAGTAAAATGGCCTGGCATAGTTCGTGATTGGATGTTTCAAAGCATTAGTAGCTCACAAGGAGATACAGGATGAAGAGGAGGTGACAGACACTAGTGCTAATCTTCAGCTAGCATTTACTGAGCAGCTGGGTACATGCATACTCCTTGCAAGCCTTTAGGAACTCGAGAGAGAATACTGGCATTGGAAAAATTCCCTGCAGTCACAGTGTGTTCTTGCATTTTAGTTATTCTTTTCGGGTTCTGCCAGTCGTGCCACAAACATATGTGGGTTGTCGAGAGCAAAAGTGCATGTTTATACCAAGCGCCATTGCATCGCTTGCTCCTCTTGCAATGCCTTATAAGGGATATATCTTAACCAGTCAGACTGGTTAACATCTACAAACAAAAGAATTAACATGCGTCTAGATAAAAACAGTCGCATACTTGTGCATCTCAACAGCAGGTGTTGCTGGGAAATGAGGCAGCACTGACACTCCTTATGCTCCCGACATTACGTATGTTCAATAAACATTCAGTAAGCACTTGTGCGAGTCACCTCCCATTTGTCCCATCTCCCTTTGTGCACTGTTAATACTTCAAGGTCTTGTGAAAGTAGGTTGCTAAAAAGCGTGTGGATGGTCTGTCCTCTTTTGGCTAAGTGCACACGGCACTGCACTAATGTTTCTTTCTGAGAACGCTCAATATGAAAAATGCTCGAGCGACTACTACTGCACTTGGATGCCCCAATGTAACCCACATATCCCAAGGTAGGTGGTCCACTTCATCCAGTTCCACAGTGCCACTCTGTTGCAGATGCCTCTGTTCAGGATGCCGCTTTGGTTTTCCTCGGTTTTAACTCCACTAACACGTCGGTTTCGGTGGCTGCTGCATTGGCACGCTTCTCGCTTGGCTCCGTTTGATGCATGGACGTCAGAATGCATTACAGGCATGGATCAATTGAGACGCTTATTTCTTTCTGTGCAGAACTCCTCGGAGAAGGTGTGCCTCTGTTTCTTTCATTATGCTGGCTTTACATTGTTGACAAGTGCGCAAGGCTCCTAGCAGTCTATGTGGTGTGCTGAGAGCGTATGCGGCACATTGCAACGCCCTCAGTAACAGGCAGTTTCTTTTATGTATAACAAGCTGTTCACTAATTATCTTTCACCATGCTTTTTGAAGGAGTACAGGCATGTACATGAATCACCACTTTGTATTTGCCTACGACCGCTAAATAATTTATAATTGAATTCCTTCTCTAGTGCTGTTTCAGTTTCAGTAGCCACATAATGCCGTTAACATCAAAGGTCAGTAAAGTTCATATGAGGCATGAAGAAACTGCAGTATAATTGCTGCTTTGTCATAATCCACTACAACACTGAAGCTATTCTGCTTCAAGAGCTGGAAGAGAGAGAGAAATAACATATATTAGCACCCGTCAAAAGGATCATGGGTATCCGAGGCGAAGTTTTTTTTTTTTATGCCTTACGTGACCTACACCACAGCCATCGTTCGGCTGCTAAAACTGAAACAGTATGAGAGAAAAAATTCAAGTATAGCTTATTTAGCAGTCACGGGTGAATATCATGTGGTAATTCACATATTGTAATGCCATAAGCATCTCTACAAAGAAAATGTGCTACCAAAATATGGAGTCTTTTTTTAAAATCTTGTTTCAGGCAGATACCGAAGACAAATTGGGGTATATCTGCGTGCTCTATGTGTTTTCACTTAGTTGCCTTGTTATCAGTGCAAGGCAAGCTGCAATGCCCAACAATCGCAGCAATATATTTGGTCATTGTCTTTATTCAAATGCAGTGCACCACTGCTGCTCAAAACATCGAAGGCTAATACAGTAGTTGCCTTTTTTGCCATTGTCATTGATGTGACGCAAAGCCACTTTCTAGCTTGCATGTGGCGAGTTCTCTCTCTATGGATACATTCATGCCACGAACTATTGTCTGTGCCTTCAATGGTGTCTAAAAGTAGGAAATAGTAAACATTCGTTCTTCTCTCTCTTTATTTGTAGCATTCAGTTCTTCAGCACATTCAGCAACACGTTGTACTTTAACTTTTGTTTTGCTTGTGATACTGTGCTTCTTGCATTGCTTGTTGGCCAACTCATTTCTTTTGTTAAGCAGACATACCTGTTGTGAGTATTGTGAAATTGCCCTTCTTTTTTTATGAGTGGTTTTGTATGTTTTTGCATGCAGTGCAGTGACTGTCGGTTGCATCTATCTGCACCTCTGCATTAACCTGAAAGCAATGAGCTTTGGGTACCTAACGGTGGTTTGGCTGCTGTGTGCAAAAAACATTTTCCTCTTGGTATACATTTTGATCTGCTTGCATCTGGGGATGCAACACTAAGTTGTTATTCTCCTCGTAAACTGTTTTCACACTTCTGTACTCATACTGCTTTCAGAAATGCCATACATTTTCTTAGCAAGAAATGAGCAGATATAGCCATATTTTGTAAAATGCGTTATTCATAATGCAGTGACTAAATGCAGTAACAGCATCTCTGAACACTGTATTTGCGATACTTGTTTGCATGTTGCAGCTAATAAAACTTGAGCTGCTACTAGGTTGACACTATCCCTCAAATACACTGAATTTTATAGACAGCTCCACATGACTAGCATTTGTTTACTGAAGTGTTTGCTGTCCTTGGTTAAATTAGCTTCCAAGTTTGGTTTTAAAATGTGGTCTGTTCATTCAGTGCAAGGAGAAATGCATCCAGAATTAGTTTATGTGTAGCTTTCTTCGGACAGCTGCATCTCGTCATAAGGTTCGAGCAAACACTGTATACCTTAGCTTTAACATCCTCAGTGGCAGTTACTAGGTGTCGCATGCAATTGGTGCTATTCTTTGTGTAGGCACACAGTAAACTACAGCTTCAACAGCATAGCATTGTTCAACTCGTTGCTATACTTGCACAGTAAGCCCTGCACAGTTCTGCACAGTAAGCCCAGCAACTCAGTTCTGTCAGAAGAAAAGCTGTCGTAAAGTTAATATCTGTTTGCAAGTAAAACTAAAGGTTTTCAACCTTCTTGACACCCTCATGTCTTTTTGTTGCCTTCGTTATCGCCAAGTGTGGCCATTGAAGAAATGGCACTGCCTGAGCTCTCTAACACAAAGTGCCCGCACTTTTGCGGATTGTCCATCACCTTGCAGAGTGCCCGTATCCCCAGTATGCCACGTGGTCAGGGTGTGTCGACCAGTGCCCGGACGGCACTTATCCCACGCCATCGTCCTCGCCGTCTCTATCCAGCACATCTGAACGAACGGCTGCACTCACATGCGAGCGCTGCCACTACTCATGTCGAGCGTGCCGGGGCCCAAGTGACGATCATTGTGTATGGTGCTTCGGGGATGCCGACTTGGTCGACGGTGGCTACTGCCAGTCCAAGGTCCTGCTGGCCAGGCTCAACACTGCAGCTGTCTGGTACAAGGCGATGACTGTGGCCCTGATGACCTTGTGTGTTGTCATTGTCTCTGTGGGTGGCCTTGTGCTGGTGACGCAAACCAACTGCTTGGCCATGTTCTGCAGTGGTCGAGCAGGGAGCCGTGATGCCACAGGCAGCCGTAGTGCGCGCTACTCGGGCCTTCCAGTGCACACCAGTACATTTCCAGAGGATGGGGTCATCCAGGCACCTGTCACGCCATACCATTCCAAGGACGGCAGCACCCCCAAAAAACCGAATGTCAAGCCCTACAGAGATGATGACATTTAGGGTGGCACAAACGGATGTGCCTGCTTCTCTCAACACAAGAAGCTGCTAGGTTCTGCTCACCAAGTGAAGAGTGGCTGGCTAAAAAATGAGTTTCATCTACTTGTAGCTCCGTATAAGCAGCGCCTTCAGTATTGGTACTTGATAGGTACATTCTGCTGCTTTTAAACTCCATCCAAGTGTGGCTACTCATTTTTCCCCCATGCAACTGGTCCCTCACTATAGTGCCTGTCTTGTGCATCAGGACTTGCACCAAAACTGGCTGGCCATGTGGTGTGCTACAACCTTTCCCGTTCGCCAAAGTGCTTTCGTGCGTTTTGTGGTGTGGATGGCACCAGTCGAGCTTCGTCAGCCTGGGGGCTTCAGGAGGATTCCCAAGGGCCGTGAACAACTAAAAAAAATGCAGGAACTGTGAACAGATCTCATTTTCCTGCTGCAAAAGGACACTATGATGCTGAGAGTGCGAGTGCAACATAGTATGAGCATCGCTCTGTGATCTCCTGTGTCTGCTGTAGAAAGTGTCTTGCTTTGAATGGCATAGTGAATGTATTCATATTCTTCAGCCAATGGCTGGGGAAGATTAGAAACTGTCAACCGGTTTTACAGTACAGTGCTTAGGGGCCCCACAAGGCCATTGATTGTGAGAGATTCAGAGGCACTGCTTGCTGTCTGGCACTTCATGCAAAATTTCTGATAGAGTAAGTGAACTAGCCTGCTGCCCGGTTTTTTTTTTTTTAACTTAAAACATGCAGCACATGATTGCATGCGGTCAGTTTGGGAGTTGGAAAACTGCTATAGGAACAAACACACTTACACTTAGTTTGTTGAACATGGTTCCTGTGTTTTGTTGAACTGCTTGATTTACCTACGTTGCATAATTGTGTGAAGCATTTACATTTGTACTTCATTTTTCAAGGACCAAGGTTTTTCTCTTTACATGAACAACATTGCAGTGAACCAACATTTTATTTCTTTTAGGCTTACTCTAAAAACGCATGTACTCTGCATTTTATATAGTTTTTCTATCTACTTCTGTTTTCTGTTGTATCTACACCTTTGTTTACAGCTGCTTTCTAGTCTGTTGAGCCGTGAGATCCATTGCAACCTTTTAATGTTAAAATCGATCAATACATTCAAATACATTGTTCACATTGTTGAAAACACGCATTGCTGCAACTTCTTTTGTGAGCATCGTAAGCTATACAACAGGCATGTTTTCTGCAAGAAAAAGAACTTCCTAATCAAGTGGTTTGCCTCCCTTATTCGTGCTAGTGATGAAATTGCCCGTGCTATTGAAATTGAAGGTGTTCCTCCTAAATTGAGCCGTGCAGTAATAAAAGTACATTTTGCCAGCGCCGACACATTTTATGTCTGATAAAATGCATCAGGACACGCTTACCGTGACACTGTAATGGTAGACACCTTACACCTTGATTTAAATAGATATTCACACTATCCGTCCAATCGCGCACCTCAGTAATCATGAAGCCTAATGTTTCTGATGAACTGTGAGGTAAACTTCGATTGAAGCTACTACATGTCATGTAATGGTATATACATTTTCTAAGAAGTGTGCCAATGCCAAGTGTGGTTTGCCAAAGAAGCGACCCCAAATTCTGCACTTCAACAAAGACTAGCAGACCCCCTTGATCAATGGCACAAAATCTCTCCTTGAAAAGTATCTCAGGTACACACCACTTTCACTTGCTTTCATTGTCGCAATGCACGCTCACCTGAGACATTCTCCAACAGTTGATGCTGGCACAGCCGACTGGAGGTGTTTGTGCACCAAAACGTGCTTTCTGGAACATGTTAGCGCACACTGAATGTAGGAGTCGTGTAAAGTGCATTGACGAAGATTTAACTAGACACTATTCATCTTAAGTGAGCAACTGTGCTCTAAACAATGCAAGCATAATTCATAACCAATGCCGGTCACATTTCTCGCTTCGCAATGGGTGCCCTTTGGACCCCCTCTGTTCATTTTCTTCTTGTGATGCTAGCATGGCTGGAGAATGCTGTAAGCCCCATACCTAAGGCCCCTAGTGTACAGTGATCCTGCGAAAAATTTTCAGCATTTTCTGCAGAATTTTGTGTTAGCAGTCAAATTCTCATTTTTTGATACAATTGTTAGGGGCTGAATAGAAAGAACGAACAATGGGAACCCCACAAGGGCATCTGCTACATGCAGATGCTGCTGAGTTGTGACAACACAGGTTCCCGAACATCCCCGCAGGGGGATGGTGGTGAGCAGTGTGTCACCAAGGACCCGAGCACCCGCGCTTAGCCATGCGTGGCTCGGCCGTGTCCAGGGAAAAACTGATCGTGGTGGTTGAGCCGATGCCGAGCGGTTGGACCTTTAAGGCCCCTCGACAGAGGCAACACACCACTTTGGCCACAGCTTCCTGTAGACTACACCTCCCGCCTGACCCCTCCGGTATCCGCCTCTCCATCTTTCACTTTCCTATCTTCTTTCTCACAATTTTCCTGTCTCCTATTCATTTCTTGGATTTTTCTTTTTTCCTGGCGGCAAGGGTTAACTTTGTGGGATCAACTACCCTGAATTGCGTCACATTTGGTTACAGCTGGGGTGTACAGCTGGCGAGGGCAGGGCTTGCTTTGAAGTTCCTGCCCCGTCCTCTCGTTGGGCTCCTTGGTGGGTGGGTGGCACCACGGCTGAAGAACACATACATTCTGTGGCTCCTCCTCGCCCACAAAACAATTCCATCACAAAAGAGGGCTGCGCAATAGCTTCACAGTTTTTCACAAACCGAAAATTGGCGGTGGTTTAGCTCTGGTTAAACCTGGAGTGACGCGATAGTTACAGCTGGCCGAGTGGAACTTGCCCAGTTGAATTGCAAAGTCAGTCTTTCACCGCTCCGTTTCCCTGGGCGTTCTTTCTTTATCTTCGTCCCGCTTGACACGGCGCATGCACACACAGCTGTTGCAGCTCGTTTTCACCGGCACACCGCGCCGCCAACAGCAGCAGCTGCTCCGCATCACGTGGCTGGTCACGTGACCAACCACAGCGCCGCGCCGCCAGCAGCTGCTCCACACCACGTGACCAACCACGTGACATAGTTGCGAAGTACTGCAGCAGTGGCCTAGTGGTTAGAGCATCCGCCTCTCATGCGGAAGGTGCAAAGTTAGATTCCCAGTGCCGCTGGGTGCCCACCAGTGATCCAATGGGTACAGGCTTCCCCTGGTCTGGTGCTCGGCTTCTTTAGGGTGAATTGCTTGGGAAATGGGTCTTTGACTCCATCTTGAGTAGACGAAAAATACCTTATGCTATGGCACTCTTTGGCCACAGATGCACTTGCACCATAAAAAATCCATCAGCATCATCATTTCCAAAGTACCACGTCGTTCTTCATAGCGAAGAAACAGAAAAAACTGCAAGAACTATGTCCCCATTCTTAGTGTCCAAATGGCTAACCGATGCCCTGGGTCCAAGCTACAAACTATCAAAAATGCCTAGCGGTGACCTGCTGCTAGAACTCAGAGACATTGCCCAATACAACTTTCCAACCTAGTATCCATCTAGGACATCCCTGTGTCAATTACAGCACACCGATCTCTTAAACACCGTCCGTGGTGTGATTTCTGAATCGGATTTCATCGACCTCACTGGGGAAGAGATGCTTGAGGGTCTCAGAGACCAGAATGTAGTAAATGGTTTGGTTTATGGTGTTTAACATCCCAAAGTGACTCATTGCATGAGGATGCCATAGTGAAGAGCTCCGGAAATTTCGACCATGTGGGGTTCTTTAATATACACTGACATCGCACAGTACACGGGCCTCTAGAATTTAACCTCCATAAAAATTCAACCGCCATACATGGTGTAAAAATAAGGAAGGAAGACAAAGAGATACCCGCAAAACATCTGGTCCTGACTCGAGCACACTCCTGAGTCTACAGAAGCAGGCTATCTCAAAATTAATGTCAGACATTACATTCCAAATACGCGAAGATGCTTCAAATGCCAAAAATAGTCATGGGTTGCAAAGCTGCCGCGGCTGCGAAACTTGTTCTATATGTGCCACAGAAGAACGTGTTACTGAAAACTGGGAAGGAGCACCACTTGGCTACGCAAACTGTGAAAGTGATCACCCCCCCTATTAATCTCATGTCCCTCATGGAAAAATGAGAAAGATATTATTACAATGAAGACAAAATGAAATATATATTTGTAACGACTCTTTCACGCAAAGAATAGTTGATTGAATCTAAAATTACCCGTCTAATGGATAGTGTCATATGTAGCATCATGACCAAGGTTCAACTTCTCCACAAAAACAAACTTTGCTGATGTGGTGCGCAGGGGTGGTGCACCACATAGCACTCCGGCATCTGTCCAGGCCACCTCCATCGAACCTATGGCAGGGCCATCCACGCCCCAGGCAGGGACAGCAAATGCTGCTCAGCCATCTCCAAAATAAGGGAGTGCCGGCCCATGGGTGCTGGCCCATGCCTTTTACCCCACAGGACTTCCCCCCGCCTGGGGAGGCCTGACCCCCGTGGCTTCTCCGCGGTCCTCCTAGTGAGGTGATGGATGTAACTCCCAGTCCGTTCGCTTTGCAGTGGCTTGATCAAGCTTCAAGTTTGTCCAATTCTACAAACATGTTCCAGAAGCACGAAGCAATAGCAGAAAAACAAAAACTTTTATATGGAGCAGGCATGCATGAGGAATACAACCAGCTTATCACACTGCAAGAATTAAATAGGGTATTATCTTCCAGTAAAAGACAGCACCAAGACCAGACAACGTGCATTACACTATGCGTGCCCATCTCTCTGAGGCTGCCTAGAGGCACTGTTGAAACTCTTTAATAAAATAAGGATAACTGGGAAAATACCTGAGTAGAAAAAAGCAATCATACCTTTCCTGAAATCTGGAAGACCACCAACAAGTCCTAGCAGTTATATATAGACCCATAGCTCTCATCAGCTGCATTGCTAAATTTTTCGAAAGTGTAGTACACATTAGACTGACCTTCATACTTGAATCCCGGCAACTTTTAGAGTACATCAATGTAGATTTAAAAAAGCATGTTCAGCCACTGATCACCTTGTCTGCCTAGAAAACACCATACAAGAGGCATTCATCCACAAGCAGCACTGTATCGGGGTCGTCTTTGACCTGGAGAAGGCCTACATTACCACGAGGAAGTTCGGCACACTCCGGGACCTAGCAGAGCTAGGTATCCGCGGCAGGATGCTAAACTGCTTGAACAACTTCCTGGCTAACCGCACATTCAGAGTCCGCCTAGCCTAGGAGCAACTCTCTCTCCATGACTTTCATCCAAGAGAACGGCGTACCCCACGGGTGTGTTCTAAGCACGACACTCTTCCTTAGCTAAAGCCCATAATGTATTCGGTTTACGTAGATGACCTGAAGATAGCATGCACTTCGTCCATCATATCAACCTGTGAGAGACAAATACAAATCACACTAAATAAACTGGCTGCTTGGGCAGAGAGAAATGAATTCAAGTTTTCTCCTCAACAAACAGTAGCTGTTCTCTTCTCAATGTGATAAGGCCTACAGGTCGATCCCAATCTATACCTGAACAAAACCACATTACACATTGAACAGAACACAAATTTTTAGGAGTCTTTTTGGCAAGATACTCTCATTTCTATCACACATTAACAACCTTAAAAAGAATTTAAAGCTTCTCAAGCCCTCAATGTCTTTAAAGTGCTCTCACGAAAATGGTGGGTGTTAGAGCATGCCTTTTACAAATCTATTGCTCACTGGTACGCTCCAAGCTGGACTACAGGTGCATAGTATACAGTTCAGCAAGAGCATCCTGCTTGAAATGATAAGACCCTGTTCATAATCTTGGTCTGCACTTATCATCTGGGACAATGAACATCACCGGTAGCCAGCCTTTATGTTGAAGCTAATGAGCCATGCTCTAGAGGATCGAAGAATAGCACTTACATGCACATACGTGCTAAAAATCCGTTCTGTTCCGAAACATCTCTGCCATCCCATTGTCACCATGTGCCCATTAAGAAAGTATTCGACAAAAAAGCACATTTTATCAGCCCCCTAATATTGTGCTTTGAAGATAAATGCGAAGAGTTAGCAGTACTAGATGCCCTACCGAATATTGCACAAAGATATGAATATTAGCCACCATGGTACAGCCTCCCTTCAGTATGTGACTTCACACTGACACATTTACACAAAAAGGAAACTCCACATGAGCACCTACTACAAGGATTCTTTGCAATGCAAGAAAATATGACACCTGCACTGAATTTTACATGATGGCTCAAAAACAGTCGTGTTGGAAGTGCAGTAATCAAGGAAAAAATTAAAAACTGAAATGACTACCACAGTACACATTGGTTTTTACTGCCGAGTGTCATGCCATTTTCATAGCTGTAGAACAAATAAAGAGAAATCAAAAATAGCATCATTTACACTGATTCAATGAGTATGCTCAAAGCACTGCACTCTAGGAATGCTGCTGAACCCATAATAGGAAACATCATACATAACATTGCCGCCGGGTACCCACCGGTAAAACAATGGGTACAAGCTTTCCCCTGGCCTGGTGCTCGGCTGGTAAGGAGTGAAATGCTTGGAAAATGGGTCTTTGACTACACCTTGAGTAATCGAAAAATACCTTGAGCCATGGCGCTCTTTGGCCATAGACGCCCTTGCGCCATAAAAATCCATAATCCAATCCATACATAACAGCTGAAATCACAGAACAATTAAAACAAAAACATAAAATTATATTTTGATGGGTCCCTAGCCATGTTGGAATTGTGGGTAATGAAAACGCAGATGCATGCACTGTACAAGCCTGAATTGTCAAATAAAACAAGTGAACATACCACACAGGTATTGTTTGAAATTAATGTACAGTAAATTGGGAAATAAGTGGCAGGCTACATGGGAGGAGCAAATAAACAACAAACTACATTTTGTAAAGCCCATCATAGGAGAATAGAAATCGTAGACATCAGGAACGTTTAACAGAAGTTGTTTTATGTCGTCTACACACGCACCGTACACACAGCTTAATTATCTTACTGACAAAACAAGACAAACCTCTCTGCGAAATGTGTGGTGATGAACTTACAGTAAACCACATTTTAATTTCAAGCACAAAACTTGAACAACTAAGAAAAAAAGTATTTTAGAACATTCTACAATGAATACATGCCATTACACCCCATGTTGCTTTTACGTGATGAAGCACTTGTTGATTTTTGAACTATTTTCAAGTTTCTTAAAGACATCAGTAATTTAAACAAACTATAGGTATCTCTTTTAACACAAGACATTTTAACCCTAAGCTTTGCCCATAAAACCCAATATAACTAATAACAATACAACATGAGGGGAGTAACAGTAGCTTGGTTTGGGCTAGTTGGTAACAGTTCTTAGAAAACATAGCGCAAAAAGGACACGGACGACACAGAAGTGGACAGGACAGGGGAGACCTCAGGAAAATTTATAAGAAATAACATTACGATTATAATGAGTCCCCAAACCATTCAGACCAACCATAGCTGGAGGAGGACCTACTGCAGGTCAGTTTCGACGAGAAGATAGGTTGGAGTATGCAAACATGCGTGGACTTGGTCAAGAACCTCCAGTCCGAGCTGCCAAGTGGCAATTGCACCTAAAGGCTGCTAGAAACCAGAAATCCAGTAACAACAGACCTCACACTGTTTCTTTCTAAGCACGACGAACAATGTGAATATTCTGATTACCCGTATTTATGGGCTGCATTGAAGAAGCAACCCCAACACACACTCTCATCGCAGTCATATTAAAGAGTGCTTGTACCAGAGAGGCGCCATTCTTTGAGTGAAGGTAACGCAAAATTGATGGCGGGCTAAAGCACTGATCCCCACTAGGTGGCTGGATGCCGCATTCCCGCTTTCCGAAGTGGGCGCAAGTGAAGCCACCGGAAGTTCGGTTGCATGTCCCGGAAGTTCAGTGTCTGCTGTGTATTTCAATGCAAAAAGTGGCGTCTTTCGCCCTTCCGTTCTCAGTTTTTCGCGTTGTTTTCGTGTAACGTCTACTGTAATATCAAAGGAATAAGCAAGCTCAACGTGAGAAATGTGTGCATTGTTAGGGGAACCCTGTAATTTCAGAGAAACCGAAGAAAACAGGCATGCAGGTCTTACCCTTGCAGCATCTTGGCCTCAGTTTGAGCAGCCCGCTCTTGCTATCATTTGGCGCCACCACATTTGGGTTCAGCCACAGCTAGATCTGTTTGTACCGCTGTTCTAAATTTCCTGATAGAATCTCACAGTCTGCCTTGCTAAGTGTCCCAAAATTTTTCTTTTCTATCAATAATTACATTTTGACTGAATCATTATTTATTTCCCCTCTTTATTATTATTCTTATAATTTTGAAATCAAAATTCGCATCCCTTTTCTGTTCGTGAGGAAGAATTCACCGGTGTTACGCTCCCACGTGCTTTTCCTTTTTATTAACTGCGTTCAGGTGAATAGCCACCCGATTCTAGGCCGATCCCCCAGTGTGGGTATGTGCCATCTTTTGATAGGCTAACAACAACAACTACCATGCCGCGGCAAAGGTAGATTCTAGTACACTCTAGCAAAGGGGTACGTGCATTAAACACTATTTTCTGATCTGCATGGTTCTTGTCTTCCAAGCGTAATTAGGGGAAATAGTGGAATGACTATGAGTCTAGATCATCTTAAAAACTAATTTTCGTGTTGCAAAGAAAAAGCAATGGTGCGGAAATCCTGAAACTCGAACTGCCGCTGTTTCAGTTTCGGGTTGGTGGCTGACGATCTCTCTTCATCGACGGCAGGTGATGCTTATCGCTTTAGTGTGTCATTTACCTTCCAGACGTGCTTTTAATCTAACTCAATAGCACAGCCACGTTTCACCTACACAGCACGAGAGACACGACTGACAAGACAGACGAATGCAGCAGCGCATGTGACAAGCACTGTTTGAAGTGAACTGCACCAAGCATCACACGAATAACAGCCCATTCAGGCATAATTTGCTACAGTACGAAACCCTTAATATTGCCACCTGGTGTTCTCAGGTGGCGCTGAAGTGTCTTCGAAGACGTTGAAGTGTCTCGCGCTGGCTGGCTGGCTGCTTGCTGTATTCTGCTGGTTAGCGACCTGTCTCCCTGTTTTCCGTTACATATTTTGGTGTAGGCGCTGGGTAAAGATCCCTGTATATGTCTCATACTCCTCCGGATACCCTGGGCTCCAGTCCTTCGCTAGTGGACACCCCCGTGCACCGTGCTAGCCGGAGAAATCAAGGCCTACCTCCCGAACACGGGCTTTTGGAGTCTTCCAGAGCACCCACCCATCGACCTGTCATGCCAGCTGCTGCCTACTACACCTTGCAGAATCCGCGACTGCCCAAACCATTCCACGGCAGTCAGCTCGAAGACGTAGAGGACTGGCTTCTCGAGTTTGAACGCGTGGCCTCATTCAACCAGTGGGACGACGCCGCTAAACTTCGAAACGTCTTCTTTAGTCTCGAGGATGGTGCACGTACCTGGTACGAAAACCGAGAAGACGCCCTAACATCATGGCACGAGTTCCGCCGACGCCTGCTGGAGACCTACACCAGCACGGATCGTCGAGAACGGGCTGAACGGGCTTTGCAGTCTCGCATTCAGATGCCGAATGAGACTGTAAGCATGTACGTGGAGGATATGACTCGGCTCTTCCGGCGAGCTGACCCGGCCATGCCCGAAGATAAAAAGGTGCGCCATCTCATGCGCGGCGTTAAAGAGCAACTTTTCGCTGGCCTCGTGCGCAGTCCACCTGGGACTGTTGCTGAGTTTCTCTCGGAGGCGGTCACGATGGAGAAGATGCTCTTGCGGCGGTCTACCACCTACGACCGGCCGGTACTCGCCGCTTCACTTACAGAGCCGCTTCCTGCCTTCGGGGCTAACCCTGGTCTTCTCCGCGACCTGATCCGCTCCGTTGTGCGCGAAGAGCTCCAGGCGCTTTTCGGTGCTCCCCTGCCGACGGCCGGCTCTCTCGCTAGCCTGGTCCGCGAAGAGGTTCAAGCCTTGAGACCTTCGTTCCCGTCCGTTGACCCGCCGCCTTTACCAACGGAGTGCCGTCGTCCAACGTACGCTGAAGCCTTGCAACGTCCTGCGCCCTCTTCGGCGCAGTTTCCTCCGTCCAATCAAGGCTCGCTGTTTTCCGCACATCCCGACACGTACTACATCGACAATCGACGATCACCCCAGCGGAAGACGGACCTGTGGCGTGCTCCGGATCGGCGGCGTCTCTGCTTTCACTGCGGGGAACCCGGTCATCTGTATCGCCAGTGCCCGTATCGACAGCTTGGGCTGCAGGGGTTCCCTATCGACATGCCCCGTCCACCAAGAGGTCAACGACCCCGGGAGATCGAGGACTACGTAGCCCAGCAGCGCATGGCGACAATTCCCCAGCGGCAGTCTCGGTCTCCATCACCACGCCGACCTTCGCCACAGCCCCAAAGCTCCTCCTGGATGGCGCAGAGACGGTCGCCAAGTCCCCGCCGGGAAAACTAAAGAGAGCGACCTCAGGGGGCGAGGCCGCTGGCAATCGATACGAACAAGACCCCCCGACAACGCGAACAGCGACCGACCGCGATTTAAAGGCAACGACTGCAGTACCTGAACTCGGAGATCGATTCTCGTTGGATATACCCGTGCTTCTCGATGGCTATAAGGTTAGTGCTTTGGTGGACACTGGCGCTGATTTCTCGATTTTAAGCGGAAAGCTAGCGGCGCTTCTTAAAAAAGTAATGACACCATGGTCCGGCACGCAGATTCGCACGGCTGGCGGACATGTCGTAACTCCGCTTGGCCTATGCACAGCAAGAGTCCAAATTCGCAGCTCCACATTTGTTGTCAGCTGCCTAGTTCTACCGAACTGCTCCCGTGACTGTATCCTTGGCGTTGATTTTCTCCGAGAGTATGGAGCTATTATTGACCTCCGAAAGCGCACTGTCACATTTTCTACCGAGAAAGCTGATGTTTACTCCGAGGACTGTCCACGCCGCGCCGCCCTTAGAATATCCGCCGAGAGCGTTTGGATTCCGCCACGCGCCAGCGTTTTTGTGAGTGTTCACTGCGACGGACTACGTGAAGGGACAGCGGTCGCAGAGGGCAACCTGTCCCTTTTGCTCACCCACGGCATCTGCTCAGCGCGAGGTCTCATCCATCTCCGCGACGGCTGCTCTGAGCTCCTGGTGACTAACTTCTCTAACGAGCCCCGGCACCTTTTTCGTGCTACTGCCATCGCATTCGCCGACCCCTTAGCGGAGGTTTCTGAATGTTTCGCGTTCGAAGCTGTTAGACCTGTGCGCCCATCCCTTGACATCAGCCCGGACCTTTCGGTGACTCAACAGCGAGAACTACGTGCCCTCCTACTTGAATACTCCTCCTGTTTCGCTTCTTCGTCGAAAGTCCGGCAAACGGCTCTTCTCAAGCACCGCATCATTACGCCCGACGATGCCCGCCCCATCCATCAGCAGCCGTACCGTATCTCACCGAAGGAGCGTGAGGCGATCCAAACGCAGGTGAAGGAGATGCTTTCAGATGGAATCATTCAACCTTCCAGCAGCCCCTGGTCTTCACCTGTCGTGCTGGTGAAGAAAAAGGATGGGACACTCCGCTTCTGCGTGGATTATCGGAAACTGAACAACATCACCAAAAAAGACGTCTACCCGCTGCCTCGTATCGACGACTCGCTCGACAGACTTCGTCGCGCCCAGTACTTCTCCTCCATTGATTTAAAGAGTGGGTACTGGCAGATAGAGGTCGACGAGCGGGACCGCGAAAAAACGGCGTTCGTGACACCCGACGGACTGTACGAATTTAAAGTGCTACCTTTTGGGCTATGTTCAGCGCCGGCAACTTTCCAGCGGATGATGGATACCGTTCTCGCTGGACTAAAATGGCAAACTTGTTTGGTTTATCTCGATGATGTCGTCGTATTTTCCGAAACCTTTGCCGAACACCTTGAACGCCTGAGGACAGTATTAGATGCCCTCCGATCGGCCGACTTAACGCTAAAGCCCGAGAAGTGCCACTTTGGGTACAAAGAGTTGAAGTTTCTCGGTCACCTCGTGAGTGCCGATGGCGTTAAGCCCGACCCCGAGAAAACTGCTGCCGTCGCCAACTTTCCTGTTCCTGCAACAAAGAAAAGTGTGCAACGTTTTTTGGGTCTGTGCGCATATTACCGCCGCTTCATCGCCGACTTTTCAAAGATTGCCGCACCCCTGTACCACCTCACGCGCAATGATACACAGTTCGTGTGGGCTGCCGAGCAGCAGGAGGCTTTTGCCGAGCTGCGCAGACGACTGCTAACATCCCCTGTTCTTGCGCACTTTGATGAAGAGGCTGAAACCGAAGTCCACACCGACGCGAGCAACGTCGGCCTCGGCGCCGTACTCGTCCAACACCAAGGTGGCGTGGAAAGGGTCATCGCGTATGCCAGCCGCACGCTTTCTCGCGCTGAAACAAACTATTCGACCACAGAAAAAGAATGCCTTGCGGTTATGTGGGCAACCATGAAATTTCGTCCGTACCTCTACGGCCGCCCGTTCAAAGTAGTTACCGACCACCATTCGTTGTGCTGGCTTGCAAATCTTCGCGACCCATCGGGGCGCCTAGCCCGATGGAGCCTCCGCCTCCAAGAATTCGATTACACCATTGTGCACAAATCTGGCCAGACGCACGAAGACGCTGACGCACTCTCTCGCGCGCCCGTCGGGTTAGCGGATGATAGCATAGAGGACGAGAGTGGTTTTATTGGAGTTGTCAGCGCCTTAGACCTAATGACCCGCCAGCGAGCTGACCCAGACCTGCGACCTATCATTGATTATCTGGAGGGCCGAGCTTCTGTCGTACCCCGACAATTTTCTAGAAACCTGCCGGCCTTCTGTCTCCGGAACGGCATTTTGTTTAAGAAAAACTCCAGCACTGTTGACCGAGCGCACCTCCTCGTCGTTCCGGCAGATCTCCGCGCCGATATCCTTCTTGCTTGTCACGATGAGCCGACCTCCGGCCACTTGGGCTTTGCCCGCACACTTGCACGCGTGCGCCAGGCGTATTATTGGCCCAAACTTTCTCACGCCGTCCAGCGTTACGTCAGAGGCTGCCGCGATTGCCAACGTCGTAAGGCGCCTCCTCTCAAGCCAGCGGGCTTGCTCCAACCTATTGAACCCCCTCGGACGCCTTTTGATCAAGTCGGCATCGATCTTCTGGGCCCATTCCCTGTGTCATCGGCCGGTCATAAATGGATCATAGTCGCGACCGACTATTTAACAAGGTATGCGGAAACTAAAGCGGTGCAGCGCGGTACGTCATCTGAGATCGCCCAGTTTTTTATGCAACAAATCGTGCTGCGTCATGGCGCACCGTCCCACGTAATCACTGATCGAGGTACGGCGTTTACGGCACAGCTCATGCGCGACGTGTTCGAGCTCAGTCACACGAACCATCGCAAAACTACTGCCTATCACCCACAGACGAACGGGCTCACAGAGAGACTCAACAGAACGATCGCCGACATGATCGCAATGTACATAGACTCGCAGCACAAAACCTGGGACGAGATTCTCCCGTACGTCACATACGCTTACAACACGGCCACCCAGGAGACGACCCGATTTACACCATTTCGTCTGGTCTACGGACGTGACGTTCAGACGATGCTGGATGCAATGCTTCCATGCAGCACTGATGACCACCCACTCACGCCAGACGCCGAGCAGTTCGCTCAGCGCGCCGAGGAAGCACGTCAACTTGCCCGTCTTCACATTCAGCGGCAGCAGGGCACGGATGCACGCCGCTACAACCTCCGTCATCGGCACGTCGAATACCATCCGGGAGACCAAGTTTGGGTGTGGACCCCGGTACGCCGCCCAGGCTTGTCTGAAAAACTGATGTGCCGTTACTTTGGACCGTACCGAGTTTTGCGCCGCGTCACCGAAGTGACCTACGAAGTTCTTCCTGACGGGACTGTGCAGCCTCAGCGTCGTCCACCCCGCTCTGAGGTTGTGCACGTTGTCCGCATGAAACCCTACTTCACGCGGTAATGGATAGTACGCTCAGTGTTCTGCTAGTTTTCGCGTGGGACACCTTCGCCCACCTCCCTTGTACATTTTTGTGTGCTTGTGCTGTTTTTTTTTCTCTTTCCACTGCCCATACTGCAACCCCGCTTTTGTTTTTCTTTTTTTTTTTTGGAGGGGGAGTAATGCCACCTGGTGTTCTCAGGTGGCGCTGAAGTGTCTTCGAAGACGTTGAAGTGTCTCGCGCTGGCTGGCTGGCTGCTTACTGTATTCTGCTGGTTAGCGACCTGTCTCCCTGTTTTCCGTTACAATATACTGCGCCGAAAAAGTAGTACCATATACCTTTTGGACGCGCTAATGTGAGCCAGTAGAACACCTACGGCACTCCACCAGATTGTGGCCTCGCCCTAAACAAAATTCGGTAAAATTGTCACTGCACAGTCGGCTGCCTAATGAAGGTTTCCACCTACCCTTTCTTAAATTTATCATCATTGATGGTATAACGAGTGCTCACTTCCAACTGATCAGTTGGAAGTGAGCGCTCGTGTTGTGTCTTGTAGCCCCATAGTGATGCAATGGACCCTTCTTTTTGAAACGTTTTTCCCGAGGACTTTGCTGCTCTCCTCATGCGGTTAACGGTGCAACAGGTAGGCATTGTCATGAGAAAAGACGAGAACGTCGAAAAGACAAGATGCTAAGTGGAAAACGAAAACTAAAACTGAAAAACCGTGCTGAGGCCCGATTTCGTGCACTGCCAAAGGCTGACTTCCGGGACATGCCGCCCAACTTTCGGTGGCTTCACTTTCGGTATATTCTAGGCACTATACTTTCGGGCGCCGGATGCGGCATCCAGCCCCTAGAGCAGACGACAACCTCTGAATTTTTCAGTCGTCGTAATTTATTGTAAGGTAAATGAAGAAATATATACTGCAAAACGTTTTTGCGTGGCGTTTATTACGGCAGAGAAATGCAAAGGACATTTTTGTTTCCCCTCAAATTGAGCGCAACACACAAACTTGTATCGTCTGCTCTGCGGATGCATGGAGCACGCAGCTGTCGCTAAATTTCTTGCACAGTAAGTTCATCGTCGGATGAAGGGTCGACGACGGGTTCCTCGTTCGAAATACAAATAATCCATGCTTCTGTCGTGGCTATAAGGGAACAGCGTTCTGCGACGCGTTGAAACCGGCGTTCCGCGGCATATGGGGTGCGACTTTCGATGGCTGTTCCTCGGCTCTCAGCCAGCGGCCTGACCGACCGCTTTGAGGCGCCGCCGTATTGATACACAGACGTGAAAGACGATACTGTAAGCGTATGGAGCTTCGCAATAACGTACACAGACACGTGGATGACCATGTACGCAAAATATTTTTTTTTTTCACGTGGGTCGCTCAGCGCCGATACAAACGGAACGAACGCGGTTTACCTAAACGCGAAGTAGCGTTCGGCAGACTAAAATACGCAAATTCAGACGTGTAAGCAGTTTTCGTCTTCGTAGAAGGTAAGGTTGCCACTGTCCGTCTCCCAGCGAAAATTCAGGGTTTTTCAGCTGGCAGGCGAGGCGTTTGATCAGCTATCGCTTACGTTGAATGAAGAGCCCCTGATAGTCGACATATCGTAAAAATACCTGGGCATAAATTTGTGTGCTGAGACTGACATGTTCAGGCTGCACGAGGCCAAGGTCCGTCAATCTGCACTCCGAGCGCAATGCATCCTCCTACGTCGGTGCCTGTGTGGGTGCCACCAGTGCATCATGGTCCGCGACCTCTGGAAGCTCGCGCACGTACCAGGACTCACATTCGCCAACGCGGTGGCCTGCCTGCCTGCCTGACCGCCCGCCAGTGCCTGCCTGCCTGCCTAATTTGTGTGGTGTGTTTAGTGTTACCGTTTGACAAATAGCGCGTCGATGACTGCAGTTGCTGGAGGGAGTAGCGAGTGAAACTGCACTGCTGTTGCGTTCCGTTTCGACTGTCCAGTCAGCGAAACAAGAACCCTGACGTTTCGCTCCATGAAATTCCTGCCGACTTAAAACTCCGGGAAAGACGGCTCAAGGTAATTAGAAGAAAAAACTGGCAGCCAAGCACATCAAATTATTCTGCAGCTTGTAGCTTGCATTTCCAGCCAAGGAAGTGCTACTCTAGACAGTTTGACTGCCCACCAAGACAGGGGTGGACTCTTTTACCCGACGACAGCGCTCCAAAGAGTGTTACATGGCCTCAAGAAGTTCGTCGATATCATGCTCAAAGACCGAACGCCATTGGACTCATGCTTGCTCCACAACTAGTGTGAATATAAAATCGCGGGTTTGCCTGTCCTGACCTGTGAGAACAGCTAGGATAGCGGCCACAGCTAGGGAAGCACTACTGCATATTATATGCAAGAAGTTAATCAAACCGTTGCTAACAAACCATGCACTTGACATAACAGACAAGAACGCAGTTGCGAAGATGTACAACAAGAAACCTCTTTCCCGAAGATTCTTAAAACTGCAGTAAGAAACGATTTCCGCCGCCTTCATCGCACCGACGCATACCATTTTTCCTTGTAAGTGCGCACGTGTCTGTGCCTTCAAGTGCAGTTTTTTTTTTTAATATTCACAAGTCGCTCGCCATGTCTGATACTCCCCTTGTTCCAGTTGTCATTTCATTAACGCACGTGCTTGTCATTTGGAAAAAATCCGGTCAGTCAGGCCTGCTGTGTTACTCCCAACGTCACTGTGCGCGTGTGCATCACACAGGAACATAGTGAGCTTTGTTTCTTGCGGAAAGAATAGAGAAGAGGGGCATGGATTTATTTCAAATTGGTCAACGTTATTCAAGGAGGTACCGTTCAGCGAAAGCTCGTCGGAAAAATGACGACAAACAGCGCAGGCTGGGCCTTCCAACATCTGCTTCACCCGATCGAAACATCTCTCGCAATGCTCCGCAGCAAGATTGTAACAGACGAGCGCTTCGCAATGTTCTAAGAACATTAGATATGAGGGATGTGCCCCCTGCGGGCCAACGACTCCCCAGGCAGGTTATCTCGGAACCCCCTGCTTTCTTTTCAGCATCGGGTCGATGCTTTATAGCTAGTTATAGGAGTTTCCGTTCATGACTTGTGCACAAATGGAAGTTGATGAAGACGATGACGTGCAATGCGTTCAGAGTGATATTTTTACAGAAACGGTAATAAAAAAAAAGATGCCACTGGCCTTATCCTGCAGTATATACCATCTAGAAAATATCTAATCACGAACAATTAGTATATCTCCATTATTTTTTAAATGACTTTTCCTATGCTGACACACCTGACTGCTCATATGACTACTATAACTTTTTTCTGTTTGAGCTAGGGAGCCGAAAATTTGAATAGATACACCATCCCTAAATATTTTTTGTCTCGACTGGTGCAGTATCTCAAAAGTTGATTCTTAAGCCTAGCATCCCCCTTAAAAGTGGGTAAGGTAATTCCAGTCTTGAAGAAAGGAAGCCGTTGTGGGAGTTCTTACTAGGCCGTTGAGCCTCCTTTGAGGTCTAGGCGGTGAACTCCGAGCTCCTGGTATCGCACACCACGCGCGGCCGTTCTCACGGCGGCGCAGCGGAAATGCGAAATAAGAACACAACACGGAACAGGACGCTTTGCCTCCCCCCCCCCCCCCCCCCCAAAAGTTTATTGGGCTCTCCTAAAATCGCTGGCTGCTTGATCTGCGCCCCTTGCCGTCTGGCTCGGTCTTGCGGCTAATGGGGCAAGATGGCGACAACAAAGAGGGCAGAATAGAGGTAATTACCTGGCGTCATCTCACTGTTGCGGCTCGCTGAAGCCGCTCTCGGCCACGGCCCGTTTCCGCCGATCTCGGCGCACTTGCCCGTTGTCGCTTTCGGCCAACCAGCGACCGCTTCGGCGGCGCCTGGCGGTGTGCGGACCGCCCCCCACACCTGATACCGTCTACCTGATTTAATGTCTGCTGCGGGTCGTTGGACCCAAGATATTAAACTTATTTTTGGAATATGGCGGAGTGCTCGGCTTGAAGCACTCTGGCACGGGTCAGCCCGGTATTGCGCTGCCTCCGGGATCGGCCCTAGGCATATTACCGCGCGCCTTTTCTTTGCTCTCCTATCCTTTAAAGGGGCCATGGCAGCCTATTTTCACGCATACCCTGCTTGTCGCCTTTAATTCCCAACAGGTTAAATTACAATCCCCCCAATTTTCAGTTGATTCTGTGCGGTAAATATTATTAAAACGATTTTTTTCGTTTCTTTTGCGAACTGCTTGCTGGTCTGGCAACCCTTGATCGCGACGTCACGAGCGCAAACCCGCCACGCGTCGTCTGCTGCCAGCTGGTGAGGTGCTTGCAAGCGCACCGTAGACAGCGGTCGCTCGAAAAGTTTTCTTTTAGCCTAGCGAAATAAAATGTAAAAGACCTCCACAGCTTCGTCGGCCTCTGCTCCTACTTCCGCCGCTTTGTCCGCAATTTCGCCACTATCATAAACCCCCTGAACAAGCCCCTTTCAAGCCACGACCTTTCGGCCTGGTCACCAGCCTGTGATGAAGCGTTTACGACACTCCGTCGCCTCCTGACTACTCCACGAATTCTGCGTCACTTCGACCCTCGTTCTCCGACGGATCTCCACACCGATGCCAGCGGCGTCGGCCTCGGTGCAGTACTCGCTCAGCGCAAGCAAGGCTTTGACGAATACGTTGTGGCTTACGCTAGCCGGGCATTCACAAAAGCTGAAGCCAACTATTCTGTCACCGAGAAGGAGTGTTTAGCCATCCTTTGTGCGATCGTCAAATTTCGCCCCTACCTGTACGGGCGCCCTTTTGACGTTGTCACCGATCACCACGCACTCTGCTGGTTGTCCTCTCTGAAAGATCCCTCTGATCGACTGGCGCGCTGGGCTCTGCGACTCCAAGTGTACGACATTCGCGTTATCTATCGTTCCGGCCGCAAACATGCCGATGCTGATGCCCTGTCACGTTCCCCTGTACCGTCTGAGGCAGTGCCTTGTATATCCGCCCTGCCTTCTATGACGTTTGAGTCCGCTGATATGGCTTCCGAGCAACGCAAAGACCCATGGATCACTTGCTTCTTAGATCTCTTATCTGGCCAATCGTCTAGACCTTCCCGCGCTCTCCGTTGTCAGTCCCACCATTTCGCCATCCGAGACGAGCTTCTTTACCGCCGCAACTAACCCCCGGATGGTCGCAAGTGGCTTCTCGTCATTCCGACACATCTGCGCACCTTCATTTGCTCTTCCTACCACGATGATCCGCAGTGTGCCCATGCCGGATTCTTGAAGACCTTCACCCGTCTACGACAGCGGTACTACTGGCGTGGGATGGCCCGTTATGTCCGCCAGTTCGTCCAGTCCTGCACCGCATGCCAGCGACGAAAACATCCACCTCGCCGACCCGCCGCTCCTATGCAGCCGCTGCCTTGCCCAGCGCAGCCCTTAGAGCGTGTTGGCATCGACCTCTACGGCCCTCTTCCCAGCACATCAACCGGCAACCGCTGGATCATCGTTGCCATCGACCACCTTACACGCTACGCTGAAACGTCGCCCTTACCATCCACTACAGCCCACGACATTGCATCCTTCATTCTCCATCGCATCATTCCTCGCCATGGCGCGCCCAAAGAGCTGCTCAGTGATAGAGGTCCGGCCTTCCTCTCCGAAGTTGTAGAAGCTCTCCTTCAGGAATGCAACATCGTTCACCGCACCAGCTCCGCCTACCATCCCCAAATGGCATGGTTGAGCGTTTTAACCGCACCCTCGGCGACATGCTGGCCATGTATGTTGCTTCCGACCATTGTAACTGGGACCGCGTTCTCCCTTTTCTCGCATACGCTAACTCCGCTGCTCAAGCCACCACCAGATTCTCTCCGTACTTTTTCCAGTACGGCCCTGAGCCTTCTTGCACAATGGACACCATTCTACCTTACCGCCCTGATGCTTTCGAATTTACAACTCTTTCTCAAGCCGCAACTTATGCCGAAGAATGCCGACAGCTTGCCCGGTCCTTCACTTCTCACGCCCAGCAGCAGCAGAAAAGCACCCGTGATCCCCCAGCAGCACTTCCTCCCGCTTACCTTCCCGACTCTTTGGTCTGGCTCTGGGTATGCTCCTCAGGTCCCGGCCTTTCCTCCAAACTTGTTAGCAAGTACCAGGGACCCTACCGTATTCTTCAGCAGACATCCCCCGTCAATTACCTAATCGAACCCCTTACGCCGTCCCTTGATCATCGTCGCCGAGGCCGCGCCATTGTCCACACGATCCGCCTCAAACCATACTACGACCCCGCCGTCGTCACATCGCCCTAGGCCGCCAGGATGGCGCCCTTTTGACCGGGGGAATTGTAAGACTGGCCTTCGGCTTTGGAATCTTCAGAGGCTGGCGCTTAACGAAGACGATGAGAAGCGCCGAACGCTCCGTCCCTCGCGCGTACTCTGTACTGACGGCTGCCTCCGGTCTATGCCTGGACTGTACCGCTGGTTGTTCGCGACGCTGTGCTTTGCAAGACGTTCCTTATTACAAATGCATTTTCCGTGTTCTCTTTTGGGAAGCCTTCAACTTAGTACGCGAGCCGAGTGATCCTTGGGAAAGCGGACTTGCTCGTGGCGCCCACTTTCCGATTGTTGAGGAAACAGAAATCAATGGACCTCTGCTTTATTATTTACGCTTGGAAGCATGCTGTTCGTATGTTATGAGTGTGGTCTCTTTTCAGCAGTCAAGTGCTCCCGTATGTGAAAAGCGGCACGTGCCGTGCATGCCTTCGCCGATGTGCGCCGTGAAAGCCGCGGCGTTTTGTAGCTATATACCAAGTTATTGTCCGCTATTCATCGCTAGATAATTAAACTCAAATTATCAAAAGGTGCACTACAGCAACCTTCAGACACGAAAGGAGCAGAGAAAGTTGCCGAGTGCAACGACTTCCGCGCTGCATGTACGCGTTTGTAAGTCGAACATACATTTCCTTCGACTCATAGAACCTATAGCGAAGAAAAACTGCATTACTGTTATCGCTTTTGCGGTACCAGTCATCATATATGGGGGACGACTGCTACTTCGATCGCCCGCGAAAGTACAGGGGGGAATGAGACCTCGCTGCGCGTATTGCAGCAACGAGAGCAGACGACGTTGCTCCGTGCATGTGCTAGTGACGTCACGAGAGCTTTAATATGGCGGTCGCTGCCGGTGGGAGGAGTCTCCCGGTCTCAATTTCGATCGCATTTTTTGGAAAATACAGCGTGTCCAGGCCAGCCAAATTTCGGAAGTTGAATCATAAGCTCTTGCATTAGTTACTGAAGCAGAAAACTGCAATATGAAGAACGACCATGTCATGGCCCCTTTAACTCTCCTACTTTCAGCCCGCGGCAGCAAGCGTGGCTCGGCTTGAGCCAGTAGGCATGCCCGTGCACTTTCCTTTTCTTTCTTCCTATCAGCGACAGCAGCAGAAACTGTGTGCGCTAGCGACCGATTTGAGGAAGGAGGCGGCGCAGCGCTCTCGAGCTGACCTGGCTACTCGCCCGTGGGGAAGGAGGAAAGCGTCCGCTTTCCTGCGTCTCCATGGCGTGCCTCGCCGGCCAGGGGAAGGGTACGGCACTCCGAAACACCCACACCGTTCATCACCGAGTAACTATCGCCCGATTCCGATAACAAGCGTCTCTTGTAAAATAATGGAACATATTTTATACTCATATTGCTAACTTCATAACATCCGTAAATTTTTTAAATCGAAGTCAGCAAGGTTCTGGCAAAAATCGTTGTGACACTCAACTTGCTCTTTTTCTGCACAACTTACATTTAAACCTAGATAGCAACACTCCGACTGACAATATATTTAGTCTCTTCCTGAAGTTATCACGTCTTAACACGCATTCAAGTATTCTATGCTGGATTCGAGGGTTTTTAACTGTCAGCAGTTCGTATATGCCAATTCACACCGTCCTTAACAACCATGCTTTCAGGCATACCCAAAGGTACTGTGCATGGGCCTCTCCTTTTCTTGATATACATTAATTACCTGCCTTATATTTTTCCCACATCTGCCTCTTCGCTGTTGATTGTGTTGTTTATCGAGCAATAACGAACCCTACTGACCATTTCACATTACAAAATGACCTTACTCGCTTACAGGATTAGTGTAACACTTGGCTAATGTCACTAAAAGTGTTTTCAGGCATATCTATGTCTTAGCCTTTTTCATTCTTTGCCTTCTGATAACAAGTAGATAAAGAGCCCACCGCATCAGCACTCCAGCCACCGTAATGCAGTGCATATCCCACAAGCCCATACCACAACTTTTCAGCAGCCATTCTTCCAGCACACAGCAAGACTGGAATGGCCTGCCCACCGAAGTTGCCACCATCATCAACCCAGTAACATTCAAACGGCGCACCAATAACAATTTGAGATTTCTATTGAATTTTTTGGCACGTAACGACCACTCTCTCATGTAATGCCTAAAGATGAGGAGACCCTTGAGGAATCAAGTAAAAATAAATAACAATGCTCAGCACAGTGCCCAATATTTATTTGTGACCATCAAATGTCCTCCTTTCACTTTTGTATGAGTGAACACGCACACCAACCACCCTAACCTAGCAGGGCAGTGCAGCACCGAAACACATCATGCTTACGCACATATCCGCATTTGGCCTAATTACCCAAATCGCCTGACTTTTTTTTTTCTCCCTGGACCTTATTTTGGTGTTGCTGCGGCTTCACAATTAGGCACTGGTCCGTCTAGCCTACACAATTCAGTCCACAGAACAAAGTCATCTCATTGGCAATGTGCAAGCCTGGCACAAGACACTTTTTTGCAACTGATGTGCACGTGTGTTCCATGTTGCAACCAGCCCTGGCAATCCTTAATGGAGTAGTACCTCAAGTGCAAGGTGACTACTCTTAGGCTTGTGTGACTGGCTTGCAAGCATGCATGGAAGACTTAGTAACCACCACCTTATGCGTTAAATGCCACTCTGAACAAATTGTGAGACAGCGTCAGCAAAGACGAAGGAACTAATCTGAAGTTCCCTGCACTGTGCCCACAGTGTATGCAAGCAGCTTTCTCTTTTGTTCCAAGGCAGCTGATTTTTGGCAATTTCAGCCTTTCACTCAATAAAAATTCAGCAGACACACTTAACTGCTTATGTGTGGTGGTGGTGAAAATATAAGAGCCTTCGAGTACACACACGAGCGTGCACACATGTACGCCGCTGGCTGTTCTCGTAGTGGACAAGTAATGCTTTCGCATTAAAACTTGGAACTACTAGCCTGGGTCTTCCATGCAGCCAATCTGCTGTAAAAAGCAACATTAGGCTGGTGTGACCACGACTTAAACAGGGGCTTGCAGCAGTTTACTAGAGCTGCATCCAACGAAGCTCACCATGCAGACTAATATGTGGTTGCCATGGCCTCTAAAAAAATACAAGGTGCCACCAGAGAACTGAGCAGTGACTTATGTCTACTAACTGCTTTGTCTACAATGATGATGCAGCACAAACAGTAGTTATGCCTCCAAAAAATATTGCGCACTAAATGTTCCCCTAGCAGCTTTTTCTAGTCCTGCTATCCTTCCATGGCAGGACGAAGGACGACGTCCACAACACAAGCGCCTGTGCTGTGCACCTCGTTCTTTGTACTTCGTCCTGTTCGCGCTACATGTCATGGATCATCGTTACAGACTCGACTAACTTTCCACCCTTCTGTTATCCTTGTTTACTGCTGAATAAGAAGCAATGACAAAGCATTCAAAACAAAAAGTGCCTGGAAAAATTTATTTACAGCAAGCACTGCCAATATAAAGTGTAGTTACAAAAGCCTTGTCACATGTTTCGACACAAGTCTGCAGCTAGAAAGAGAAACGTCGAGAAATTTGCCTGCAAAGTCCCCCAGCTTGCTCGAACTTGCAATGCAGCTTCTTGCCCATCTTCTCTGGAAATTGTGCGGTTCGAAATTTCTTTTTGGGCATTCCATAAATGGACGCCAGCACTCCATCCATGATTTTCAGTGGGAGGGTCCTCCTCCCTGCAAATCTCAGTGGGAGGTGCCTGGTTCCGCTTCCGTCGCTTTCTTCTGTTTCATGCGCATCAGTTCAGCATCCCTGAAATCGCATGAAGACATCGTCAAACAGGTATCCATATGATGCGCTTCAATGACCAGTACCGTACATGCCAAGAACACGAAACATGGAGCAAGAATGTAACGAATGAAATGTGTAACATTATAACGGAGGCTAGACCTTGAGAATAAAAACTGCAGAGACTGAGAATACACTAATGCTGACTCCACAACATGATTCACTTCCCAAACTGACCACATTAATACTGGTTTGCAAGCCCTTTTTTCAAGCTCAAAATTTTCAACATTTCAAGCCCGTGGTGTAAGTATTCACTGATTTGCCCGTATGGCGCCAAAATAGGACATCAGGGCTGATTGGGTGTAAAATACAAAAGGGACTGCTTTGGTTATTGCAATTCAGAACAAAGAAGTGAATGAAAAATTGCTTATATTGCAGTGTGGAGAACTCTAAAGAAGCTTTTTTTTTACTCTGTAAGTGATAGATGGATCTTGCAGCTGCCTCAAAATACGCCAATCTCTTCCGTTAATCTTGTGTTTTGTATGATTTCTCCTTGCTCTTGGCGCTGACAGGTGTGTGTTCCAGCTGATAGTACATCACATCAACAACACACATGTTCAAAATTTGCATGGCCTTCCTGGAATATAACTGTGGACAAGATGAAGCTTTCCACATATCTGTAATGCCCTCTTCTATACAGCTTCGTGAAGCGTTTCATTAACGCTCAGCGCAGAGCCCAGCACAGTGCTCAGCTTGCGCGATGCACACTGCATCTGGCATGCGCTTGTTTTCAAACTAGCAGTTCACTATGGAAGAATTTATACAATGGAAGATAATCTGCCGCGTCTGGATCTCAACCAAATGCTGTACAGCCGACAAGCCACCTCACCCACAGGCTTATGCGGCGCGGATATCTCTTGGCCAGGGAGGAGAAGCTGTATAAGCACACCCAATAAGCGTTCTCAAGAAAGTCTCCAAACGCGCTGCATTGTTCCCTGCGTCGAGGGTATGCCACACGTGCTGAACACGCGGCGGTGCAAGAGTAGCAGAGTGAATGCCCCGGTCGCTTCTTGTAGCTCACTGCCGATGCTCACAGGATGGAGAGAGCAGCAGAAAAAAGAAATAGAAGTGCAAGGTCAGGCATCCATTTATTTGCACTGCCCCTATGCTCTGGTTGTGGATCGCCAACATCCGCATTTTAGTTTGCAGACTTGATTCTAACATTCACCTTCTACGGTAACAAAAATTTCAGTTTTCATGTTCATCAAAAAGCTAATTTTAAGAACATGTCAGCAGACCAAAAAAATCATCACTATAAGTGCATCTGCAAAAAGACTAGCAGAACTTCCCTCTAGAAAGGTTATCCACGATCACTCAATGGCCACGGCTGGCAACCGTTCAGCTCTGATGGGCGTCAAATTCACACATCAAAAAGGTGCTGCAGTGGAGCCTCTAAGCATTCAATAATATTTGCGACACTGATATGAGCTCGGATAGGCGTTTCACAAAACATTTAAAAATCCGAGTGGAAAAGAAGGAATGGTGAGCGAGATGTAAATCTACAAATTTGCTAAACCTCAGCTTCTTCACCACATGCCTATATTCTGCTGCTGCTGCTTCTTGAAGTGCACAGCGCAATGTAAATGCATGAACAGCGATGCCGAAAGCAACAGGAATCCCGGAGGAACTATCCTATTAAAAATTAATAGTATTTTCGTCCGCTGCTGAGGCGCGACTGGAATAATAGCGTAATGTCAATTGACGCCACCTGGGCCGCAAGGGCTAAGAGGCTATGTGATGCCAGTGTCCATCCCCTTCAGAGAGAACTCATTAAAATTCAAGTGCCCCTTTAGTCTGAGTTGGCTGTGTGACAAGGGCATTGTAGCAATTACATTATGACAAAGGGCAAAATAGAAGCAGCAATAGAATGCTTGCTGACCATAACCCACATAGTTACTACAGGTACAACTTTCATATGATACCTGGAGGGTTGGTCCATTCACAGTTTAGATCTCAAATATGGCAGGTGCAGCTTGTAGCACACAGTGACTTTGCAGCCTCTACAGATGGCCAGGTGTGAAAGCCAGCACTATTCAAACAACCATCTGCCCCATCAGCATCTGCGCATGAACCCCGCTGACAACCCGTAAAATCTTGTGTTTTCGCAGGTAGCAATAGGTTGCATGTCTGATCAGCTGCCAGATTGGCAAGTTAATGGGAGGATCTGTAGCAAGGCTAAAATGGAGACAAGAAGCTTCACCATTCACCACTGGCAAGAAACACCATTAAGAGGATGCTGTGCATGGTTTTGCTCATTTGACTTTACTGTTCCTAGCACATGCCACAACGTTTGCCTCCCAGAGGCAGCAACAGAGATTGAGGTGCACGCTTATCTCAACATATCTAAGACAAGCATCTCTAAGTCGAGGAATCCAATGACTCCGAGACATTTCCTTTAATTGTTTGAGGAAAAAGTCAACTTTTTTATTTTTAGTCATATTGTATTGTAATGGGCCCCCGAACTGATCAATCAATTTTGTTCACTGCAGTGAGCACTGCCAGCCGGGTACCTTATAGAGCCCCAGTGGTGAGACTACAAATGAAATCGACTTCATACTATGCGCTCAACCTGGCATCGTTCAGGATGTGGCTGTCCTCTTAAAGGTGCGTTGTAGCAACCACAGAATGGTAAGGCCTCGAATTAGCTTAGACTTAAAGGGAACGGAAGATTTGGTTTAGGGGGTTTAACGTCCCAAAACGACTCGGGCTATGAGAGATGCCGTAGTGAAGGGCTCCGGAAATTTCAACCACCTGGATTTCTTTAACGTGTACTGACATCGCACAGTATACTGGCCTCTACAATTTCACCTCAATCGAAATTCGAACCACGGCAGGGATCGAATCAGTGTCTTTCGGGTCAGCAGCCGAGCGCCATAACCATTGAGCCACCGTGGCATGCTGGGGAACGGAAGAAGCTAGTGAAGAGGAAGTCCATTAACGAGCTAGCGGTAAGAGGAAAAATAGAAGAATTCAGGATATCGCCGCAGAACAGATATTCGGCCTTAACTGAGGAAGACATCTTAATGTTCATACAATGAACGATAATCTGACAGCTATCATTACGGGGTGCGTAGTAGAAGGCGGAAGGTCGGCTCGACACGACATCGGCAAGCTATCTCAGGAGATGAAAGATCTGATTAAGAAACGTCAAAGCATGAGGGCGCCTAACCCTACAGACAGAATAGAACTAGCAGAGCTATCGAAGTTAATAAATAAGCGCAAGGCAGCCGACATAAGGAAGTTTAATCTGGAGAGAATCGAGCACGCTCTAAAGAACAGAGGTAGCTTAAAAGTGGTGAAGAGGAACCTAGACATAGGTAAAAACCAGATGTATGTGTTAAGAGGCAAGGAGGGCAATGTCATAAGCAATACAGTAGCCAATGTAATCAGAATGTTAATGATAGAGACAGTAGCACAGCAATGAGTCATCCCACCAGTAACGAAAGAGGAAGTAAAGAAAGCATTAGGAGCAATGCAAGGGGGGAAAGCAGCTGATGAGGATCGGGTAACAGCAAATCTGTTAATGGAAGGGAGACTGTGCTAGAAAAACTAGCCACCTTGTATATGCAGTGCCTTATGACCTTGACCGTACCAGAGGCTTGGAAGAACGCGAACGAAATATAAAATTCAGAAGAAAGGAGATGCCAAGGACTTGAAAAATTACAAACTGATCAGCTTGCTGTCCATTGCCTACAAGGTATTTACTAAGGTAATCGCTAATACTATCAGGGCAACCTTAGACTTTAATCAACCAAATAATCACACAGGCTTTCGTAAAGGATATCCCACAATAGATCATATTCACACTATCAATCAGGTGATAGAGAAATGCGCAGAATATAACTAACCCCTATACAGAGTGTCCCAGTTAACTTTAGCCAAGGTTTAAAAATATGCCGCGGCACACTAAGACGACGCAACCAAGTGCAAGTTGCTGGCGGTTGCATGGAGCAATTCATACTATTTTTTGTACTGTGCTTAATTGCACAATTATTTGAGATTAATTAACCAACTTCGCAAGCAACCAAGATGGGCGAAAAGTCCAATGAGAGTAGTAGTAAAAGACTTTTATTCGACCATAATTTATAGGCCGAGCATGTCGACCGCCTGGGCGACCAGAAGCCGCTGTTCTTCTTCCCCTTCAGCGCCAAGCCAGTCGAGCCAGGTGGTGATGGATAGAAAGGGTGGGGGGAAGGAACCCGACTGCTGAGCAGCCGGGCAATAGAAGAGGCAATGGGCCAGGTCCGCATAGATACAGGGGCAGTTGGGACAGGAAGGGTCCGATCGATAGCGATAGAGGAAGAGGCGGGACGGGGTGATAACTGCATTCATCTGAATGTGCCGAAGAAGGCGAGACTCCGGCACCGTGAGTGATGGATGAGGGGGAGGGTAAAGGCATTTGTCGAGGCGGAGCTCAAGGTAGACCTCTTTTATGGTGCGGCGAAGGGTGAGTCTCCCACCGTCCTCCGAGGGCTTGGGCCAGGGGATCAACGGTGCCCGGAAAAGTGTGTCGCGGGCGAGCTGATGGGCCAGCTCATTGCCGTCAATCCCTGAATGCCCAGGGACCCAGCGGAGGAAAACGATGGAAGGCTGCAGTGCGGAGACCGCTCGTTCAACCTCCTGTTGGAAAGAAGGGGTCAGGGTGCGTTTCTGTATGTGGTGTATAGCGGCTTGTGAGTCCGAATAGACTGTGTACTCTTGGAGAGAGGGAAGGAGGGCAAATGACTGGAGGGCATGCGCAATGGCGAGGACCTCGAGGGACAATGCGTCTGGAGGGTGTAGATACGGCCCGCTGGTGTGGGTTTCAGGAGCAGGGAGGTGTGGATGGTACAGGGCGTAGCCGCAGGAACCTCGAGGAGCCACGAAGGAGGCATCGTGTGTAAGCTACACCCTGGGTATCAAAGAGAGGGGAATGGTGCTGTGCGGCCGCATGACGACGTCCGGCGTGCAGGACGGGGGACATGTTGGTCGGGAGGGGAAGGATACGAAGATTGGGAGCGGGGCTGGGAATAGGAGAGGTAAACGGGGAAATTGGAATGGGCGAGATACCCACTTGAGTCAATAACCACTGACCCTGACGGGTAAGGAAAAGCCGGGCAAGCTGCGAGTCACGATGGAGACTGAGAAGAGAACGAAGAGGATGGAAGAGGCCTGTGGCAAAGAGCTTAGTGGTAGAGGTAGTGATAGGGAGGTTGAGAGCTGCCTTGTAGAGGCCCACAATGGAAAGTTGTAGAACGTTCCGCGAAACATCCAAATGAACAGTTTCTAAATGTCCACCTATTACGTATCGGCTTTTTTCGCTCTCTTCGTTCCTTGCGAAGTTGGTTACTTAATCTCGACTAATTATGCAATTAAGCACAACACAAAAAATAGTGTGAGTTGCTCTATACAATAGCCAGCAACATGCATTTGGTCGAGCCGTCTTAGAGTGCCGCGGCATATTTAAAAACCCTGGCTAAAGTTAGCTGGGACACACTGTATATAGCCTTCATTGATTACGAGAAAGCATTTGACTCGGTGGAAACCTCAGCAGTCAAGCAGGCATTGCGGAATCAGTGTGTAGATGAACCTTGCCGGGACCCTCTGTACATATATAACCTTCACTGATTACGAGAAAGCGTTCGACTCACTGGAAACCTCAGCAGTCATACAGGCATTGCGGAATAAGGGTGTAGATGAACCTTATGTCAAAATATTGGAAGATACACCAGGAACTGCACAGCTACCAGTGTCACCCATAAAGTCAGCAAAAAAATTCCAATAAGGAAGGGCATCAGGCAAGGAGACAATCTCGCCAATGCTATTCACCAACTTTTTACAGGAGGTATTCTGAGGCCTTAATTGGGAACAGTTGGGGATAAGAGTTAAAGGGGCTCTGAAACGCCTTCCGAGGAGAGCACATCAGTGCACTGTGTTGCCATGAAAACCAGAGCCAAATAATACTCTTCTACACGCAGCAGACGACCCACAATCACGCGTCAAAGTTGGCGAGCCATTCCTGACGACTTGTTCATGCTCGCACCCTCTTCCATCACGAACAGATGCATCTGCGTAGGTAAGGTGAGAGGCGGCCATTGGTTAGATTCTTTCAGACATCAGGCAGCTACGGCGGCCGCGGCCAATAAGCAGATTAGCTCCGGTGGGTCGGGAAGCTCCCCTCCCAAAGAGAGGGGGGGGGGAAAGGAGCGCCTATCTTCCCGCGTGCAAAAAGTGACGAGAGGAGAGGGAAAGACGCGAAGACGCTGAAATTCAAATTTTAACTACAGATAACTCAGCGTCTGCAATGCGCATTTAAAAAATTCTTGCTGGACACTATTCGTGAAGCGGCGTGCTTCAATATCCCAGGTATGCCGTAACTTTATTAGAGCCCCATTCGCAGCTCCTTTAATGGAGAGTACCTAAATAATCTGAAATTCGCTGATGACATTGCCTTGCTGAATCACTCAGGAGATGAACTGCAAATCATGATCACTGAATTAGACAGATAGAGCAGAACGGTGGGTCTAAAAATTAACATGCAGAAAACCAAAGTGATGTTCAACAGTCTAACAAGGGAACAGCCGTTCACAATTGGCAGCGACGTGCTGGAAGTGGTAAAGGAATACATCTACTCAGGGCAGGTAGTGACAGCTGATCCAGATCATGAGCGAGAAATAACTAGAAGGATAAGAATGGGGTGGAGCGCATATGGAAGTTCTCTCGATCATGAATGGCAGTTTATTAATATCCCTCAAGAGAAAAGTGTACAACAGCTGTATCTTACCGGTACTCACCTACGGGGCAGATATGTGGAGCCTAACGAAATGGGTTCTGCTTAAAGACAACACAGTGGGCCATGGAAAGAAAAATGATAGGTGTAATGTTAAGTGACCGGAAGCGGGCAGAGTGGGTGAAGGAACAAACACGTGTTAATGACATCATAGTCTAAATCAAGAGGAAGAAATAGGTTTGGGCAGGGCATGTAATAAGAAGGCAATATAACCGCTGGTCCTTAAGGGTGACGGAGTGGATTCCAAGAAAAGGCAAGGGTAGCAGTGGGTGGCAGAAAGTTAGGTGTGTAGTAGTAAGTGGTTTTCATTAAAATAATAATAAAAAGGAAGGAAAAGGTTTTTGCTAGCCCCAACACCTGCCATCCATAACTGAAGCACATGAGCTGGGGCAGCGTAAATAAAGGATAGCAGGCAGAATGGAGAAATGAAATGAAAGAGGTGAGGGGACAGGAAGAGAGGATAGGGGGAGAGGTTAAGTGGGTGGATGAGATCGGGAAGTTTGTGGTGGGTTCAGCTGGCCAAGGACAGGACCCTAACTGAAGAGACATGGGAGAGGCCTTTGCCCTGCAGTGAGTGTAGTCAGGCTAATGATCATAATGATGTAAGCAAAAAAACCTGCACTAAGCACCAGTGCCTGAGAAGTATGCCAGGATATCGCAGACAAAAATCAGATCTCAAAGAACGCAATTCATATGTAAATTTAGTTACAAAAGGAAAAAACAATAAGTGACACTTAAAAACTAAACAAGGAACGGCTGAGTTTTGGATGCTGTGGGATGTCAGTGCACGTTGAAGACCCCAGGTGGTCGAAATTATTTGGGAGCCCTCCACTACGGGACCTCTTTCACTGCCTCTCCTTCATCCCTTCCCTTACAACATGGTTAGGGGTCCACCAAGATGCCAGACAGATACTGTCTTTCAAATGTATCAAAGCAGTATTTGAACAGAGTTCCACACTAGCAGTGTACCGCCCCTATTAACAGAGATGGCAAGGTCACCTGGAATGCAAGCTTGGAAGTTGTGAACACCTTCGAACATGCTGATCACTTGCCCATTCCAGCCACACATATTCAAGAAGAATGTGCTTTCACTAATGACTTTCAACACGACCTCGCCGTGTGATGCCCAGCGACATGACCAGCTCTGCAGAACCACAGCCATTGTTTCTTTCATGAGTGACAAGTCGTTCCAAAAATGTCTTTATGGAAGGGATGTTTTCCAACTTATTCTCAAGCATTCCCTTAAGATATCCTCAAGGCTCATCACCACTGCTTGCCTTATGCTGCACATGTGCATTACCACACCGGTTAACAAAGATGGCTGTCAAGAGATGATACTTAAGTTATGCTGAAAATGTGCTCGTGAGCTATCAGCTGTTTCAAGTGAATTCATACAAAATATTTGCAAAATCGAAAACAGTGAAGAAAAATACAAACAGAATCACATCTTTTATTTTACCTAGAGGGCATGCAGTAAGTGAAGTCAAATCAACACCGCACCTACCATACCAAGCAACTGTGCAGCACACAGGTGGACACATTGCCTACTACAGCGCATTTTACCCTTCTCTGCTTAATAACTCACTGCCCTGCAACATTGCTCCAACTAGTCCCTTAAAACGCCCTCCATTATCTGTAATTGGTTCTGCAAGAGTGAATTTCGGGACTGCTGGCCTCTAGTGGGCAGCTTACAAACAAGCGGGCCAACATTGACTGTCAAACCTCTTGGATGGAAGAATGTGTAGACCTCAATGATACAACGGTCCCTGGTAGCACAAAACAAGTCTTTCTACTTTAGGTGCAGTTAGCTTTCCTGTAGTGAACAGTCGCAATCACTAGTGGCCGGACGCACAACGAACCAAACCATCGCTCAGATATTCAGGCTGGTGCATTGTCCACAGTAAACTCGACACCACGACTTAAAAGGCGCGCTCAAAAGGGGCCACGTGACTGCTGATTCAATGGAGCGCCGTGCGATCTTTACTCAAGAAATGATGAAAGCTCAGCCTACTCGCCACGATGTGTGCGAGAATAAATTAAGCTCTGAGTGCATCTAACCTACCACTAAAAACCGGCGCAAAAGGCACCGCCTTCGCCAGCACCATGGGAGTGGCATGACCAAGTTTTGGCTGTTACCTGTGACGCCGCTCTTCAAGGCTTAGACCTTTGTTGCCGTTTTTATCGTTCGCGCCTTTCTTTTTAGCAATTTCCTGCTGTTTCTTGGCGTTCTTGGCGCGGGCCAGTTCACGTTGGTTTCCACCTGCGAAAAGCGGTACAGCGTCTTGTAAATAACATGAATAGCTTCTGCGGTGATGCCAGGCAGCAAATACAAGTGAACAGCAGCATTTTAGAAGCGGCGCGACTGACCCCGTTCATACACACACGCTTGCGCTTCTCTGCCCTGCCGAACCCACGCGCACGAGCACAAGTTTTCGCCCACCTAGAAAACAAACAGCGCTACGGCGTAGTCATGACTTTTTTTAGAAACCATAGGATGTCACGAACAGGAAGCAAATTCCAGATGAGAGAGAGTTGCTTTTTTACGTGACACGCAAATGAGAACGGAGAAAATTTTCGCTTAGGCCTAGGTCCTGGAACAGCGAACTTACGTGTCATAGTGGTGCTTTCCGAGAGCGGTGATGTGCGATACAAGGAGAACCTCCAGCGGAGAACTCCTCTCGCTGTGAAACGGCCAAGTGAAGTTCGGTTGGGGTGTTCTCACCAGGACAGAAAACTACGACCGCAGTCGTACAACGTAGCGACGACGCGCCAGCAATGCCAAGCGAACGCCGTATCGTTGCCCCGTTGCCACCACAGCTTCTCGTGGAGACGGCACGAGACAGTGGCGCTGGCCGCGGCAGCGATGGAAGATGTCGGCGCTTCCTGACGGCCGAATGCAAGTTGATTTACTGCCTGCTGTTGCTGAAAATAAAATTCATCATCATAATCAGCCTGACTAGCAAAGACCTCTCCCATCTCTCTCCAATTAACTCTGTCCATTGCCAGCTGCGCCCATCGCATGCCCGCAAACTTCTTAATCTCTACCCCTGCTACCCTTGCCTTCCCTTGTAATCCACTCCGTTGAAAAATTAGCTGCGGTTTAGCTATTGTGTATCGGGCAACTAGACGCGGCTTGGCGTCTGTAACATTGAGTGCGTTCCGGACACTGGATAGGCAGCGCATACACTGGCAGGCATAGAGTCTAATAACTAGAGGGAAAGCTGGCGCCCCGCCTATGGGAGTTTGCATGGAGCTTTTTCGAAACGCATCATGGGCAAAGAGCTACCGACTGCAGAACTACAACTTTTGGCCAAAAAATACTGAAAAGAAACAAACGTTGTTCGATAATCAAGAATGTCCTATCATTCAATATCCTGTCTATGAATCGCAACAAACGAGCAGAAAACCATGTAAATGCAAATTTCGCTCAAAATGAGCGATGGCTTGCTCTCCAAGCATTGCAGACCACAAAAGCCAATATTTCGTGCTTAATACGCGCATTTTTAAAGAAATATGTTTTTGAAAAAAAAATGCTGTCGCTTCAACATTTTAAAAGGTTTTTCCACAGCATTTCGGAAAACAAACTATTTATTGACGTCGTGTGCCGTTAGTTTTCGCTACTATGGCTTTTGCGCACTACTTTTACGCCGAGGTCGTCTGCGCGGGGAGCGCGCCTTGGATACGGAATGGGATAACGCACTCTGTGTTCCTGAAAAAAACCTGTTTCGCACAAAATAGCTCATCGCCCCATGATGCTTTGCGCGCCCATGGAGGTGCAGGTGCCGCACCGCCAGTTTTCCCTCTAGTTAATTGACCATTTGCGGAAAAGCGAGCGCCGCCTGTCGTGCAAACAGAGAAGCTCCGCCGGCACTTTTGGTTGGAAAGGAGCTCTCGAGCAAGCATGCGCAAAGCAGCGTTCAGCCGTTCACGTGCGCTTGTTTCGGTGTTTTAGTGTTGTTTATTTGCCGGAAACGTGTGTCTGCTATCGAAATAGTATGATGGAAGAGGAGAACATCCCATTTCGGTTTTTAGAAACGGAGTGGGGCGAAGAGTTTGCGCGTTGTAGCCTGAAAAACGACCGTGTGGCAACACCTGCACTCTCAACGGAACGCCGAATGACCAAGTGAAAATGTCCGTGAACGTGCGCCTATGCGCGGGCGAGTGTGACAGTATAATGGGATGCACTTTCCTAATGCGCACATGCGTATACGTTCGCGCTTCCTTGATAGGGCAGGAGTTTCTGCTAACTTAACACAACACCTTTTGCCTCAGGGCACACTTAGCTGATTATTAAAGGACCCGTTGTACTATATCCATCCCGGCTCGTGCTGATACGGCAGAGCGTTGCTTTGCGTGCTAACGGGCCGCGGGAGCGCTAGAATGCGCGGATATAGGCGAAGTTGCGCTCGGCCGTGCTCCCGCTGTTCAGGTAGCACGTTGTAGCATTTATGGTGAATGTTCATACCAGTATATATCCGGTTTTCCTGCGTCGGTGGAAAAACTCTTCTAGAACGACCGAGCAGTGTGTACTTGGCAGTAAGCGCGAAATAAAGCAGCAACACCCGTTTCGAAACGTGCGGAATGTACGCATTACTGGCCCCATCAACGGGTTCGTCTTTTGCGCCTTGTATCTCGTCGCGGCCTTTATTATACGTACAAGTCTCGCTGTTGCAAAACGCGTGGTTAGCTTAAATAAAACGCGTTGCAGTTACATGTCAGTTATGTGGCAGTTACAGCTCACATCAGTCGTCTCACTACAGCGCAGGAATGCACGGCCGGCTTATGTTTTCCAACCAAAAACCAAACCGCCCACAGAGGGCGCTGCCTGCGCCTTCACCACGCATGCGCAGAAACTTTTCCGCAAATGGCAATTGTAAGAAACTCTATGCTGGCAGGTGATCGCGAGGTCTTGCACCATGGAGTTCCTTACCCTAGAGGTATACTAGAGGGAAAGCTCTCGGATTTTGAAGCGAAAAGCTTCACTACGCGGGTCAGAGCCGAGCTTCGCGTGAGCCGAACTGGTGATGCGCATGCGCGAAAACGAGTGACGTCACGCGCCGCGCAGGTGGGCGCTCCTCGCCGCTACCGACTCCGTCGCCTGACCTTTCGGCGCAGCCGCGCGCTAATGCACATGTGCGTCATGCAAGGAGGCATTATATAGCCTCCTTGCATGCGCAAGGAGGCTATATAATGCGCTTGCCAGAGAATAGGCGTGCGCACTCCACATGGAAGGGAAGAAGAGAGCGGCTGCTGCTTGACTACGCAGAAAAGCTGAGAAATTAAATTCGTCCAATCCAGAAGTACTCGCTTGGGAGTCGGCTGCACAACAGCGAAAAAATGATAAAGTCCAAGATAAACGTGCAGCCGAAACGCCTGAACAACGGGAAATACGCCTTGCTACCAAGCATAACTAAGCTTTTCACTTGTATATCCAGGCTTAACCAGAGCTAAGCCACTGCCTAATCTTTTCGCTTCATCTGCTATGGATGCCCGAGGCATGCTGGGAAGACAGCAAACTGGACTTATATCTAGTGGCTTGTTGACTGTGCTAAATGGAGGAAGGATGCTGTGCTACGTACGGATTGGACTTTTTTTTTGTTGTTCAGTTTCGCTTTCACTACTGCAGTTTCACTGGTTTTGTGCGCTTTGTGGTTGTGTACTGCATGCGGCCACCCGCCACGGTGGCTCAGTGGTTAGAGCGCTCGGCTACTGATCCGGAGTTCCCGGGTTCGAGCACGACCACGGCGGCTGCATTTTGATGGAGGCGAAACGCTAAGGCGCCCATGTGCTGTGCGATGTCAGTGCACGTTAAAGATCCCCAGGTGGCCGAAATTATTCCGGAGCTCTCCACTACGGCACCTCTTTCTTACAATAATGAGTTTGTTTTGACAATGGTCTTGAGCGGTGTCCAAGTACGAGTATTGGATCTGTGTTGAAAATGACGTGTAAGAGAGTCTGCATGAACGCATTGGAGTCAAGCGGCAACTATGAATACTTTTCGTGAAATGGGAAATGGAGTGTTTTTGAAAAGGTCGAGAGTTACTCACGGAAAGGGAAATGGCTGGAATAGGCTGCAAGTACAGACTTGCCCCGCGTAAAAATGATGCTGCAGGGAGTGGCCATTATCAATCCACTTACAAAACCTCCTAAGCTCACTATGCATGACCGATCTGTGGACATTGCCTGCCGTTCAGTATGTTTTCTGCACTGATATATAACCCCCGTCTGAAGGAGGCTTTATAAACCAGCATGTTGTTCCTGCTTGAGGCCGGTGTGTGCGCAGACCACATGCACATCCTCGTGGTACATGGTGTTAACATATTGCACCTATTGCACATATTCTCCAATGTCATCCGCGGAATAGTGCATATATGTAACTAATTTGTGAGCCTTTTGTAGCACATGCCCTTCTGAAACGGTCGGACGTCACTGGGAAAAAGCCCTATACAGAAGTTCTTAGAGGAAATTGTAGTATTAGGAGCAATAGATTCATCATGCTGTCCAGCTATCAGCATGAGCAGAACTGCTGAAACTGGAGCATGCAAACAGAAGTTATTCCACTTACTGTATTGAAAACACAAAACATTAACAAAATCGCATTTTACAGGCCCATTTCACTCGCCCAGTGCCAAAGAATGGGTGCCATAAATCAGAGCCATGCCTCGCACATATGCAGCGGAAGCTTGTATGCAGTTGTCGACTTGCCAGGGCAACCCCCAGTAGCTCAATTGCCCGCGGCGTAGTTCCGCATACACAATACTGACAGGAGCTTTTTCATGACCATAAAAATAAAGCGTCGTCTTGGACTCCGAGGAGACTTCTCTTTCCTGTTCTAAGAGCACCATGCCAGCACCCTTCGACCTGTTTATGAAAAGCTCCTTGCCCCCCCCCCCCCCCCCCCACCAGTTTCCCGTCTGTCCTCTTCTCCTCACATTCTTGGCTATGATGTCCATCAGATGATTTTTCCTTCTCTGCCTTCTCGGTATTGGCAGTTTGAACAGCAGCACTCGCTTGCACGATACCTTTAGACATTACGAAAACTGTTGCCCTAGCTTGATTCTTATTAGCTTTTATTCACTTGTACTGCTTTGCTTTTGTAGTTTTTTTTCAAGCGAAAAGGTGACAATACTCAGAGACATTGTTTTAGATCCCTTTCCCGAGTATATAAGAATTGAGTTCAAACTGTACGTCCAACCAATCAAAAAGGGTGCGGACAACTTGGTTGCGACCTCGCATCCACTGCCGAAAATCACCGCATTTCATCACCATCAGCACAAATCAATCATTTCTGGTGCAGACTAAAACATTACTATTTTGGATATCTCCTCAGCGTCAAGGCACCACCATGACTGCTGCTATGCATACAAAAAATAAAAACCACATGCTTGATATTTGGCGTAGGGCTCCTTCAAGTACATGATAGAAACAAGAACCTGTCGCGCTACCGAAAAGCGCGCTTGGTTTTCGCATCACTTCCGGGCTTGAGTCGAGCTTGTGCAGTTCATGAGCTGGGCCAAGTAGGTCAGGTTTGCACGTGGGTCCGGTCCAATAAAAAAATTACAGCCAGAGCAGAGCTCTACAATGCATGCGCACACCTGGGCACAGAAAAAACCTAAGCGTCCACTGTAACACTCGAAATTTCCACCTTACGGTAGTCATTGCCAAGAAGTGGACAGTCGTTGTTTCAGCAGCAAGCGTTGCAACTCTACGTATATGAGCTCGAGCCGTCTGGGAAGCATGACAAGAGACATCTACCTTTCCAGCAGTGGCAATGCGAAATTCGATCAAAGGATCTGACAAAACTTGTAGCAGCTCATTGCATCCGCGAAGCGACTGTGCCCATGCCAACGGTGAACTATAAAAGTGAATAGCAGCGAAAGATAGCCATTCCCGCACCAGCGGAATCCTCTGCTTCGGTTGTCCGAAGACACCGGCACGATGCCTTATGCTGCCTCGAGCGTCCTTGGCAATGAGTACCTGCTTCCCTCAGCTGTCAACATGAAGGGTCTATACTAGGTCCAATTTTATTTAATCTTTACATAAATGACTTGTCTGATATACCTGATTCCCTTCTTCTGATTATGTACGCAGATGATGCTGTATTTTTTGCGTCTACTTTGCTTCCAAATCTAGAATCCACAGTTAATGAATATTTAAAGAAACTTTCAGCATGGTAGCATACAAATAGGCTACAACTAAATATAAATAAAACCAAATATATAATTTTTGCTCCAGTTAATAAACCTGCTGAAACAACCACTACTATATTATTTAATAATATTAAAATAGAACAAATAGCGACGCAGAAATTTTTGGGTGTGTTTTGACACCGATCCATCTTGGAACCCACATGTAGACAAGCTATGTTCAGAATTAAGTAAGGTTGTTGGATGCCTTTGTGGGTTAACTAACTTGATACCTCTCTGGTTTAAGAAAACATTGTACTACACTTTATTTTATTTCCGACTATCATATTGCAGCCTAGTATGGGGTGCCACGAGTAAAAAGAATTATACCTGGTTAACCATATTACAGAAAAAAATTTTAAGAATGTTTGAAAGCTACAGAGGTAGACCTCGAGATTTAAACCTAGTCAGATATACTATTACAAGCTTGCACAATTAATTCATAAAAGAAAAGCTATATGATAACGTTGGGCCTAAGTCACCAAGCCAGTACTGCTTACGAAAAGAAACGCTTAATAGACAGTTTTAGCTGTGCGTACGCAAAGAGTTAGCGTACGCGAGGAGTTTGCGGGGTCGGTAGTGTGCATGCGCAGAACGCAAGCGCAAGCCTTGCGTCTTGCGTACGGTAGCCTTGCGTACGCTAGCCAGCGAAGTTTGCGTTGCGGCGCTTGCGTGGCTTGCGTACGCTAACTTTGACAAGATGGCGGCGCCCTGCTCGCCCGCTTCGGAATAAATACATGTCGCCGCTGGATTCTCCGACGCAATAGCTCGCTAAAATGGTAGGGGTTCGCTTTTATTTCGCCTAATCTTGCCCACACGTAGCGGTATAAGCGATAACTAGCCCCTGTTTTTCAGATAATTTGGCGATCTTCAAGCTCCTAGGCCTAACTATATTCAGTGTGGATGGATGGATGGATGGATACGGCTGAACCCTTTACATCGGGCGGTGGCTCAAGCCACCTAGCCATGTCTTGTGAAATTTTACTCCTGTCTTGCTTTTAGCCACCAATCAGATAACCTTCGCTTGGTTACTTCTAACCTCTTAAAATCCACTTTCCCTTCACTATCCCTAAACCCCAATGCCTTGGGTAAGTCAGCCCCGCTGCCTTCCACTGTAGGGTGAAGCCCTTTACAGAAAAGTATCAAGTGTTCAGCCGTTTCCTCCTCCTCTCCGCACGCAATGCACAAAGTGTCTATCTCCTGGTACCTGACTCTATACTTCTTAGTCCGCAAAACTCCAGTCCTGGCCTCAAACAACAAAGAACTTCCCCTACAATTATCATAGATATTTTCTTTGACAATTTCCTGTTTAAAGGTCCGGTATGTTTCTAGTGCCGATTTCGTCAGCATCCCTGTTTTCCACAAAGCTCTCTCTGTTCCTTTAACCTTTTTCTTAACCGATAATTGCTGATTTGCCCCCTTACTGCTGTCCAGATATTTGCTTGTCAATTTTCTAGTTCGCTTTCTCCATTTCGTGTCAACATTCTTTATATACAGGTATCTGAAAACTTTCCTAGCCCACCGCTTTTCCTCCATCCTTCTCAATCGTTCCTCAAACGCTATCTTACTGCTAGCCTCTCTGCTCTCGAAAGACGCCCATCCCATATCACCCTGTACCCCCTGATTTGGTGTATTGCCATGTGCTCCCAAAGCTAACCTCCCTACTCCCCGTTGCCTAATTTCCAGCCTTGCTTGAACATCTGGCCTCATACACAGGACCGCATTCCCGAAGGTCAGGCTAGGGACCATCACCCCTTTCCAGATCCCTCTTACCACCTCATACCTATTGTAATTCCACAGTGCCCTATTTTTCATGACAGCTGCATTCCTACTAGCTTTATTCATTACATATTTTTCATGCTCTGTCAGATACTCAACACTGTTATTTATCCACACCCCAAGATACTTGTACTCATTCACTACCTTTAGCACGAACTCCTGTATTCTATGCTCGCCGCCCTCTTCATTAAATGTCATGACTGCAGATTTTTCCTTACTATACTTGAAGCCTAATCTATCTCCCTCTGTACTGCATATGTCTAACAACTTCTGCAGGTCTTCCTTGTTGTCAGCCATTATCACTATATCGTCCGCATATATTAGTCCCGGTAATGTCTGTTTAATCAATTCCCCTTGCTTGAAAAAAGATAGGTTGAAACCTAGTCCGCTCCCCTCTAGCTTGGCCTCCAAACCTTGCAGGTACAACATGAACAACAAAGGGGACAGAGGACATCCTTGTCTAAGCCCCCGCTGTATCTCTACAGGCCCTGATACATTTTTTTCCCATTTTATGAGCACTCTGTTACCTCTATATATATCTTTTAAAAGATTAATTACTCCATTTTCCACATCCAATGTGCCCAATATGTCCCACAAATGCTCCTGAGTAACGTTGTCATAGGCTCCCCTAATATCCAGAAATGCTAGCAATAAGGGCCTATGTTCCTTTTCCGCAATTTCTATACACTGTGTCAATGAAAATAGATTGTCCTCCAACCTCCTTTGTTTCCGGAACCCATTCTGTAGTTCCCCTAGCACCCCCTCGTTCTCCACCCAAGCCTGCAGTCTATCCTTTATAATTTGCATCACCACCCTGTAAACCACAGACGTCACTGTTATGGGGCGATAGTTACTTACGTCTGCTTTGTCCCCCTTTCCCTTATATATCATGTTCATTCTACTTAATCGCCATTCATCGGGGACTTTCTCATCCACTATCATTTTGTTCACTACCTGTATTAATGTTTGCTTGGATTTTGGTCCTAACTTCTTTATCAACATAATCGGGATACCATCTGGTCCTGTTGATGTGCCACTAGGAACCTTCTTCTCTGCCTTTTCCCACTCTCCTTGCTCAAGTGAAGCTATTGCTGTAACCGGTCTATCCTCCTTCGATAAATTATGTACCACGTGCTTTGCTGAAAATTTTTCCGTCATCCTTGTTCCTATGTGTTTTATTGCTTCATCCCCTTCTAGTCGAATACCCTCATCTGTAACAATAAACCTTTGTTCTAGCCTAGTTTTATTGCTCATTGCATTTAGATGTTTCCAGAATTTTTGGGCTGCTTTTCTATCCTTTTTATTTACTTTTGACATCCATTGGGCACCCTTTCTTCTAATTTTCTCATTAATCAAATAGGATGCGTCCCTTCTACACTTTATGAAGGTATCCCATTTTCTGTCTACTTCGGGTTTTGGTTCCCCCCTCTTCTTGGAATATCTGTGTTCCCTGGATGCTTCCTTGCGCTTTTCTATTGCCCTCTTAACCTCCTCATCCCACCAACTCTTGGGTTTGCATCTTTTCCCTTTTAGCTTTACTACCACCTTAGCTAGCTCTAGCTCCAGTAATCGAGTTAATTTGGTATAAGTCCATTCTGTTTCACTATCCTCAAAAATTACTTTCTCGATTTGTTTGGCTGCTACTTCCAATTGCTTTTCTGAGTAAAAATTTCCCCCTGATTGTTTATCTTGATTCAGTCCTACATTGCTTTTTCTTCTGAAGCTCAACTTGATGCGCTTGTGGTCACTACCTAGACTTCTGGAACCATCTTCATCTATGCTCATTACCCCTAATCTGTTATACATCCTCTGTGACATTAGTGCATAATCTATCGTCGAGTGCAGACTCCCCGCCTCCCATGTTATGAGCCCTTCACACTTCTCGGTGCTGTTGCATACAACTAAATCATGCCTGTCACACATGTCCTGCAGCATGCTTCCTGTCGAATCCGTGTACCCATCCAGGTCTTCTATGTGTGCATTCATGTCGCCTAATATAATTATCTCGCCCTGTCCTCCTAGCTCATCAATGTCGCTTGCAATACATTCTAACATTTTCCTGTTTTCCTCTTTGGCATTAACCCCTGTCCACAGGTATACAAAGCCAAGGAGTGTTTGCTTGCCTGCCACTGTTCCTTTTAGCCATAAATGTTCCCTGCATCCCAGTCTAACCCTTTGAAAATTCATACTTTTATGAATGAATGCCCCAATTCCACCTCCCTTTCTGCTGCCCTCTGTTCTATTGCAATATTCCCATGCGTAGTCTGGGTTACAGGGTGGTTGCTCCATGTCTCTAAGATGTGTTTCCGCTAAACCATATACCATTAATTCCTCCTGTCTTAACTGTTCTTCTATTTCCTCCTAGCAGCGACACCTGGCGAAGCAGTTTTCAAACTTTTAGCCAGATCTTGCATTTTCTTCGGTTTGCATAGTTTTTCTTCTTGAAACAAAAAAGGCTCCTAATGCACTCACAGTAGTTATCAGTAATCACGGATGAAATTTTCTTCAACCGAGCGTTGATGTGGTTTGACTTCTTGTCACTAGATGGCGCCACGTGCGCCTGAGGGACGCTACGGCACGGTTAGCTAAAACTATACTTCGGAGCGGACAGAGTAACGCACGCAGCGCCGTAGCTCTTTGCGTACGCACAGCTAAAGCTGTCTAATAACCCTTTCCTGCCCATGCACCAACACCACGCATACATACAAACTACGGCACGCAACACGTAAACTACGAAGTCCCCCAATTTTAAAATAACCTGGGAGACAGGATTGATTTCAGGGCACGTATTTCAAAGAAGTCACTAAGAAGATTCCTGCTGGAGAGTGAAATAATAAATACTTAACTTTATAATTTCTCCTTATGTTGCTTTGTAAGAATACAATAATTTAACCTTCTGTTTGAGCGTGTGCTACGTGTATTAGATGTATTTTATATGCTTGTTAGTGTTTTTACAGTTTTCTTTTCTGTTCAGTGTCAATGTTTGCTGTCTCTACAAGATGCATGGTATATGCTTGCAAGTTTTGTGTGAAAATCCACCGTGTCTGCCGTTACTGCTCAATAGTGCAGAAGCCCCTGTCAGGCTACGCCTTTAGCTCATGCTTTATTGCACGTTTGTTACCTCTATACCAAAGCAATAAATAAACTTCAAACATCAACTTCAAAAAAAAATAGCTAAGCGGATACAGTCGTCACGAAACACCCATAACCAACTTCGCTGTCGCGTCCACCTACCACTCACATCGACTCGCCACTCACACCCACTCACCTCTAATCACACTCACTCATCTCCACTCACACTCATGACCATCCATACTCACATCCACTCACGCTCACAACCACTCACTCACAGACATGAGTGTGAGCAAGGCGATATGAGTGCACTCATGAGTGAGTGTGCCAACCTATGGTGGGCGAAAGAAGGTCGCAACGGCCTCTTTCTCTACTGAAGCGGGGTCAAATTTCGCGAGTTCAGTCAGGGGAGGGGGACCCTTCCCTTTGCTGCTGAGGCTACGAAACATGCATCATAAGCCCTGAAGTCCAGGTACTCAGCTAAGGCGGTCACAGGTAGAATGCCAGGCCTCAACCTGAAGTTGAAGCTGGTACTCACGTATTAACTTGGACTAATGCTCGACTTTCATGAGATCAAAATGGCGCTTGGCACGCGAATGGTACCTTTGCACAAGACGATCCGCTTGTCTCCAGAAATTGGCCAAATGTGTGTCCATCAGTTGAGTAGTGTCATCACATGGCACTGTCTTTCGCGCGAGGATGCAAGCTTGTTGTATGACATTTAGGAGACCGTCAACTGTCGTAAAGGATCCAGTGGCATGGGTCCGAAAAGCATCCCAATTAGTGACAAAGGTCGTGGTTTTAACACAGAGACGTTTGCGATTAAGCACCAAGAGTATCAGAAGATGATCGCTGCCGCACGAGCAGGGCTGGCAAGGGTAAGGCCTGGAGATGTGTCTTTCTGTGCTTTGTGCAGTCCAATTTGCACTGGCATGCCATGGATATTGCTATGTCTAAATTGGAGAGCTCAATAGCCTCGCAGAGATGTTTCCCCCGTTGGTTAGGCTGCGACGTATGCCATGCAGGATGGCGAGCACTGAAGTCGCCCCCAATCAAAAGAGGGAGGCTCTGAGCTGCTTGCGTGAGTTCTTGAAAACACAGATATATAGTTTTTCCCATGTATTAGGGCAGTGGAAGTTGTCACTTGGTGAACAAGGGTAACTCCTGGCATTTATGCCGCCAAGAGCATTATGACGTCCTTCTTTCAATACCAAGTCTATTCACACCTCGCATGCTTTTACATCGCATGCTTTTACTCTCTGCCATTCCTTCTTGTAATTGGGGTTCAAGGCCTCTACACAACATGCCTCATTTTCCTGTTTTGCTTACAGGAACAGTTAACATTGTTAATTGCCAGCAACATTTCACCAGAAAATAAGCAGAAAGGAAGACTATCATTTTTGGTACACTATAAAAGTGCACCCTGGAACTTTTCTCTAGACAGTCCTACTACAGTTGTTGGTAAAATCTGTGCTCTAAATTTAACGGAACTTTGTGGATGATTAGACCTCAGTAGTCCCCACGATCTCTTTTGTACAGGGGTTCTCAAACTACGTACCGTGGAACCCTAGAGTTCTTTGGATTCACCGAGCATTTACACTCGCACATGTTTCACATCTCACATTTTCCTTTACACACTATTTTGCAACTGATCACCCTCTTATTGCTCATAACAGACTATATCCCATTATAGCCAGCCATTATTAATAGAATTGGGGTGTTTTTTGAGGGGCCATGCCATCTGCAAGCTCTTTGTATTACATGCCATTGGGGTTTTTTTTCCAAGGCTAAAAAGATAGGGAACCCTAGCTTTAGCAGAAGAAGAGTGCTGGTTTTAGCCTTGCAAGTGTTGCCAGCAAATGCTCAGTCCATGCTGCTGACTTCTTTCTTTTTCATTTTTGATCACACCAAATAAATTGGACATTCAAGCTTGCCTGCCCACATTACCGCAGCATCATATCATTCTGTGGTCTTCAAAACGTGCGGCCATGGTATGCATTTCAGTGATAGGCATACAAACTTCACATAAGAAACAACAATTAGTTTGATATTTTACTTGTTTACAATGAAAACACAATCACTGTACCAGAGAAAAATAAAGCGAAGAAAGGCTGTAGTATTTCCGGGAATGGCTTTCTACTTGTGATCGCAGCATTTCTCTACCTGTTGTGACTGCTGCAATGCCTGCAAATACAATATAAAATGAGATTAATAATTAAGCAAGAAAGTCTAGAACACATTGCTCACAAGAAACAGTCGGATCAATCAAGTGGTTGATGAAGCTTGGCATACTTCACACAGTCTTACCTGGTAAGTTCACAGCTTCGACAATCAGTGCACTGCGGTCACTCAGGCAGAGCAAAACTAATGGCCATTTGCTAACACATTGTGTTAGGATATAACGACATAACAGTGTGTACTCTTTCTTACAAATTCATTCTGTGCTAGTGTTCTTAGTATTCCAATACTACGTACACATTCACTCTTACAGGGTTTCAATTCTTGTTTACACATTTCCTCCTGGCTATATATACATAGCCTACTGTTTGCTGCAGATGTCATTTGCCATGAGACCCTTGCAATTAATCTCTTTGTTGACAAAGTGGACTGACATTTGGCAACAAAACGTGTTATACAAGTGAGGAGGTAAACAGCCGCACTAAAATTAGTTGCCTCAATGAAGGGGGACACAGAATGGTGTAAAAAAAAAAATAAAGCTGGGGAAACCAATCTCAACAGTATTAAGTGCGAAGAGGACCAATGAGTACAGAAAGATGACAGAAGGAGGAAGAGAAAGGCACTGCAGACATGCAGATGCAAAGATGGATTCCTGCCACCACCTGACCACCCCTTGCAACAGTGTATCAGTGGGGATAGTTATAACTGTGACTAAGATGGCTAAGTCAACTATGAAGCATGACCTTAACCAAAAATATACAGCCCAAAAGGTTTGCTTCTGAGCTGTATCACAAGGTTCCTGTAGCACCCATGGAAATTAGAAGCTTCAGAGAGAGTTTCTCTCACCTGCAAGAGACTTTGCCATACAGTTAGGAGAGCAGAAAGTTGGGCTAGTTGGTTGAAATGCATACTGAAGAAGTTGGCGCGGAAAAAACGAGGACAAGCGAGACAAACAAAGACGAGCGCTACTCACAACTGAAGGTTTATTCCAGACAATGCTCGAATAAATAGTGAAACCAACAAGAACAAAAACAAACAAACGTCATGAACACCACAAGTTACCCCGTGAATCCCAATGATTTGGTTAGGAACAGATACTCCCTATCAGAGAAGCGGACGGAAGTCTGACTAATGCACTTATCGCCACTGACGCGCATATGAAAGGCTTCCATGAGCTCCCGCGTGAGTTGCTCCCTGTGCCTGAATAGGATGGTCGTTTTTTCAAAAAGCGGTTTACACTGGTTTTTGTTTTCCTTGTCGTTTGTAATGCACGTGTGGCAATGTTTAGGGAGGTTATCAAGAGAATTTCCCCCGAGCAACAGCATGGCCCAGAAACAAACCCAATCGCTTTGTTGTTTTTCACAAGGGCTGTACCTTTCTTGACAAACAAATGAGCAAAACATGGCAGCCATAGAAGGAAAGAAGGGACTATGCTATAATGTATATCCATAATAAAGGAGAAATTAGTACTCCTTGGCATCCACCCAAGCGCAACCAAACAAATCTATTCCACCTTAGGGGATTCCTCTAAACATTTGAACAACATGTATACAGCTGTATAACATTCCATTATGGAGACAAAATGACGCTGTATATATTTTGATGAAGTGAAGATGTTCTTTAGCTCCAGTGATCATTTAGCATGGTAGAAAAAAGATAATTATTACTAGAAAGCAGAAAGGAGGCATTCATGAGTCAGTAAAGTCATAATAAGAAAAAACAAACAAACAAAAACAAATAAGGTTGACTTTTTTTATAAAGACACAAAGTGCTGTGCACTAAATGCTTAGGTTACAGTTGCAGACCCATGAATGCATGTGACCTTGAGACAATATGCAGAGTTCCAAGCTTAAGGAGTCTTGAGATCAATAATGATTTTGAACTGATAACATAATTCCGAGGAAGAGAAACGAGTCATAAAATTATTGCTGCCCCATCTTGGCTTCCATCTTTTCTCAGAGTGACTCATTTCCCCTGAAAGGGCTTGAGTTTTAGCTGCCTGTATGCCTCAAAAACAAATTGTGTCTGTGACCGATTTTCAGTTATATGTTAACCACTTACTCAATTACAGCCCCAATTAAAAATTTCTCACACGAATAGGTAGGAAACGTGGCGATACCTGATAGTAGCCAGTGTGGTAGCCGCTCATATACCAAGCCATAAGCATTGAGGACAGTGCATCGCTCTCTTTGCTGTTCTCCAAAAACAGAGAAGGCAATGGAGGCATGGATAGTGTGCTCTGAAATATGGCCAAAGAAAACATAGAAGACCAAATGCCACTTTTGACAAACTAAAACCGCTATGGTTATGGCACTTCACTCTCCAGTCCAACCAAAAATCACTCGGGAGTCAGTCTGGTTGCACTGATGGTAATTACTGGAGCTGCCTTTTTATCAAACATGGCTATTCCATCCCAAAGAGGCCCAGCAATACCTATTGCCTATGTGTCTTCTTTTTTGTCTTTGCTGCTCATCTATAATGGGCACCTGAAATGTAGGCAATTTCTAGACAGTCATTTGCTACCTATGCTACTAAGATGTTGTTGTTGTTTTTTTGGGTTTAATGGCGCATAAGCAACTCAGGCTATCATAGGCCAAGCTCAAGGTATAAAAAATTTTCTGGAGATTTTTACAAAGATATTTTTACAAAGAATGGAGGGCTGTAAGTACACTTAGCGAGTCTGTGTAAATAATACTGTTCATCATTCATCATTTATTGATCCCTTAAGGACCCTTCACAGGGTATTACATCAGTGGTGGTGGTAATGGGGGGGAGGAATGGGGGGGGGGGGGGGGCGACATACATAGGACAATACAAAAACAAAGCCAAAGAGGTTGAAAAAAAAAAAAACAACAACATCATCACGAGGTTCTCCCTTACTATTTTTCTTATGGCTGCGCAGAACTAGCTGCGGCCACCAGGGGCACGGATGGCCCTGCTGCAGGCTCATTGTGTGTGAGCTGTGCAGGTGCCGAAGGCTGCTGTGATGCTGTTCCCTGCTGCACCACGGCGAAGTAGCTTGGATTTTGCAATGAAAGTCTTTTGCGCGCTTCTCTGAATGATATATTTTCTTTGACCTTCAGTGTAATAATTTCTTTTTCTTTTTTCCAGGCTGGGCAAGACCGTGAGTAAGCCGGATGGCTGCCCTCACAGTTTATGCAAAGGTGAGGTTCAACATCACAGTTTTCAGTGGGGTGGTCGTAGGAAGCATATTTCGCGCAGGTCTGTTTGCCCCGGCAGCTATGCGAAAAATGGCCGTACCTCTGGCATTTGAAGCATCGACGTGGATTTGGTATGTATGGTCCTAGTTTGAGCTTTGTGTAGCCTACTTCGACAGAATCGGGTAGTATGCTAGAGACAAATGTGAGAACAATGTGCTTTGTTGGAGTTTCGATGTTGTCTCGCCTTATTTTGATTCTGTAGACATTTGTTACGTTTTGCTCTTTAAGTCCATCAAGGAGTTCTTCTTCTGTTAGGAATTTCAAGTCATCATCTGAAATTACTCTGCGAACAGTGTTCAATGATCGATGCTGGCTGATTGTCACTGGTATGTCACCAAAGCCTGCTACTCCTGACAACTTCTCATACTGGTGATTATAAAGGACTTCCAACAGGAGATCGCCATTTGCGAGTTTCTTGATTTTGTAGCCTTGTCCAATGCTTTCTTCAGTTAGAGTTCTTATAACGGTAAAGGGTAACACTAGTCGTGCCGTTATGTCCGTGTGCTCACTGTGGACCACGTGGAACCTCGAAAAGTTGTTTGCGTTCTTTTTGAAAAAAATCTGAAGTGACTTCGGTGCGCCCTCGTTTCAAGAGGGCGATCGGTTGCAAGAAAAGATGCAGCCATGCAATACTTGTCTATTCGGTCCATTGGCAACCACCCACCATGGAGCCCAACGAGGGGACGGGACAGGAACTTTTAATGAAGTCCTGCCCTCGCCAGCTGTACGCCGCAACTATAACCAATGGGGCAACTGAGGGTAGCTACTCCACACAGGGTTAACCCTAGTTGCCCATGAAGGAAGGAAAAAAACCGGGAAACGAATGAGGAGACAGGACAGTAGTCAGAAAGAATATAGGAAAGAAACAGATGGAGGAGGACAGGAAAAGGCGACTGCCGATTTCCCCTGGTCGGGTCAGGTTGGAAGTGCCGTCTACAGGAAGCTGGGGCCAAAGTGGTGTGTTGCCTCCGCCGAAGGGCCTTAAAGGTCCAATGCTCGGCATCGGCTCAACCACCAGGAACCCCTTTTCCCCGGACACGGCGATGCCACGCACGGCGAAGTGAGGGTGCTCGGGTCCGTGGTGATGCACTGTTCACCATCATCCCCCTGCGGGGATGTCCCTGCGGATGGTTGGGAACCCGTGGTGTCGCCACTCACCAACGTCTGCAAGTTGCAGACGCCCCCCTGCGGGGTGTGCTACTAAGATGTGTCCTCGTATTCTCTTAATTTGGTGATGGGTTCATAGAAGTTTCCCTCTCCTGTTGTGCAAGAAAAAAAAATCGATGGTGGTCTTTTATTCCATTATGGTGTATGAGGAAGCTGCACATGAGCTGTGAGAACACTGTAGAGGGGGGCTCCTGATTAATTTCGATCAGCTAGGAATTCTGCTCCCTCCAGAATATGCTAGAAAAAAAAAATGGTGTTTGGTACGTAGGTATTTGGTGCACAAAACACACCAAATATTTCACATTTGTTCAAAACTACTATGTATAAAAAGATGAAGCTCAACACAAATCATACATGAGTTGAGTCCGGAAAGGGTAGTTGGAGACTGTCTGCTCTGCTCCATGGTGGTTCATCGGGAAGCTGCAAGTCAAGGAACATGGTAATAACATATCACAACCTGCAATCAAAGCAGCACAGAAAGAAGCAGCTGGTACAAATAATGCACAAAGAAATGCGGTGCCCTTTTGTTTGCTTGTACAAAAGAATGGACTTCTCATCTGTCATTTCTATTGGTATTTACCCTCCTAACGAAATCATCATGAGCACGTGAGCAATGAGTTTCTTCAAAACACTTGTTACGGGCACTTACAAGACACACAGTATTCACTGGAGAAGCAAGGCTAGTTGCCATTAGCTGTATTCATTCAGAATGTGCCGAAACCTGAACACTTAAAGCTTGAGAACCTCGGGCATGTCTTCTGTACTGCAAAGCAGCTATCAGCAACAGACCATAGCATATTCTAGAGGGTGCAGAATTCCAGGCATGCCCTGCACCAGCCAGATGTGGAACATTACCTTTACTCTAGTATTAAACCTTTGGTAGCCTCTCACAAGAGCTGATTCAGCAGTATCGTTAACTGTGATTTGAGCATCTTGAAAAAGTAACCGTGAAAATGTTCAGCTGTTCTGCAGAAAGCATAGTAACAATAGCTAACAGCAGCAATGAATGATTATACTGCACAAAAGTAAAAAAAAACCTATCACTTGCATCAATCAAAACTGTTCCATATTTTGGCTGTTAATGCAGGTGCATTGAGCATCCTTAAGGATACCTGACGGAAATGAGGTATATCAGAAAAGCTTCAAAACCAAATGAACTGCCTGCCAGGCGGACTCACACAATTTCAGTAAGTGAAAAAATAAAAAACAAAGTTAAAGTGATATAAAGCTGCAAAGGAACAACAAAAATTTCATATGCTTAAAGGCACAAGGTAAGGAAAAATTAAAAAAAATCGTTTTTTTTTTTTGCAATTTGAGAAGTCTTTCAGCACATGTTTCATGGTCGCACTTTTCTTAGAAATTCATATTTTGGCCTGAAAAACACTTTTTCTGAAACCAAGTAGTGAGAGACCACGCCCCCTTTTTCGGATACCCTCCGCTTTTATCCCCAATTTTTACAGCCAAAAAATTCCACCACCAGATTTCAAAGCTTGGCTGGAATCAGCTAAGTAGAAAAAATGATCTTGCAACTACTGTATACCTCTTTTCTCTTTTAGCCAAGACAATCCTGAGATGCTCCGCACATTTTTTCATGCATTTTTGCAACCATCAAGCATCTGCGTTCACACGCTTTTCCTTTCTAGAAGTATTATGCTTTGTGCCTGTGTTCGTTGGTGTTGATGAGATGCCCAGGGCAAAGAACGTCTTCAACAAGTGTGAATTTCACAGCAACCATTACACTCGTCGCGAAAAAGCAAATGGATGCACGCACCATACTGAGACGCCAAACGCAGAACCCGTCAGTTCCTCCACATCAAGCTTTCAAGTTTTTGTGTGTGCATCCAGGAAGAGGATGTGCTTCAGAGCAGCAGCGAGTATGCTCTAATGTACATGGACGTATTTGTGGTGTAATTACACAGGGTTGTGCGTAGAGGCTGTGCGGTGGAAGTGTTGAACTCGTTGAAATTGCGACAAAGGGGGGTAGGTGTACCAAAGAATGCGTTTGTTAGTCTTCAGACCCTAGGGATGACAGCACTGGATGCTGTCTTTATATTCAATTCTTTTTATTCCAAGCTAACGTTTTGAAGTCGTGTGGAGTGAATTCTGGGCGCAACACCATCAAGTGGCTGAGGGAAGCTCACCACGAGCTAATGTACTTTGCAGACAGAGCTGCACGACAGCTCACAAAAGAGGCCCAGCAGGCAAAGTGACAAGCTGAAAAGCGAAAACATGAATCGACACTGAGGGCTAATAAACCGGTTACTGTGATGGTGTTTGCGTGAATAAAAAATTGCTTTTAGCCACTTTTTTTATTTACTCTAGGCTCAATTATCTCAAAACAATGTTATCTATTACAAAGGTACCATTATTTCCTATACCTTTCAGGATAGATGGCCGATTTTTTTTTCAATCATCTACGTCAAGTGTTGGCAAATACTGTAAAAGGGTGAAAGAATTGCATGTAGAAGTTTTTTCGTTATGAATTTTTATAAATACAGAAAGAAAGCCAAAATTTATGTACTAGACGTGACAATTTGATTAAAAACCTAATTTTCAACCGGTTTCGATAAGCCTAATACAGTAGAAAGTGCGCAACATTTGGAACAAAATGATATATGCATTACCTGGGTACTGCTATTAGTGAGCAACAACGTCCCTTTCAGATAATGCTATGACATACTGCTGCTATTTCCAATGGGCCTTGTACCAAACTTCCACAAAACTATATTTTCAAAGCTATTCAACAGGATACTTACATTGGGAATGCTTGTGTGATACTGATATGAGCCAGAAGTCATGCTGCTTGTATGGACACTCTGAAAAGAAGTTAAGAACGTAAGCATATCACTTTTCAGCCCAACTTAAATGGAAGCCCCATAGTCATTAACACAGTGATCTATCAAGTACAGATTTCATTCTTGTTAGTTATTACATTGTTTATGCCCCGAGAGCTGATAATTGGAGAAGTTGGCGCAAATGCTGCTGTGGGCAGCTTGGCAGTGGAGAAAGGTCTCACAAGAAGACGTGCAATACAACTTGGCATGGCCAAGCATCTGGTAGTGAAGCAAAACACCAAGTAGAACAAGTCTGCCACATGAATTTATGGCAACCTCTCCGAATATGACCATATTTAAGCGATAGAGCCAGGTACTGAACAGCTCTCAAATAACTGATACAGGTAATAAACCAACAGGTTTCAATCTCATGACAGGCGGTTTCTGACAAACAATACCACGAGGCCCAAGATGTTCACCTAGCATGTGATGCAAAATATAATTTCAAACTGCTAATTACTTGCCAGCAGGCATAGGCTTCCATTTGCAGACTACCACAATAATAAACTCTAACACATCTCCAACCAAAACCTTCAATTTGAAACCCGTTTCGGAGCCGGCTCGGCTCCTTCTTGAGGGGTCACTGGGAGCAGTACCTTTAGTCTTTAAGTAAGCATGGAGGGGCGCATGAGGTCAAAGAACGAAAGCTGTGATGTGAAAGGTGCGGGAGAGGGGGTGTAGAGGGTGGGGTTAAGGCTGTGGGTCATGTTGTTGGACTGTGGGGAGGCGGCCAATGGTGACTTTTCTGCTTTGAGCTGCAGAGAGAAGTCCCTGTGCATATACTGCGGGCAGGTTTCTCTTTGCGCGTTTGATGTTGTTCGATGTAGTCTGAATGTGCCAGGGTTCAAGTAAAAGCCATTTTTGGTAATTTGTTTAGGTACCGAGGATGCTGGTCTCGTAGAAGTTAATTCTCTGGTCCAAGTCTTCGGAATGTTCGGCTACAGGACTGCGTTCTCTTACGAAGTTGCGGACGTCATTTTTAGTTTTCCGAATTCTTTTTTTTTTAATTTTTTGTTTCACTGATGTTGCTTGCGTCGCAGTCGGCACAAGGAATTGTGTAGATAATGCCTTGGGCTCTTACTCTCTGTGGCTAGTCTTTACCAGGTAGGCAAAGCGCAACAGTGTTTGTAGGCTTGTGCGCAACCTGGGGACCCCCATTTATTTAGGATTCGGGCGACGGTTTTGCTGGCACCTCGGACATAAGGCATAGTGATGTATTTTGGTGGTGGCGTTGGTTGTTATGCATTCCTGAAATTCCTGAAACTTATGGTGTACACACAGCTCCTGCATCGTGTAAACTGATGACTTCAACCACCCGAGCTAACACTGCACTCGGTTTCAACATGCTTGTCTCAACAATCTCTCTTGGGCATCACTCTTTCATTAACAGATCTACATGTCGTTTTTTATTTCCATCGAAATGAAATATGTATCAGCCTAAACAGTATATTCTGGCATTAAGAAAGACAACTTGTTAGTTGTACACTGCAAAATACTAGCAGTTGATCTTTTACAGAGACAAGCAAAATTTTGTACAAAGTATCATATTTGAGCAATATTGAAATGCAACGACTTATCAAGTAAACACCCAAAGGATCGTTGAAATAACTTCTATTTCGAAGATGCACATCATACTCGAAATTGCAAAAGAAAAATTATATTGCCACCTGGTGGTTTCAGGTGGCACCTGAAAGACGATGAAGGTGGAGACTCTCGCGCGCTCTCTGGACCTGTGCCATGCAGTAAAAGCAGCTGGCGACTCTGCGTCTTCCATTTTAAACCCGTTTTCGTGACAATTTTGGTGGAGGTGCTAGGTGTTCGGTCTCTCGATGTCGCACACCCCTCCGCGCACCAACGACACTGAGTTTGTGCCTGTGGACATGCCAGTGCATCGCGTCAGCCGGAAAAACCTGGGCTTTCCTCCCGAGCACGCACCCTTAGAGTCCACCTCGACAGCGAAACTCTGGCCAACCGCGCAAAGCACCACTCCAGCAATGCAAGGTATGCTGATTTACACACTTCAGAATCCCCGAGTGCCGAAGTCGTTCCTTGGCACTGCGCACGAAGACGCTGAAGACTGGCTCACTCAGTTTGAACGAGTCGAGTCGTGTCCATAATCAATGGGATGACCACTTAAAGCAGAACGTCATCTTTTGTCTCAAGGACCGGGCTTTCACCTGGTATGAGAACCTGGTATATGAGGAAAGGCATACTGACATCTTGGCTTGAATTTTGTCGTCGTATCCTCGAGGCGTATGCCAGCCTGGATTGGCGCGAACGAGCAGAGTATGCTCTCCAGTCCCGAATACAGACGCCCAATGAGTCTGTTTACGATGTATGTCGAGGACATGACCAAACTCTTTCGACGTGCTGATCCGGCCATGACTGAAGATAAAAAACTGCGTCACCTGATGCATGGGGCTAAGGAACAGCTTCTTGCTGGTCTTGTGTGCAGCCCACCCACTACTGTTGCTGCGTTCTTACAGAGGCGGCCATGATGGAAAAGGTTCTGCACCAACGCTCGGCTGCCTATGACAGGCCAGTGCTCGCCGCGACAGCTACTGAGCCTCTTCCAGCCGTCGCACATATCACCGACTTCTTGCGTGATCTTATTCGCACAATTGTACGTGAAGAAATCCAGAAGGTTTGTGGCACATCCCAACAAGGGGGTGGCTCTCTCGCACATGTCATCCGCGAAGAGGTTCAGGAAGTCGTGCGGCCATCTATGGACCTCCTTCACCCCGCGACATCACGAAGATGCGGTGGCGCTGATGTCAGCAGCGACTTTCACATGGTAGGCAAAACAGGTTCCGCTTGCCCGTGCCTACCGCAGCTGCCGCAGCTACCGGCGGCTGCTTCAAGCCTGTGCACTGCAGAAGCAGCATGTATTGACTAGCTGCGTCACTGCTGGATCCGCGTAGTAGCATAAAAAATATTAAATTAACCTCGATAGGTTTCTCGCGCATAAATGCCGCATTCGGAAACTGGCAGGCATTGGGCCACTGTAGTAAAGCGCAAAGTCTGGGAGTCGATAGGCACTGCCACTCAATGCACTTAATAGCATACAAGTTACTGTGTTCATTCACCTGAACTTCAGGATAGTAGGCTGATAATTGCTCAAGGAAAAAAAAGACATATGCAGCTGCACACGTACTTATCACCTTGAGCCGGAGTGCACGGGGCGCCGACAGGTTCACTCGCCCCCAAGGAATGCGTTCTTTTGTTAATAGCACACCATGTTTTAATGGCGCGTTTTATGAAATTTAATATTTACTTGAAACTGTTTCTTGATATGACGACGTAATTATTTCATTCGAGTAGAAAGAAGTCTGTTAAGTTGTGTCAATCTTGCGCGGTCGCGTTGGTGTGCTTAGAATAGCGTACCTTAAGTGTGCTAAACGCCATATGCTTTTTCACTGTATCATGCATGTGTCATGTTTCATGAGGTAGTACATGATCGCGAAGCTTGTTTGGAAAGAAGCAGCCGCAGGCGAGCTACTAACAGACACGTGGCGAGATTGAGAGGGGACGCGGCAATGAAAAGTGTTTTCGTTATTCATGCATGCGATATGTAACTAAACTTGGCGCAAATATGAAATTCCTACGCTAGTTTCAGTAATTCCTTTTATTTATAGCTATACCTGGTGCAGTTCTGGGTAATTATAATTAACACCGTCGTCAAGTCCCCCCAAGGTCTAAATAATTGAGTAGATAGTGCAGTTTTTTTATGCCAGCATGTACATAAAGCCCTGTTCTGTACGATGACGCGATTAGTTCTTTTTCTATATGATCAGTATTTATGCATGCATAGTTACATGAAAACGTTTCTTACAAGAAATAACTAACACAGTACTGCACGTGTAGGGAATAAAATCGAGAGATTTATTACGCTCCTCAACGTCTCAAGAATAGTTTGCGACAAATGGAATCATTTTATTTTCATGTGAATTACGAAGGTGAGTGATCCAGTCGCAGAAAATGTGAGAGGTCGCAAAACGAACCTTAAAGTTTATTCCCTCGTTTATGGCATCTTCGCTTTCGCTTTGGTTAAAGAAATGCGGCACTGAAATCAAAGAAATTACCTCACAATTTTTGACGAGCACACTTCTAAAAAGCGTAATTTATAAATTTGTACTCAATATTTTGCTATAATTTTTCGTCACAAAACTAGACTTCAGGGATATAGGAAAGAAAATAATTCTAGAAATCAACAATTTTCACCAAATCGACCAGCTTAACAAGAGGACAAGTTGGCCTGGCTGGTGCGTGGTCATGCGGCTAAAAACAGCGCTAAGCGAGACAGGAGATCAGGGACACGACGCTGTCCCCACTTTTCGCACAGTGCGACATGTACGTATGTTAGCAGACGATGAGCGCATGTCTGTTCCGACGAAACAAGGCCAGCACTTCCCCTCACTATTGTCCCGAAGTAAAATCATTCCGGCTAGTGCAGAGTGTCAAAACTTGTTTTATTCAATGCCTAGCGCATAAATAAACGGCAGGAACGCTTTCTACATGTTTACTACTAACCATATATACAATACAGTGCAAACTATTTCTCTTTATAGGCCGCACGTGGCCAACGCGAGCTCGTGTACTTCAACAAATTACTAAGTTGGAAGCATCGACCATTGCTATGATTCGCAGAAACTGGAAACGCGCCTACAAGCCTTGAAAACCCGCGCTCAACATCTATCCGCGACCCCACTCCCCGACCTTTTGCCTACCACGAGCTCGCTAGGGACTGCAGCGCCACCTCGTTTGTTTACAAACATGCAGGAGGTCTATACATGTTGCTGAAGCGCAAAGTTTCCTTGCCCCTGACTACCCTCGTCAGACTTATGCCGACGTCCTCCGACGCCCAGCTGCAGTTTGAGCTCCGTTGTCTACTTTACCCCAGGCACCGCCAATGCAGTACATGCCTGTCCAGCAGCCAGTGCAATACGTGCCCCTCCAGCAAAAAACGTCGTACGCCCCAG